>NC_061864.1:44026528-44626528 GCF_907164915.1 Impatiens glandulifera
TTATTTATGTTAAGTTCTGTGAACCGGTCTAATTTTATCTGACAATTTCTCCCTTTTTGATTATTTTATTTAAAATTATCAAAACCATGTAAGTTTGCAAACGTAGGCCGCTTCTTTATTTGACCGGATTTTTGAAACTAACTTGGGAGAATTTTTCGAAAGATTTGGAAAAATTTTGAGAAAAATTTTGGAAGAGTCTTATCTTTTATCTTATCAATTTCTCCATTTTTGATTATTTTATTTAAAATTATCAAAACCATGTAGAAATGCAAGTATAGGCCGGTTTCAAAAATAACTTTATATATATAGAGAAATAACCGAAAAATGGAAAATGTTATGTAAACACTAAGATAAACATAGTTAAGGAAAGGGAGCCCCTATTCTGAGTCGGAGAAGTTGAAGCTGGCCATCATATCCTTGGTCCGTTTCCTCTTAAACGGTTGCGGTTGACTGGCCGATTCGGAGACTCGTTGTCTTGTAGAACGCTCCACCAGATGTTCTTCATCTTCATCTTCGGTGCGAGTAGCCTGGTCCGGTTGACTTTCAATAACCGTGTCAGTGATCCCATCCAGCAGCCCGGCTACCTGAGCCTTCTTTGATGGTTTCCTTTTCTGTTTCGCCGGAACCGAATAGGAAGGAGCCGTTGTTTTCTTCTTCTTGTGAGCGGTTGCAAAGTCTTCAAGTCTTTGTCGTTCATTATTTAGCCGCTCTGCATCCGCTGCAGCTTGAGCGGCTACGGACTTTGCAAGTCCCGGGTACTTAGCCACTGTCCTTCGTTCTCGCTCGGCTCTTTCTTCTTCAGTAAGTTGCGGTGGCTCCTTTTCTCTTCTGGCTTCTTCGTCCAGCGCATCCTGGACTTCCTTAGCCGCTCGGGCATTTGCCTCCACAACCGCAATATCTGCATTCATCTTGGCCTTGATCAATTCATCAACTTGTGAGGTGAGCGCCTTGAGGTCGTCTTGTAGCTTGTTGTTGCGGTCTTCAAGGCTCGCATTCAAGTTTTCTTTTGTGACGCCCGGTTCTGAGACCCCATGTTGTTCAGTTTCAAGTTTCCCGACGAGAGGAGTCTCCGTCCTTTCATCGGTTTCGTTTATCACCGGATCCGCCCGAGGAGGAGTTGCACCATGATCGGTCTCAGAAGCTAGAGAGTGCTGTTTTCCTCGCTGTCCGACCACCGCCTCAAGTCGATCGATTTCTTCTGCGAGTTCTCCTCTCACTGTCTCAAGTTTTTCTAACACCAAGAGCTGTAAGTTAGCCTCCGGTGTTCCCTCGACGTACCTTTCCTTAAGCTTCCGGATCCGTACGGTTAGCTTCTGTAGCCGGGCTCGCGGTCTTATGATGGAGGTTCGGCCCAAGGCTTCGTGAATAGTTTCGGCGTTTGTGAGGCTCATGACTGTTTCCTCTATTTCCTTCAGCCTTCGGAAACACTCTTCGTCGATTAGGCCCGGTAACATGTGTTTGTAAAGTCTATCGAATCGGTTCTCGTGCCATTCCCGGTATAATTCCCCGACCGCTTCAGCTCGTAGTTCAACGTCCTTCAAGATCCGGCGCGCTATAAAATCGGCCTTCTTCTGGTCGTCCTCCTCCTCCTCCTCTTCACTGCCTTCTTCACTGGCCTCGGCGTTCTCAGGATTTGCGCCCGTACCGGTATTATCGGGACTTGTACCCGAATGCTCTTCATCATTCGGTCTTTCATCATCGGTTTTCTCAGAGTCGGTCCGTTCAGACGTGGAAGCCGATTCTTCCTCATCTCTTGTTTGTGATGGCGGTTCGAGAATACTATCTTCTCCTTGCCCTTGCTTCCGGTCTTTTCTTTTACCGGGGCTGATTTCTTGGTGGATGTCTTCTTTCGGCCACCTGTGGAGCCGGGGGCCGGCTGCTTCCTCTCTAGGAAGTGTTTGGATCTTATTAACCTTCCTGATGGGATAATGACACCAGGACCGGTGTTGATGTTATGATGGAGCAAGATTTTTCCAAGGGGATGGCGTATCCCCATGACCGGGTTGAATCCGGTTTCACCATATCTTTCAGGTTGTTGAATATTTCCTTCGCCCAGTTCACTTTCGTACCTTCTATCAAACCGACTAGCATCCCGATTTTGGCCTTGGTGAGGTTGCTGTAATTTCCACCTCTCGCCTGAACCGCCTTTGTGAAGATGTCACAAAGCGGTATGTACTCCGGTCGTAGTGTCGCTTTGTTACCGGATACTTTTAATGGTTCCTTGGTTGCTGAGAGTATTTGACATGCTGCCTCGAACGTTGTTAGTTCTAGATCCGACGCTGCATCTTGGCCGTCTGTTGGAAGGCGTAGGCTCTCCGTAACCGATTCTTCGGTTAGCTCGAATTCAGTACCGCTGACAGTCGCGGTGATCTTGTCGCCAGATAGAGTTGCGGTTTTGAAGAATTCTTCAACCGCTTCTCTATATAGAACATGGGGACCGCCGAGAAAGTACTCAAGTCCGGCTTCGGTTACTCTGTCAATAACTCCCTTTGCTGCAGGCGTGCCCTTTTGTCGGATTTCCTCGAAATCCACCTGAGT
Organism: Impatiens glandulifera; assembly: GCF_907164915.1. Lineage (NCBI taxonomy): Eukaryota > Viridiplantae > Streptophyta > Magnoliopsida > Ericales > Balsaminaceae > Impatiens > Impatiens glandulifera. The sequence continues at coordinate 44,029,067 of NC_061864.1, forward strand.
CATGTGTTTGAACAAAGCCTAATTGTGCACCCCATCTTAGATGATTGAGAGAGTTTGAAGAACACGAGAGTAAATAACCGCTGAGAGAATTTGAGAGCTTAGAGAGAGAAAGCTGTTTCGCGTGAGAGTGGAATGAAGTGGCCAAGAGCCCCTTTTATAGGTGCGGTTTGGAAACCCAACCGTCCCATCAACATTTGGCGGGAGTTTTCCCTCCAAGCCGAATAGGCGGCAAACAGTGGGCGGGAAGCCAAAAGGCGGTAATTGAAGAGGCGCCAATCTATGGGCGGTAAACCAGGAGGTGGGAAATTTGAGCGGGAGTTTTGGGCGGGAGATTTCCCTCCAAAATCATTGATTTCAATTTTGATGACGTAATCTCTCCTTTGAAACCGTTTGATGCTGCGGTCTTCTTAATGTAACCGGAGAGTTTGGTTATCAAACGTTAACCGGTTATTTTGAATGAGCAGAATTTCGCAATCTTTTGAGTTTAAGCGGTTTTTCTTTGAGACCGGATAGGAGGGCAGTTATTTTGACAATGTTAACCGGTTACTTAGATAGATATTCAAAATATTAAGATGACCCGGTCATTTAAACTGAAATAGAATTGTATTGAAGAGACATTACAGAATAGAAACTGAAAGATGGATCGGTGTGAAAACAGACATATATAGGATGGAAAAATACAACTTATGTGATAACCACTTTAGAAAACCTTTCTTCCACCGCATCCATGTCAAGGATGTTCGAAGGGGATGTCGGTGTGCCCGGTCCAAACTCTGGCCGGTACTTGAGAATAAGCTTACTGATGTGAGGTGCATAACCGAGACCTTTCTTGGTTAGCACCATGTTTTTCAGGTTTTGAAAAATGACCGTTGACCAGTTGATGGCCGTCTTGCTAACAATATGGGTCATGATGTTGTATGTGTTCTTAGAGTACCGCTGATTTGGAAATTGACAGATGATGGACCGGGTCACAATCTCAAGAAGGAGTTGAGAGTGATGAGCGAGGCGGGTTTTTAACCCATAGTTTTCCACCGGAACAACGGTTTCAGAGAAGAATAGTGCGTGTTCATATGTCGCACTTCCCTCCTGGGTTGGAAAGTCAGAGAACCCTTCTGTGGGCAAGTTGAACATGTGGGCAAATTCGGCTTCATCAAGCTAGAAAGTATGGTCTCTCACCGTAGAGACGATGTAGTTACCTTTGATGCAAGCGCTTCTGAAGAACGACTTGACATCCTCAATGAGTATGGGACCGGATTCTTCGAGAAAGGTTCGAAGGCCAGTGTCAATGAGAGATTCAAACATGATCTCCTTTCCATGATCTCCGTCCCACTGTTCCATACATGATTCGAAATCGACGCTCAAAAAATTTCCTAAGGTTCGGCTCGGCGTGATTATGGCTTTGCTGAGAGAGATAGAGTTCAAGAGATTTCAAGAGTGTTTTGTGTTTTAGGATGTGTTGAGTTAATTAGAGGATGGCCCATTATATAGGGTCGGTTTTGGAGGGAAAATATTACCATTGAATGTCAGTTTTGTCTCATTAGGGAAGAGAATATTTATGTTTCCAAAACGCATTGGGAAGGAGTTACTTTAATTTAATGCGGAGCTTGAGGTGGGATTTGGTTGTAAAGTAACCAAGTTGGTTGGATAGTAATTATTCAGGTGGTTGGGGGTTACCTCATTAATTAAATATTACTTTCCATTAATGCACCAACACACTGGAAATTAATCAACGGAAACCGAGGATAACATAGATAAAACCGAAGAAAACAAAGATAAAACCGAAAGATCATAATGAGGTTGGACAACGATACACCCGGTACGTGCAGCAAAATGACCGGGTGTAGGAAGGAGTGACCTAGTGACCGCTGGAGGTGACCGCACCGTTGGGGTTGTTGCGACGGTTCCTCCTCCTCCAATCTTTGTCAAACCGCTCATAGAAGGAGTCGGTTACTTCCTTTGTTAGCACCTGAGCTTGATTCAGACCTTCGCCCGGACAGGTCGGTACGCCAAGCTCAACGAGTAGGCAGCTCAGTTGGGGAACGAGGCTGACGGTTCGAACGCCAATCATCCAGATTTAAACGTCGAACAATACTCTTGACCAATTAACCGGTGTACCGGTGGTGATAGCATCCATCATGTTAAAGGATGAGGTACAATAGGTATTCGTCACATCTCTTCCTAAAATGCTTCGACCTATCACATCATTGAGGAGCTGATATTCAGCTTTCAAAAGTGATTTCGTACCATGGTCATCAACAGGTTCATTAGACCGTGCAAAGGTTAGAGAGATCTCGGCCTTCAAGTCGGGCGGAACATTAAGATCTGTTAAGCCTAGCTTTGGCAGGCTGAAACACCTCGCAAAATCATTCTCGGTGAAGTGAAAGACTATACCTCCCACTTTCGATTGGATATGAGTATCGAAATGAGGAGTGCCTCTGAACACCCTGGCATTATACAGGAATTCCAGGACTGATTCAGAGTATATAGTCTGCTTGTCATCCAGGAAATATCGAAGACCAGTGTCTTCCAGGGATTTGATCACTTTGTAGACCTCATAGTGTTCGGTGCTCAAGGCAGATTGGAAGTCGACTTGAAAGATGTTAGGAAACTGAGACATTTTTGCCTTAGTGAGAGAATGATCTTTTGTCTTGTGAGTGTTTTGGTTAATGTTTGCTTCACTTAAATACTAGTTGGGGGAGTATCCTATTATCCAGGTATTACATGTGATGATATCTATTAACTGCAGGATAAAAGGTATTGCATGAAATAGGCATGTCTGCAGCCTAGGGTGTTGGTCATAGACCTGGACCATGAAAGATATCAGATCTTCACGTCTTTTTAGGTGCGACCATTTTACTTTGAAAAGGAAATGTTTCAGAACAGATATCTTTAAACACTGATAGTTATTCCACTTTTGTTTGAATTTCAAATAATCTAAGATAACCTATTTCCGAACCGGTCAGTTATCAGCCGTTCATCCCGATGCGGTTATTTGGTGCATGCACCAAGTAACCGGTCGGTTTACTCCGTCTGATAAACTGGGCGGTTCTTCCATAGATACCAAGAAAATTTGAAGTCCAACAGGTTAGGAGGAACTACCGGTTTTGTCTGTCCGAACCGGTTTCCCTTTTTAAGCATCCTTAGGAAGGATCTGACTAATGTCGGTTAAACCGAGAGTAAGTCTGAATTGAGAGAACTTAGCTTCCTGTAGAGGCTTGGTGAAGATATCGGCTACTTGTTGATCTGTCGGTACGTATTCCAGCCGGATATGCTTCAGCATGACATGTTCCCGGATGAAGTGGTGCCTTATGTCAATATGCTTGGTTCTGGAGTGGAGAACCGGATTGTAGGTGATTTCTATGGCCCTTGTGTTGTCACAGAAGATCGGAGACTCTTCGGCTATGACACCGAAGTTCATCAGTTGTTGTTGGATCCAAAGTAGTTGTGAACAACAACTTCCGGCCGCCAGGTATTCTGCTTCTGCGGTTGATGTGGCCACCGATGTCTGTTTCTTGCTATGCCAGGAGACAAGCCGGTCACCTAGGAACTGACATGTTCCGCTGGTGCTTTTTCTGTCAATCTTACAACCTGCATAGTTTGCATCTGAATAACTTGTTAGGTTAAAGGACGAGTCATTTGGATACCACAGGCCGACATCAGATGTTCCCTTTAGGTACTTCAATATTCTCTTTGCGGCTGTGTAGTGGGATTGTTTGGATTTGCTTGGAATCTTCCACACACACCGACTGCAAATAGAATATCCGATCTACTCGCTGTTAGGTATAGAAGAGAGCCGATTATGCCCCGGTATGCGATCTGGTCTACCGATTGGCCCTCATCATCCTTGTCTAATTTAACCGATGAGCTCATTGGAGTAGCCGCTGAGGAGCATGTGTCCATCCCAAATTTCTTTAGGAGCTCCTTGGTGTACTTAGGTTGGCTAATGAAAGTTCCTTCTTCGAGTTGTTTAACCTGAAGGCCTAGGAAGAAACTTAATTCTCCCATCATACTCATTTCAAATTTGTTAGTCATCAGGGTTGAAAATTTATCACATAACTTAGGATCGGTTGAACCGAAAATGATATCATCTACATAGATTTGAACAAGGAGGATATGTTCCTTCTTTTCAAATTTAAACAACGTTTTATCCACCGAGCCGATGGTGAAGTCATGTTGTATCAAAAATGCGGTTAGCGTATCATACCAGGCTCTAGGTGCTTGCTTTAGACCGTATAAAGCTTTGTTTAACCGGTATACATGGTTTGGAAATTCAGCACTTTTGAAACCAGGTGTTTGTTCAACATACACCTCTTCACGTAGGTCACCATTCAAAAATGCGCTTTTAACATCCATTTGGAAAACCTTAAAGTTTTTGAATGCAGCAAAGGCTAGAAAAATCCTAATAGCTTCAATCCTAGCTACAAGGGCAAATGATTCTTCAAAATCAATGCCTTCTTCCTGTTTGTAACCTTGTGCCACTAATTTGGCTTTGTTCCTCGTGACCAAACCGTCTTCATTGAGTTTGTTTCTAAATACCCGTCTTGTTCCTATGACCGGATGATCTTTTGGTCTAGGGGCTAGGTACCAGACTTTATTACTCTCAAACTGGTTTAGCTCTTCTTGCATTCCCAAGATCCAATCCGGATCTGACAGTGCTTCATCTATTCTTTTCGGCTCAATCTGGGATATAAAGGCGGAATTAAAGTATTCCTCCAGAAGTTGACGCCTAGTTCGAACAGGTTCTGAAGGGTCACCTATAATTTGCTCAGGAGGATGTTTAGTGTTTCTTTTGAGGTTCAGTTCAGGGATGTCTACCAAATCACCGTTCACTTGATCAAGGCTAGACATGTCGATAGGCTGAGCAAGATTGTCAGACCAACCGACATCCTCGGTTTGAACCGGGGTGTCAGCTTCCTGTGGTGGGACAGCTTGATCAGGCTGGGTTTCAATATTACCCATTTGGTCATGGACAAACCGCCTGAAAACCGGAGTTTCATCTTCACTATCAGAGTGGATATTGTTGTTTTCCAGTCTGTTGTGTAGATCAAAGCATGATGCAGTATTACTTTCAACCGATTCATCGAAAACCACGTGAAGTGATTCCTCCATGGTTAAAGTTCTATTGTTATACACTCTATATGCCTTACTCACTGCTGAGTAACCTAACATGATCCCAGTGTCGATTTTTGCATCAAAAGCAGAAAGATAGGTTTACCACTTATATGAATGTATCATTTACAACCGAAAATCTTGAGGTACTTAAGGTTGGGAACCCTGTTAAAATAAACCTCATATGATGTTTTGTTATGAAACTTGTTAATTAAAGACCGGTTTTGTGTGTAACATGCAGTATTGATAGCCTCAGCCCATAATTTCTGGGCAATGCCCGAATCGGCTATCATGGACCGTGCGGCTTCCTTGAGAGTCCGGTTTCTTCTCTCGGCCAAGCCATTTTGTTGAGGAGTCCTAGCACTAGACAACTCGTGTCTAATACCGGATTCATCAAGAAATGCGGTTAAGGTACTATTGGTAAATTCGGTACCTCGATCACTTCTAATGCTATTAATGCGAGTTGATTTTTCATTTTGCAGACGTTTAAGCAGTGTGATCAGGTTTGATGCGGTTTCACGTTTAGATGGTAAAAATATTACCCATGTAAACCTAGAATAATCATCAATAACTACCATGGTGTAAAGCATACCTCCTAGGCTGATGACCTAAATCGGTCCAAATAAATCCATGTGAAGAGATCTAAGCATCGGCTAGATTGGATATTTCCTTTACTCTTAAAGGTTGACTTAGTCTGTTTACCCATTTGACATGCTGAACAAACCTTATCCTTGTTAAATACTATGTCAGGAATACCTTCTACTAGCTTTTTACCGCGAATGTAGTTTAAGGTTTTCATGTTTAGATGGTTTAGTCTCTTATGCCACAGCCAGGTTTGATCAGTCTTAGCTATCATGCATATAGGGTGTTCTACCTTAGTTTTCCAATCTACCTTGTAAATATTACCTAACCTATTTCCGGTTAGTAGTATAATCCCTTGTGAATTCTTAACTAAGCATGCATGTTTAAGAAATTCTACCGTGTATCCAGCATCACACATTTGACTAATGCTTAGCAAGTTAAAGCGTAGGTTTTCAACTAAAAGTACATTATCAATAGTTAAGTTACCATGGACAATCTTACCCTTGCCCACAGTTCTACCTTTGGAGTTGTCACCGAAGGTGATTAGTGCACCGGTTTCTATTCTGATGTCGGTTAGCAGGTTGTTGTTCCCGGTCATATGCCTGGAGCAGCCGCTATCCAAGTACCATTCAGAATTTCCTAGCCGTTTCATTATATCCTGCAAAATGTACATATTTTCAACTATTTGGTACCCACATTCACTTGGGTCCACATGCGATTAGTCCCTTGGGTATCCAAACCTTGACAAACCGGACAACCTTCTTTGCTAAGGTTTTAGCCGTTCTTTTGGCACTCGGTTTTGGGTATCTCGGTTTTTCTACAAAAGTCTTAAATGAGGGTGATCTTTGGTTTTTCTTCCGTATAGTATGCGGTCAACTCTTCTTCAGCGGTTAGGGAGCTTTTAATGAATCTTATAAGAGGTAGGTTACTCCTAGTAAACCTTACTTTCTCTACGGGATTTTGATCTTTGGATCTATCCTTTGTGTATCCTAAGCCGAACATGCAAAAAGGATGTCTATAATGACTACACATTTACTTTACCATATCACTAGATCTCTTATATGCGGCCATCTTATACTGGAGTCGGGCATTTTCTTCTTCGGTCAGTTCTCTAGCTGGTTCACTAGACTGTTCGGTCCTAATTGGTGGTTCAAGTTCTAATTCGGTTTCTATGCTAGGGATTTCATCAGGTTCTATGATCTCTGGTTCGGTTATAACGGGTACTTCTAGTTCTGTCGGAATGGGTACTATAGGGTCGGTTCTAAGGTTGAGTTGCTTAAGTAACATGGCTAGTAGGTTCTTATACTCTTCTACCATATCATTCAATGCATTATATAACTCATCTTTAGTAAATTCTTCACAAGGAGAGTCAAATACCTGTTCCTCGTTTGCCATGAGACATGTGAGTTCATCATCACTGTCACTGTGAGCCCATAGACTTCCTCCATCATCGGCTATCAGAGCTTTCTGAACCTCACTTCCTTCACCGGTTTGTTGGTAGTTGTTTCGGTTATCTTGGTTATCCGGTTTCCGGTTATCCCTCCTCGGTTTTCTGCATTCCCACTTAAAATGTCCCAAACAGTTATAGTTATAACACCTTACATTGGATTTATCACCATAGTTGTAGTTTGTTGGTTGGCTTCTTTTCATGAACCTCCCAAACTTTTGTGCAAGCATCGCCATGGCATCCTCGGTGAACTGTTCGGCGGTTCTGATCGGTGCAGGTGCAGGAGCAACCGGTTCTGTGGATGTGATTAATGCTCTGGTTGAGGTTGAGGCCGAAACTTCTTCTTCAGTTCTAGATCTCATTTCAAACTCATATGCCTTAAGATCTTCGAATACATCATGCAGCTTCATCTTGTTTAGGCAGTTTGATTTCCTCATTACCATTGTCTTTATGTCCCACGCACTTGGAAGAGATCTTAATGCTTTCATGATGACTTCCTTGTTGTCATAGGCAAAGATGATTATAAAGAATGAAAAAGACAGGTTCCGGTACCGGCCGATGGACGTAAGTCGAGGTCTCGGTCTGTAATAGAATAATCTTACCAAGAGTTGCTAGCTCATCTAATACACCAGTGAACCGGTCACTGTATTCTTTCATTGTTTCTCCCGGTTTCATCTTAATGCTTTCAAACTTCTGAGTAGCTACCATTATCTTGTTTTCCTTTGTTCTTTCATTTCCTTTAAAGATCTGAATAACCGTATCCCATGTCTCCTTTGCGGTTTTGCAGTCTCTGATCTTGCAGTATGTGTTTCTGACTACACTGTTGGAGATCCGGTTTCTAGCATAGTTATCCAGGTTATTTCTTCTTCTGTCTTCAACTGTCCATTCCTTTCTGTCCTTATCAATGATAATCGCTCCTTCGGCCAGAATGGATTCCATCTCATCATCCAAGGTGATTAAGTGTAGGTGCATGCGTGCCTTCCAGTTGGAAAAGTCATCACCTTCTAGCATAGGGGGCCTATCGAAAGACATGCTTGCTTGAGTATTGAAACTAACTGCTCTGATATCAATTGTTAAGATCTAGGTCGCCGCTGGAGGACCGGGGTTGGGCCGGTTAGCGCGTCTTACTCAAAGGGTGGTGGTTAATCCGGTTAGAGATTAACACCGGGGTTTCAATACTACACAAACTGTCACAAACCCTTGAACTAGGTTCAAGCGTGGAAGAGGTTTGTTTCAGGTTGAAGCAGCACACTTATGTGATAGGCAGAACCGGTTTCGGATGATGAAGGTTTGAAGATTGATGGGTTCGTTTTTGTAACCTGGCGGTCCGGTTTGGATAGAGTTAGGTAGGTTAGAGTGGTGTCGGTAAGTTAGTACGGGTCGGTTAGAAAATAGAACCGGCAGAAAGTAAATAACAAGACAGATTTTATGGATGTTCGGAGATAAAACTCCTACGTCACCCCTTCCTCTCGAAACCGCGAGAAGGATATTCACTAAGGAATACAAGTACAATCCGATCGAGACTTATTTTCTGCTCGATAACTCCCTTACAATTTACACCGAAATTGTAAAATACACACTTCAACTTTAGCACTTAGGCTTTCTCTAGAGATAGAACACAATCTTATCACTTGTAAATTAAATGCTCGTTGTATTGCTTGTGTGCCAATGTGTCCCACAATGTGTGTCGCATTTACTCTTTTTCAACTGCTCCTTTTATAGGTGAAATATGCCAACGGTCTTATTTCACTTCCTTGAATCTGATTGGCTGAGCAGAGGTTCAGTGATTCAGTGATTCAGACCTGGAGGTCTTCTTATCAGACCTGGCGGTCAACTTTGCAGACTTGACAGTCTGTTCTTCCGGTGTATAAGACAAACCTGCTAGGTTTGTCTTTTACTCAATGTGGTAACTGTTGGTTAGACAGTTGTCTGTACTTGGAAGATTGCCTCTAATTTATCCTGAAAGTGGAAAGATCCTGTAGGACTGTTTTCTGCAGCCTGCATACTTTCCTCAGACTTGTATAGATATGGAAATGTTCAGTCTGTTCCTTTGGTATCATACTCAATAGATACCCGAATTGTCTTCTTGTACTTGTCGGTCATTCGACTTAACCGGATGGCTTCCGGTGTGAGTGATTTAACCGGACAGCTTCCGGTTATTCCTTTGCTTTGTGGCTGATCGGCTGTCTGATGTTTCCGGTTTTAGCTTTGGCCGATCCTTTCTTTGTGCGGTCATGTTCCAAGTGTTCCTGGTCGGTTTATTAGCTTGACCGGCTAGTCTTCTTAGCCGGTTCATTTGTTTGACCGGTCCGGTTCCTTGTTCCTGCATGGAAGGTTTATTTATGTTAAGTTATGTGAACCGGTCTAATTTTATCTAACACTTTGCTTGTAATTATTTGATTTCAAAATTATCAAATATATTATATTAAACCAAAATTAATATATCCATATATATATATGATATTATATATTATTCTTCTTTCATTTTAGTCACCACGATGACAAAACAACTATAATATATATAGTCAATAAATCAGATACATAATATGTCATATATATTCTTAAACAAATATATATACAACTTCATTTATAATTAAAAATACCGTTTAAAAATTATATAATAATTAATTAGAATATTAATTATTACACTTAATTAGAATGTTGATCATTTATCTTTAATCGAATATAAAACTAACTAATTATAAAAATAAATATTCATGTCATCAATTATTCGTTTCTTAATTAATTAGATGACCTTTAACATTCTATAAGAAATCTTTGTCAATCAAAGAACACATGATTTGTGACAAATTTCAAAATTATCTATTAAAATAAAAATAGATAGAAAACAAATCTTAATTTATATATATATATATATAAATTTCTAGATAATCATACTTATTATGAATAACATGAATCATCTTTATATTAGCTAATATGCATGATTTATATTAATAATCAATTAGCACATAATTAAATTAAATATAACTACAAATATATTTCATATCTTAATCGAATCACTTACATTGCCATGTTTTGAACAATTATCGACGTTAAACGACTATGCATGCTCAGAATACATCTGAGTAGATTATTTTCATCAAGGCAATTTTTGCAAAGACAATTTCGACTAACATAGTCGTGTCTTTTTAAATGCATGATTATAATAAGTTCTAAAACAAATAACTTATTTAATCTCATTATACATATGACCTTCATTTTCTGTCATTATGAATCACATAATTTCTATAAAAGAAATTATTAGGATAACCAATTCATTTCATAATTTCTACATAAGAAATTATAACGATTTCAACCTTCATGATTAATGTCATTTAGACAAATCATATTATATATTTATATATATATTTTATAAAAATCATTATGAACCCATTAATCTCATAATTTTTACACAAGAAAATTATAATGATTTTTACATCAAGACTCATGTCTGATTTCTACCAAGAAATCACTGACTACCCATTCATCTTATAATTTCTACACAAGAAATTAGAATGGTTTCAACATCAATGACTTTAACAAGTCTGATTTCTACCAAGAAATCATTGACAATCTCATTCATCTCATAATTTCTACACAAGAAATTGGAATGGTTTTTAACATCAATGACCATAGTCATTTTGGTAGATCTGATTTCTACAAAAAGAAATCAAATTATCTCATTCTCATAATTTCTACACAAGAAATTGGAATGGTTTTTAACATCAATGACCATAGTCATTTTAGTAAATCTGATTTCTACAAAAAGAAATCAAATCATCTCATTCTCATAATTTCTACACAAGAAATTGGAATGGTTTTTAACATCAATGACCATAGTCATTTTAGTAAATCTGATTTCTACAAAAAGAAATCAAATCATCTCATCAGTTGCATTTGAACACATGGCCTCCCTTCTGTCACGCACCATTGTGTCTGAACTTTAAACCACTGCACCAATGCGCCATTTCATTGTTGTACCGCTTTAATGACCTTTTGTCTTCTTTCTAGAGACAACTTATACTTCATATTTGACTAGACTCTGTCAATCAATAAATATACACATTTAAAATGATAACTTATTACCATAATAAAATGTAATATATAAAACAATGTATATAAATAAAGATATCATCTCTCTTTATTTATTAAATCATCCTACCATATTCTTATTAATTATATTGCTTAATTAAAAAAAGTATATATCATAATTAAGCTTTTCAAACTGAAACCATATGTTTCAATTATAATTAATTTTAACACCATAAATTTTATAAAAATTGAAAGCTATCATATTAGTTACTTTCTTATTTTTATTCATTATTATTAATAATTTTAATAACCAACAAACATTTATTTAAAAATAAAATAAATTATTGTTTTCTAATTTATTTTCTAGAAAACTTTTGTATAATAAATATACATCATTTTTCTTTAGAATATTAGCTTATAAAGGTAAGCTTTCATACAAATAATATTAATAATAATTAACATTATATATATACAATAAAGACTTATCTTTGTAGATTTTTCTATTCCTTTAGATTAACAACTTTATCTTGTCGAAATAATCGATCATCTGGTTTATAACATCATAACTCATATTCCTGAAACATCAAAGACAAAAATTTCGATGGCACAAGCTACTAAATAACTTAGCACATGAAATTGTTTTAAGATTGTTAGAAATCTTGTCTTGAAAAATAACAGAAAATATATATACATACGATGTTACAAATAAATAAAAATAAAATAAGATATACGAAGAACAATATCATCGTATTTGATGGTTGATTCGAGGCATGTGTTAAACACATTTCCCTTAAAACAGTTCTACCGTCTCCCCATGTGCTAGAGCTTGTCACAGATGGCTGTCTCCCAGGGTACAACGAATCTAGTAGTGATTCAGCACCGGAATCACTACACAACGAGCTTGATAAAGTACCTGAACTATCACCGGGTTTCAACGGAAAATATCGAACGAAGAACTCGAAGAACACTCACAAAACAAGAAGAAGGCTTTTGGAATTCTAGAGTGAGAAAGATGAAGGATGAAGTATGTGTAAAATGAATAATGAATGGGTATATATTGCTGAGAATTAAACCTGTAAATAAAACCATCCAAACGTTTATTAGCAATAAATATTGCTCATTCATTTGTTAATTAATCCATAACTAATTAACATCAGCCTATACGTTGATTTGTAGAAATGCAATGTTAGACATTCAATGCCAATGCTAGCTAATTGAAGAGTCCATACGTTAGCCAATAGGCCAATTAAAGCTAAATGTTTATCCTAACATTATGCTTTAATTTTCTAATTAGGCATTAAATATTAATTAAACAATTAATATTTAATTATAATTTGGATTAAATTCACCTTTAATTCACGTTTGAATTTGTGTGAATTTTATTTGATTTTATTTATGTACAATCTTATTTCCATTCATTAATTGAATTAGCTTAATTCCAACAAAGTTTACTTACTTCGTAATATCCTTGTTCATTTTTATGATTAGAGATCGCACTCCCTTGTCTTTCTCAAATAAAAAGGTTTTCATGTGTTCTAAATGGGCTTAAGACTAAACTACATATATATCCCCATTTGAGAGGAATTTAGTCCACACGTAGTTCGATGAATGGAAAAAATGATTTAGACAATACCATTGATTTTTGTCGTGAGGGGTTTTTATGTATGATATTGGAAGAGGTCCTTAGCGCATGGACCGAAGGGTTTGATTTGCATTTTCAACAATTCCTTTGAGTGAACTAAGGAGTCAGATGTACAATTTAAAAAATAAATTTTGTATGAATTAGGAAATTAATGTACTTGAAAAAAAATAGTATCTAATTAAGAGGTTTTCATGTACGTATTTGAATGTATTCCTAGTGAACATCTAATTTTTTTAACAACGTTTCATTTTAAAAGACACGTTTGTCATCGAAAGACCAATCATTTGAACACGCGGTATACTTAAGGGGACTAGAGGATATTTTTTTTAAATCTTTCAGAAACAAACTCCTCTTTAATTAGCTTCCCTATATTTATTGTTCATGCGAGTCATTCTTTTCTAATGAAAGTTGGACGAAACAAAACTTATTTAGGTATAGAAAGTGGTGTCACGATTGACAAATGAATTATCTCATCTTTGATCAAATTTTGTATTTGTCGCCCAAGGGCTTTGTAATAATCAGTATCATGATAATACTCATTAGTGTCGAACTATGGGGTTATAATGTACGTATTTGAATGTATTACTAGTCAACGTCTAATTTTTTAACAACATTTTATTTTGAAAGACACGTTAGTCATAGAAATACCAATCGTATGAACACACGATATACTTAAGGGGAGTAGAGGAAAAAAGTTTTTTTTAAATCTTTCGAAAACAATCTCCTCTTTGATTAGCTTCCCTATATTTATTGTTCATGCGAGTCATTCTTTTCTAGTGAAAGTTGGACGGAACACTACTTATTTAGGTAGAGAAAGTGGTGTCACCATTGACAAAGGAATTATCTTATCTTTGATCAAATTCTAGAATATAGGGTTAATTCTAGAATCATGTCGTCGTCAATCCAGTCTTGTAATTTATCTTTAAATACCTTCTAGTAATTAGTGGTGTGTTTGTTCCCTTGATGGAAGTCACACCGTTTTTCAGGAAATAATCCCATGAGTTTCTTGCCAGAATGTAGTGGCAATGGAATAATCATTTTATTTTCTTGCATGAGGCTCAAGGCTCTGCTAGGCTCATTCCAATTTCTTCATATTTCCTCAATTATGAGAAATTTAAAGCACCCTTCTTAGAAGTTATGGCCTGTTATTTTTGGTCTTCCCCTTTGGAACATTAGTAGTACTTTTGGCCTTAGTTTGAGCATTAAGAACCAAATTCTCTTTAATCCCAACTTTCTCGTCATTGATATGATTTAACAAGACTTGATTCTAATGTGGCATGGATTGAATGAAGCTCGTCTGGTTGAATAGACATCAGGTCTTTACGACTGGTGTAATATTCATACCTGAGTTTTGAAGGAGAGGAGGAATGGCATAGATTTTGTGCTTAGGCTTTGGATTAAGCTTGTTTTTATGATTAAAACAAATTTCTTCCATCATAGCTAACATTTAGTCCGTTTTTTCGTGGAACATGGCCTTTGTATCCTGTAATTCCGCATTCATTGTTATCTATTTTAGGCTTAATTCTTTGGTCATTTTAGCTTTTATGGATCACCTTGTAATTGGATCTCGGTGTGGAGATAAGAGAGTTGTGAAAAACAATACATTTCACATGAAAATGTTAGACTCACGAGCGACTTAACTCATTTGCAGCCATTTCTCTGTTCAACAGTGTGTGTTCTAGGAGTTCAAAATATGCGGTTAATTAAGTCCTGGGTTTCTGACTGTGTTTGTGTAGGCGCTATACAAATCAAAGTCTTCTAGTAAATATCCTTCCCGTTGAGGAAGAAGGCGTGACGTATTAGTTTTTTTTTATCTCCAAACATCCATAAAAACTCCTTGTGTTGTTTTCTTTCCGTTCCTTGAATTCATTCGTCTGACGCTTCAAATCCAGTAAGCTGTTTCGCACTTGAATTCGTTCAAGAGTTTGCGAAGATTTGTGAAGAATAAAAATAGATCTTAATCTCTCACAGTATTAACATCGAATCGAAAGTTAAAAGTTGTTATGTATAGTCGACACTGAGTCTAACAAGTGGTATCAGATCCAAGTTTCTATTCTCAAGCATCATCAGATTCCTGAATCATGTCTATTCTCAACAAGATTCCAATGTTCTCAAAAAAACAACAATTATTGAAAATTAAGAATGCAAGCGCATTTGGCAGCTCTCAGTTACGACATGTGGTATGTTATCATTGATGGTCCAATAAAGATTGAAAAGCCAAGATGCAAATGGACGACTAAAGATAAAAAGAACAACAAACTGGATAATAACATGTTCAACAAAATCAAGTCATGCTCCTCTTCCAAAGAAATTTGGGAGAAGTTAATTCAACTATGTCAAGGCAACGACCATACAAAGAAGAACAAGAAAGAGCTGAAGGATCTGATGGTTGAGGAAAGAAAAATTAAATGGGCTGATAGAGAATCAGAGTACATCTTATCCTCAAGCGACGATGATGAAGATATTGTCATATGTTTCACAGTAGATGACAACGAGGCATTCGACTTTACCTGTAATAAATTCACTAGAGAAGACTTGGTTAGTGCACTCAATTACATGGTCATTGAGTACAATAATCTATCAGCTCTATTGAACGAAACAATTTCAAAATCCCAAAGTAACAACCCCACGTTGTCAACTCAGAACAACGACACAAAGGTTTTGGAAGAGAAAATAAATGAGTTATCATCCGAGAATGATAAGCTCAAGGGAACCGTTTATAGCTTATCTCTTGATAATCAGAGATTAAGCTATGTGATCATCTCATTGAACGAGGTTCGGAATTGCTCTCAAAAAAATACTTGAGCAACAATGTCCAGCCGAATGCAAATTCGGTTTGGGATTTTTTGAAGGCAATCCAACCAACCCATGTAAACAGTTAAACCCAGCAAAAGGCAAACTTTAATCTATAAGTTTTGTCAAGGGTAACTTAGCTAATAGTACATCTGATCAAAACTGTGAGGATTTTGGAATTAAAAAGGAAATGAGATATGTTCATCCTACTAATCAGACGTCTAGTTGGTTGAAACCTAGATATATGACAGCCAACCCGTCTGGTCAGCACAAACATGACAAAAGGAACTCTATCAATTCTAACACACACACAGATTAGGAGATCCATAAGAATAATTCGAGTATGAATCCCCAAGGGACTAATCTATTGTGGACCCAAAGAAAATTGGGTACTAAATGTGTCAATATTTAATTGTGTAGGTAAATCAAGACATCAGTTTGGAACAGTCAAATGACATAAGGACAGCCGGCGGCTGACGGACATAACATATGATAAGCAACAGTCTGAAGTGGATGACATCTTCACGAAGCCACTTTCCGAGTCTAAGTTTTTTTACCTTAGAAATATTTTAGGATTGTTAGATTACGATAATGCCTAAATTGTGTTTAAATCATGAACTCACTTGGTTTTGATAATTTAGTTTAAATAATAAAAAAGGGAGAAATTGTTGAATTGTGATTAAGTTATGAACTCACCTGGTTTTGATCATTTAGTTTAAATAATCAAAAGGGGAGAAATTGTTGAATTGTGTTTAAATCATGTACTCAACTGGTTTTGATAATTTAGCTTAAATAATCAAAAAGTGAGAAATTGTTAGATTAATGTCTTAATTGATTTAGGATAATTAACATACTTGATTTTGATGATTGATGATTGATGAAATGGTTTTGATAATGAATAGATAAAACTAAGTATATATATATATAATTGTTATTCATATCTATTATATAAATATATACTTAGATATCAATATTTTAAGTGGTATAGTGGTAAGTATTCTCGCTTGTCATGCGGGTGACCCGAGTTCGAATCCCATCAGGTTCAAATTCATAATTGGATTTTTATTATTTCAGGCATAACTCAAAGCCAAAGGGAAGCGAGAAGACGTCTCAAAGTCAAAAGGAAGCGAGCAGACGAGTTCTCGTCTAACTTCATCAGACGTGGTCTGAAGAGAGGTGAGATTGACGTCTAAGTAGACCTTTAGATAGCTGGAAGTAGAGTTCTCCAGTAGTTGGCTATGCATCTATAAATCAGATTGGACTGTTGCCTGATCTTAATCAAATGAACGACTAACACGTACGCCATAATTCAAATATTCCAGCTCACGTTATGTACTGTCCAGTACACTACGATCTCAAGAATATATTTCTAATGTACTATCTAGTACTCATGGTGTACATCCAATGGAAAGAGGACATATGTCCATGAAGAAGATTTTACCGTTTCTACAATTCAGTATAAGAAGCAAACAGAGTACAATGGAAAACAATAGAAGCTCTCTCTATCTTGGAATCACTAGATTTCTAGACTCTTGATTTCTTGAATCAACATACTCTCTCTCTCTAGCTATTTTATTCTCAAGTGTATTATGTAATTCACTGCGTGAAGCTAAGAGATAATTTACTAGACTACATGATAGTCATTAACAGTGTGTTGTAAGTTGAACAGATGGTGTTTTGTTCAATAGTGTGTGTCTAGGAGTTTAGAACATGCGACCAATTAAGTCTTGGGTTTCTGACTGGGTTTGTGTAGACGCTATACAAATCAAAGTCTTCTAGTGAATATATTTCCTATTGAGGAAGAAGGGGTGACGTAGGAGTTTTTATATCCGAACATCCATAAAAACTCCTTGGATTATTTTCTTTTCGTTCTTTGCATTCATTCATCTAACGCTTCAAATCCAGCAAGTTGTTCCGCACTTGAATTTGTTCAAGAGCTTGCGGAGATTTGTGAAGAATAGAAACAAACCTTAATCCCTTACAAGATTAACATCGAATCAAAAGTTGAAAGATGTTAAATATAGTCAAACCACCGTCTCTTTAGTCGACACCGATCCTAACAGAATGATTATGATTTTGAGAAATTAAGTTATTTTTGGTAAAACCTTGAATGATGTTTATATATAATTATAAAATAAATTATTAATATTTTAAAATTAAATATGTTTTAATATTTTAATTAATAAATTAATAAATTCAATTGTTTGTTGAGTATTTTTAATTATATTTTAATTTATAAAAACTAACCCACCCTAACTTATAATCTTTTAATACTAAATTTTAACAAATTATTTTAACTAAAAATGAAGAAGGGATTATAAAGGGAAATTTGAAGAAATGGCCTTAATAATGGGTTAAATTCGAAGACCCGCACAGATAAACTTTCTAAAAATGAAATTTTCGGTCTGCGAAATGTCTATCTTGCCCCCGTGACCTCCCCATTACTGCGTATTATATAATACGCGCAATATCAATACGTGTATTACATGTTACGTATATTATGTAATAAGTGTATTCATATTGCACATATTACATATTTCGCGTATTAGACAATACGCGTATTACACAATATGCGTAATATGTAATATATAAACCCCACCTCATTTTGACCCTCATTTTAAATCGTTCCGACTCACGACTCTCCCAACTTCCACGACTTTCTAACTTCCATCAACTTCAGTTCAACATCATCACCGCTCAAATTCTTCATCGCCTCAGCTCTCCAATCATACCTCCATCTCTGAGAAACCCTACCCATCATTCGTCTATGTCTTTAAGTGCTCATCATGACCGCCTCGACTCATTGTCTGTCAGGTCGTTCCTATATTTATGTGAGTTTAGCGTTTAAGGTTTATGTAATGTTCTTATTATTATGGAGTTTAGAATTTTTCATGTATGTATGAGTATATTGATGGATAATCCTTAGCGTTTAGGGTTTATGTAGCTTTTAGGAATTATGTAGCTTTTAGGGTTTATGTATGTATATTCTTTGTTGTTTCTTATTTGAGTTAGTTAGGGTTTATCCAATGTTCCTCACTCACGTGTATTGTAATGTTCTTATTCTTCATGCATGCATGGTTTAGGGTTTATATAATATCCGATTATTGCAATTTCACATATTGTATGTATGTGTATATTGAAATGTCAACGTATTGCAATTTCACGTGCATTGTTTGTTAGGTTTTATCCAATGTCTGCATAATGTCTGATGTTGCTTATTTGAGTTGGTTAGGATTTATCCAATGTCTGTGTATTGTAACTTCACGCGCATTGTTTATTTTTTCCTTACTTGTTGTTCCTTTTTTATAGATGGCATCAACCATAATTCCTGAGATTGTTTCTAGGGTATCATAGGAAACCAATCTATTAAGCATTGTCACCAAGTTTGTTGTTATGGATCTACTAGAAATAGTAGAGAAAACCCAATTCCAATTTTTATTAAAAGGAGCCCCAGGACTGCAGTTCTTATGAATGATAATCCAGCAAATGCTCCTTAGGAATAGTAGCTCAAATTCGAAGCATATAAAGTTCATCGTGAATGGAGAGGAGTTGTGTGCTTTGGGATGAAGGAGTATGTCTTGATCACATGCCTCAAATTTGGGAGATTCCCTGTGGTTGAAAACATCTTCAAAGACGTTGAAGAATGCCCTCCTTCGTTGGGAAAATATTTTAACAATAATATGATTGTTAGAACTTGAGACTTTCTATCAAGATTTTTGTCTTGTTCTGATAAGGAAGATGCATGGAAGATGGGGCTAGTATTCCTAATTTTCCATTATCTCCTTCTCCCTTGACCCAAGGAGGATAATAAATATCAAAATCCTCCCCATGGTCGAGGAAATCAACACTTTCCTCCAAGTTACATGGGGAAAGTTTTCATTCAGAGAAACCCTTAAGGGTTTGAACAAGGACCTAGAAAATTTCAGGTCGGTATATCTAGATAAGAAGAAAGTCACAGGGAAGAAGGAAAACAAAAAGGTCGATGTTTCTTATACCATATTAGGGTTTTCACTAAACTTCTAAGTGTGGACCTATGAGGTTATCAAAACGTTTATCCTCAAACTTACCGAGAGAACGATGCTATAAGAGCATGAGTCTATCTGACCAAGGATAATATAGTACAAATCCAGCAGGAATAACATTGCTTATGATCTTCACATTGCTCTGCATGGCAAGATTGTCAAAAAGATGGAAGTGTTTTAAGATGAGAAGATCTTTTATGGTAGAGAGGAGTTTGATGATATGGGAGGTAATTTGTATGATTCATTATTTAAACTCGATTCTAGAAAGAGAAAACATGAAGAGATTGAAGATGTAGTTCTTCTCAAACCTTCCATGAGGAAGAGAGGATAATTACTCCCCCCAACCCATCTCATATGTTCCTCCCAAACCTGCCACAAGGAGAAGAACATGCATACCTACCACCTCTCATTCTATTTACAACGCCACCGAGACTTAAGTAGACGATGATGGCTCTAAAATGACTCCAACATCAACAACTCCGCAAGATGATGATGGCCCTCAAATTACTCCAACATCAACAGCTCCTCGGGATGGATGTAGATTGGATGAAATGACGAAAGAAGTAAATGAACTAAAAACTTAAATAAATCTCATAAAAGAGATATTGAACCAACTACAAGAATATATTGGCATTAGATATGTCACACTTGAGGAGGAATAGATCAAGAGAATATTGAAGAGGAAGGAGAACAAGATGATTGAGGAGAAGAAGGAGGAAGACAGGGATGAGGTATGTACAATTCACATTCACGCTTTTTCTATAAATTCACATTTTTGTCTAACTTTTTCTAATGTGCATGACAAGATTAAGGAGGAAGACATGGAGAACGTGGAGGATCTGGTGAAGGTGGAGAAGAAGAAGAAGAAGAAGAAGAAAAAGAAGAAGAATGTGAAGGTGTAGAATAAGAAGAAGAACGACAAGAAGAAGTATGTACAACTTCACGCTTTTTGTATAAATTTATGCTTTTTGTATAGGTTCATGCTTTTTGTCTAATTTTTTTCCAATGTGCATGACAAGATTAAAGAGGAGGATGTGGAGAAGGTGGACGTGTTGGTGAAGATTGAGGAAGACAAGAAGAGGGTTGAGGAAGACAAAGAGAAGATTGAGGAAGATAAGGAGGAGGATGTGATGGTGGAGGATCAAGTGAAGTTGGAGAATAAGAAGAAGAAAAATAAGAAGAAGGTGAAGGTGGAGAAGAAGAATGTATGTACAACTTCATGTTTTTTTTATAGCTTCACGTTTTTTGTCTAATTTTTTCCAATGTGCAGGACATGATTGAGGAGGAAGATGTGGAGAACGTGGATGTGTTGGAGAAGGATGAGGAAGACAAAGAGAAGATTGAGGAAGACAAAGAGGAGGATCTGGTGCTGAAGATTGAGGAAGATAATGAGGAGGATGTGTTTGTGGACAAGATTAACAAAGACAAGGAGGAGGATATGTTTGTAGAGAACGATGAGGTATATACAATTCACATTCACGTTTTTTGTATAGCTTCACATTGTTTATCTATTTTTTCTAATGTAAAGGAGGTGAATGAGAATATTGAGGAAGACAATGATGAAAATGTGTTGGAGGAGAAGGATGAGGATCTGATGAATGAGAAGATTGATGAGGAAGACACGGAGAAGATTCAAGAAGAAAATGAGAAGATTGAGGAAGACAACGAGGAAAATATGTTGGGGGAGAAGGATGAAGATCTAGTGAATGAGAAGATTGATGAGGAAGACAAGG
Source organism: Impatiens glandulifera (assembly GCF_907164915.1). Taxonomy (NCBI): domain Eukaryota; kingdom Viridiplantae; phylum Streptophyta; class Magnoliopsida; order Ericales; family Balsaminaceae; genus Impatiens; species Impatiens glandulifera. The sequence continues at coordinate 44,050,427 of NC_061864.1, forward strand.
AGAAGATTGAGGAAGACAGAGAGAAGGATGTATTTGTAGATAGAGAGGACAAGAAGAAGGTGGAGAAAAATAAGGAAGACAAGGAGGAGGATGTGTTTGTGGAGAAGGAGGACAAGAAGAAGGTGGAGAAGAAGAAGGAAGACAAGGAGAAGGAGGACAAGAAGAAGGTAGACAAGAAGAAGGTAGACAAGAAGAAGGTGGAGAAGAAAGTGGATAAGAAGAAGGCATACAAGGAGGAGGATGTGATTGTGGAGAAGGAAGCAATGAAGAAGGATTTGGAGAAGAAGGTGGAAGAGGATGTGGTGGAAGTGAAGAATAGTGCACTCCAATATAAGAGAAAAGGGTTGGGATCAAAATTACTTACTCCTTACACCGACCCTTCTGGAAAAAAATGAGGGTCAATGATTAGGGATGGCAATGGGGCGGTTCGGGGCGGGGAATGCAATTACCATCCCCGCCCCATTTTAATTTCGGGGATTTTTTTAATACCATCCCCGCCCCATTCGGTTTTTTTTGGTTTCGGGGAAACCCGCGGGGCACCGTTAATAATTTTTATTTAAATAAATAAACAAATATTATACAATAAAATTATATAAACCCATTTTTTAATATAATATATATTGTAATATATTAAAATTTTATATTATTATAAAGAAATAATTTTAATACTCTTATAAAATATAGTAAATAAATAAATATATTGGTGATTTAATATATTTAATTATGTTTATGGTATTCGGGGCAAAATCGGGGTGAAAACGGGGTGAAATCGGGGTGGGTCGGGGCGGGGGACACAAATACCATCCCCGCCCCATCCTCGTTCGGTTTCGGGGAAAAACCGTCCCAAACGGGGCAATTCGATTCGGTTTTCGCGGGGCGATTTTAAATTGCCATCCTTATCAATGATCCAATCAAGGTCGATCCTACGGTAAAATTTGAACCAAAACTACTGAATAAGTTAACGAAAAAAAAGAGTTTAAATTGGTGGATGTCAATATTGGCTTAGCATGCTATAAATTCTTCAATACAATACTGAAGAAATCTTTGTGGCTCACTGGTGAGGTATTCTTCATTCTAGAGTATTCACTCTTATTGTATAATTTACGCGTATTGTGCATCACACTTATTGTATAATTCACGCGTATTGTTCAGAAGATTAATGACGGTTGTTTTTTTACTAAGAAGAAGAGTAGTCGAATTCCCTAAGTCATATACTAAGGATTTCACAATTGTGGATCGTCATCTCACTACTATGTTGTCATCACACTATAAAAAGTTTTCTAATGATCCAAAACGATTTTCTTTTGATATATCCTTTATGGAGTATTATTGGGGTGCGGAGGACATATATATGCTCACATGGAGTACAGTTGATGACATTTATGTCCCACTCAACCTCAAACTGGAGCACTGGGTAATGTATGTGGTGCGACTAAAAGAATGACGAATTGACATTTACAATTATGATTAATCAATTTTCAAGGAGGGAAATTTTGAAAAATATATGCAATCCCTCTGTGAAATGCTTATGTACTTACTTAAACAAGTAATGTCTGAAGTGGAAATAGCCAAGTATCCTAAGATGACCTTGAACATTTTTAATTTACATAGGATCAGACATTTAAAAGTCCCAAGATCAAAATTAAATGGAGACTATGGTGTATTTGTACTAATGTATATAGAGTACCTGACCGCTAAGCTTGATCTAAAGGATGTGGTATTAGAGAACATGATTTTTTAGAAAGAAGTGGGCAGTCAGGTTGTTCACTTAAATTATAGACCCATGAATTGTTATTTTGTAATTCTTTTATGTGACATTCTTTTTATGTAATAGTGTTCTTCTCTTCTATTGTAAATTTATTTTCATATACTATAAATTTTGACAATACGCGTGAGTTGATGCAGTACGCGTGAGTTGTTACAATACACGTGCGTTGTTGTAATACGCGTGAGTTGATGCAATACGCGTGAGTTGTTACAATACGCATAAAATAACATTATTGAAATAGTATATTTACATTATTGAAACAGTAAATTCACATTATTGAAACTCTTCTTTTTTTTCTTTTATACTTCCATATATAAAGGCAAAGTTTGAGCATGGTGATTCACAATGATCTCTATAAGACTTCTACACATCTGCACCATCTCCCAACAAACCATTCGAGACGAAATCTTGATATCAAACTTTATTGGAGCTGGTATAGATGTGTTAGATTAAGTTAAATAAAAAAAGATAAAATTAATTAAGAAAGAAATAATTAATTAACTTAAGAGAATATGTACGACATAGTTTTGATGATGTGGTTTGAATAAAACAAAGTTGCGACTTGAACAAAACTTAGTTGGATAATTTGCCTTTGTGTAGGTACAGATCTAAAGAAGTATGTCTCTTCGGACGAAGTCTGAAGCAAGCGCGTGTAGACGTCGTCTAACTTTATTAGACACAGTCTGAAGAAATGCGCAAGTCGACGTTGTCTAACTTCATCAAACGTGGTCTGAAGAAGTGCGCGAGTAGATGTCGTTTAACTTCATTAGACGTGGTCTGAAGAAGTGAACGAGTAGACGTCGTCTCACTTCATCAGACGTTGTCTAAAGAAGTGCGCAAGTAGACTTCGTCTTACTTCATCAGACGTGGTCTGAAAAAATGCACGAGTAGACGACGTCTAACTTCATCAGAAGTGGTCTGAAGAAGAGCGCAAATAGACATCGTCTAACTTCATCAGACGTATAGTCTGAAGAAGAGCGCAATTAAACGTCATTTAACTTCATCAGACGTGTAGTCTGAAGAAGTGTGTGAGTAGACGTCGTTTAACTTCATTAGACATGGTCTAAAGATGAGCGCAATCAGACGTTGTCTAAACTTCTTAGACGTGCTAGTCTGAAGAAGAGCGCAATTAGACGTCCTCCAACTTCATCAAACGTATATTCTGAAGAAGAGCACAATTAGACGTCGTCTAACTTCATCAGACGTGTAGTCTGAAGAAGCATTTGATGTCGTACTTCAGTAGTCGTCTATAGAGGCATCTGATTATCTACTCAGTTCATTGGCTTGGCAATGAACAACTCTTTATCAACCGTCTACCCAGACAGCTGAACACGCTTATATTGCCCAAGTGCCACATATTTAAATATTCCAACTCATGTCTTGTACTGCCCTGTACATCACATTCTTGCTAAAATTCTATAGTACAATCCGGTATGCCCACAATCAAATACATATCCTCTGATGTACGATATTTTACTATTAGCGTCCATCCATCTTATAGTTGACACGTGTCCAAAAGGAAGATTCGACCGTTGTTGCGTTTTCAAGTATATATAGTTATCCAAGGACAACGAACGAATCTCTCGATTCTTGAATTCTTCCTTACTTGTTGAACACTTTGTACGAATTAAGAATCACTAAGCGTTGTACTCACTTTCCCTAAGATTATTCTGTAATCCATCTACTGTTATTTCTGTGTGAAATTATAGTGTTGTAAGTTGAACAAATGTTGTTCTATTCAACAAAGAGTTAGCTAGAAGTTCAGAAATAGACGGCTGTTAAGTCCTGTATTTTCTGACTAGTGCAGTTGTCGTATAAATCAAAGCCTTCTAGTGAATATCCTTCTGGAAACAGAAGAATGGGTCACGTAGGAATTTTATCTCCGAACATCCATAAAAACTACGTGTGTTATTTCCTTTCCGCTCATTGCATTCATTTTCCTGACTCTTCAAATCTAGCAAGAAGTTCCGCACTTGAACTCGTTCAAGAGCTTGCGAAGATTTGCGAAGAATAGAAACATATCTTAAACCCTCACAAGATTAATATCGAATCGAAAATTGAAAGTTGTTAACTATATTTAGACCCCCTCTCTATAGTCGACACCGATTCTAACAAAATGAGTAAAAGTCTTGTAGAGAGGAAAAGTTTGAGCATGGAGGTTCACAACCTGGAGGAAATATACAATACGTGTGAGTTATTACAATACGCGTGAGATCTTCTTTTTATGTCATTTTTATGATCTATAATACTTTTACACATCATTACCAGCTACCAACGGACCATTCGATGTGAAATTTTGATATCAAGGTTTGTTGGAGCTGGTCATAATGTGTGAAACTATTTTAGAATAGAGGGTTATTGCAATACGCGTGAGTTATTGTAATACACATATTACAATACACATGAGTTGTTGCAATACGCATGAGTTATTATGAAATATGTCTAGGACTCACCCAATAGCTTCTCTTAGTTTTTGCATGAGATATATCTAGGAGTTATCATTTTTTAAATCAACGATGTTAGAAACAATAGGATATAGTTGTACATTCGCACCCAATGCTATATCCACCAATAGTTGACCTCCAACTTTGTGCTTAAGAAAACTAGCATTGACGCACAATACATGACGACAACACTTTGTGAAACCCCTAATTGAGACGCCTAGGGACATGAAAGTATACCTAAAATGGATGAGCTCATCCGTCTGGATGTCTATTATGGTACCCAGATTATTCATCTCCAACATGTATAGGTATGATGACAATTTACCATAGGAATCATCTACAGTTCTCACACCATCATTAGTGCCTTTTTCCTGTACCTCCAAGCCTTATTATAACTCATCTTTATTCCATAACTTCTATGCATGTCTTCCATTATTTTCTTAAGCATGTGGTCATGGTGATGATCCATGTACTTGCACTTCAGACATTCCTCAATAATAACCCATGATGGTGTTTGTCTTTCAGCCTCTTGCCTTGTCAAAGTTGAACAAGTGTATGTGTGAACTTTTACAAATTTCTAAATCTCAAACATCTCCAAGGATTTTCCTTTCACAGCAAACAATCTCCATTTGCAATTCTAATCCAAACATTTCACATACCAAAATTCTTTTCTTGACTTCTCCACTTTGAATTCAAAATGATTAGTCATTGCATATTTATGTAATCTCAGTTGAAGTTCTTTTTTATTCTAAAACAACGTACTGACTTCCAATCCAATTTCGCAAGTTAATGCCTTAGGTATTGGATTTTCACTGATTGGTATGTTACTAACAACTCAATCACTACTTGATTTGGTACTAGCAACCTACTCACTCATGCTTGGTTTGGTACTAGCAACCCAAGCACTACTTGGTTGGGTACTAGCAAACCAATCACCAAACCCCTCATTCAGACGTAAATATGGGTTACTAGCAACCCAATCACCAACCTCCTCATTCAGACGCAAACATGGGTTACTAGCAACCCAATTACCTACCCCCCTCATTTAGACACAAACATGGGTCTTTTTCTATGTCATTTTGAGTTTCAAAGACAACCTCTTGCAGCTGAAACTTCAAAATACATCAGGATCATCAATTCCTAGAACCACTACACTTTTTGAGTTGGGTTTCTAGGTAGTGACTTCTCTACTAAAGAGACACGCATTATAGTGCGATGGTGGATTGACATCGCTTCTTCTAAAAAGAAATTCACTTCCATATCTTGTTTGATATCAGTAACAAAAGAAAATTTGACATCCATACCCGGAGTATTATACTTGGTTTGAAACACTAAATCATATCTAGATTTGTCAACATTAGTAGCAGAATAGATCATATCAACTAATTCGACATATGTAGAATTTAGGGGAACTTTCAAACCTCTAGTTAACTTTGAAAGAAAATGAGTAACACCATTCGTAATTTTCCACTCTCCATCAATGTAAATAATTACTTGAGCTGCAATTGAAAACAATTCAACTATAATTATTTGAACTAGAAAGTTGAATGTATTAATAATACACTTGAGGAGCATTGCAATACGCGTATTGTATAATTCCCCTCAAGTTTATTGTAATGTTCCTCACTCACGATTTTTACTTAATTTTGTTGTTGTCTTTTGAAGATGGCGTCAACCATAACTGAGGAGGAGTTTCCTACTATGGTTTCATGGAAATTCAATGTAGCAACTTTCCCAGAAGTTTGTTGTAATGGATAGGAGCCTCTTATCCAATGGGTCTATTGAAGAAAACTTGTGGGCAATTTTTTCCACATTGTATTTCCATAAAACTTAGTAGGAAACTCCTCCTCAATGAGCAATAAGCGTGAGAAGCTATAGTATTCGCATTCAAATCAAGTCTTTGTTCATAACATAGTACGCGTGAGCAATATCTGTCTTTTTTCATAACATAGTATTCGCATATTCATTCACATTTAGGAGTTATCGATTCACTAATTAAGAATATAACCTAGTTATATAACCTAGTGTTCATAACCACTAACTAAGAAATCATTAAATCAAATAACATAAAATAAACATACCCATTTGAGAACGGAGAGTCGTGGGTCTTTAGCTGCTGATCTTGAACGAACAGAGAGTCGTGACAACTGTTGATCTTGAACGAAATGAGAATCATGGCAGCTGCTGATCTTGAACGGAGAGCCATGGCAAAGGGAGCGGGAGGGAGGGATATTATTTTTAGAGTTGGAGAGAGAAAGTAGTGTATCGAAACGCTTTTTTAAAATGAGGGTCAAAATGACGTTTATATATTACACATTGAGTGTATTATATAATACACGCATTATATAATACTCATTTTACATTACGAGAATTATGTAATACGCGCAATATGTAAAACGTATATTACATATTACACATATGTTGTAATACGCGAAATATGTAATACGCGCAATATAAATACGCGTATTACATAATACATTTAACATGTAATACTCGTATTAATATTACGTATATTACATGTTACACGTATTATGTAATACGAGGTAAGAGGACGGTGGGAAATTTGACGAAATAACCCTCATAAGAGGGTTATTTTCAAACTTAGCATAGGATAAATAATTTTTTCAAATATAACATTTTTCCTATACAAAAGACCTTATTGCCCTTAAATTAATAAAAAACAGTTTCTTTTCAGCCGTTTTCCCTCCCTCTCCACTTTTCATATTTCAAACACTCCCCAAAGACGACCGATCCAAGCCCCCTCTCCCTGACGACGAACGAAGCCCCCGAAACCTCACCTCTCCCCGACGACGATTCAAGCCCACGAAACCCCACCTCTCCCCCGACCCCCAACGACTATTTGAGCCCCAGACGACATATCCGAGCCCCCGACGACGATCCAAGTAGAACGAAGAACGATCATCGCTACGAAGAACAATCCAACAAAACCAAGGAAACCGAAACGTCTCCAACATTTAGGTTAGTTTTCTGTGTTTCCGTTGCCTTCGTCGTTTCACCGCTGAAATGGAATAATGTTTAATATTTCGTCGTTTAGAGTCTAGGGTGTAGGTTAGGTCGTGGATGAATGGTTTTAGAGTTTGGTTGATTGGTTTTACGGTGGAATATACATTTGTCGCATGCGACTGCGCATCTGTCGCATGCGGCTGCGCATCTGTCGCATGCGGCTACGCATCTGTCGCAGACGAATGCGCATCTGTCGCATTCGACAGATGCGCATTCGTCTGCGACAGATGCGCAGTCGCCTGCGACAAATGCACCGACGTCTGCAACAGCCTTCGACAGATGTATTTTAAACCCAAAACGATTCAGTCAACCTTCGACGATGCATTTGAAGCCTGGTTTTGTTGGATCGATCTTCGCAGCGATGATCGTTCTTTGTTCTGCTTGGATCGTCGTCGGGGGCTCGGATATGTCGTCGGGGGCTTTGACAATCGTCGGGGGTCAGGGGAGCGGTGGGGTTTCGTGGCTTGGATCGTCGTCGGAGAGAGGTGGGTCGTGGGCTTGGATCGGTCGTCGTCGGAGAGGAGGCGGTTTAGAAATATCAAAAGATGAGAGAGAGTGAAAACTAAAGGGAAGAAGGGAAAGAGACTGTTTTTTTTTATTATTATTTAAGGACAATAATGTCTTTTTATATAGAGAAAAAGTTATATTTGAAAATTTTATTTATTCTATGCTAAATTTGAAAATAACCTTCCAAGGTTATTTTGTCAAATTTTCCAAGATGGTCACGGAAACGGACATGTGTCATTTTTGCAAAATTCATCCACAGTGTGTCATTTTTCTAATTTGAGGTCATCTCGTCAAATTTCCACTTATAAATATGGCTTGAACCGCCTAAACTACTTTGCACACCGAAGGTAGCGTGATTCTTCCAAAGCAAAGATGGCGATTCATTTCTCACGATGGATTATTGTAGCCGCCGTTGCAAGCATAATCATTTCTGCGTTTGTCGTATGTTCTGAGGCCAGACCGTCTGAAGGGGCTCTTATTTCTCGAATTGCATTTGGATCCTGTGCCAACCAGAGTGCTGCTCAGGTCACTCTCTCACAAACACAAACCAGTGTCTTTTTGTTTTTATAATGTCCTTCCATCTTTAAGATTTTATCATATCATCGCGAAGCAAGTCAATATGTATCCGTTGGAAAACTGAACAGCCGATAAAGAGTTCCATAGGAGATCTCTTTCTACTAATTAGACAAAAGACATGGAAGTTAAAAGGGGATATAAAAGATGTTCTATTATTGGACCATGAATTAGGCCGTAATTGATGATACCAGCATCTGAATGTTGTTTACTTTTGCAGCCAATTTGGGATGCAATAATTGATTTTGATCCACATGTTTTTATCTGGCTGGGTGATAATATTTATGGGGATATTAGACGCCCTTTTAAATTCATTGGGAAAGAAAGGACAATTGGGCCATGGAAGAATGTTCCAAGGTTCATTCCTTCATCGGATCATGAAATGCAGACAAGATATGATAAGGCGAACAAGGTTGATGGTTATTCTCGTCTACGAAAGAATACAAAGGTTACTCAGTCTAACACTTCATTTGAAATATCTTTGTTGTACTTTAACTAAGTTGAGATTGTGTGCATTTCCTAGGTAATTGGCACATGGGATGACCATGATTTTGGATTGAATGACGCAGGAAAGGAGTTTGACAGAAAGGTTGCTAACCAAAAACTCATGCTTGATTTCCTGGATGAACCTCAAGATAGTCCACGGTATGATAACATTCACGATTAAGCTTGTGCTCTACTTGTTTCATTGAAAATCCGTATATGGGTGCTTCAAATGCATCATATTAATAAATGTAGATAATCTAAGTCTAATTCTTACCCTCTATAAGAATGCAATACATCACCTATGTAGAATCCATTTACCATAACTTTCTTAAGTGGGACATGCAAATGTTCAATTATTCTATTTCAGGGTTTTCCATCTTGAACCTTTCTTATTGTCTCCATTATTTGCAGGCGCAAACAGGAAGGTGTTTATACATCATATACATTTGGCCCATCAAGTAGGCAAATCAAGGTGTTTGTGCTTTTTGTTTGTTTTTTTAAACTCTGCAATTTCAATTAAAAAACTAGATCTACAACCGGAAGAGGAGACGAGTTAAGATAGCTCCAAAAGAGGCTGAACCTAACTCTAATTGGGGTTAAATAAATACCAGCTATCCTATTTTTCTCACTTCTAACCCTAAATAGATGACCGCCTCTTGCTTCAGATAATTTGTGCTTAGTATTCACAAACTATACTGTTACTCATTAGCTTGAAGGTTCCCTTGCTACGTTAATAAAATAGGAACCTGTTAAGAAGAATTTTCATTTAGTTGTGGTTCTGAAATGTCATCTTCCTCAACACATGTCTATCTTTCAACTAAAGAATTTATTGATTTATTTATTATTGGCCGACTCTCACACTCCTTGTTTACCTATTTTATAATAGAGCTGCATTCAGTTTTTTTTTAAATGAAATTATTCATTGATCCACGGTATATGTGAATATCACATATATCGAAGGGAAAATCAAACCATTACAAGAATTCTGTGTAAAACACTAATTATATGATTTGTGAGAAGCTTCTCATCTTAAGCAGTTGAACTACAAACAAGTAGTTCTTTAAGCTGATTATTGTATTTTTAGCGATTTAAAGCTCTAGTGGAACTTAGGTATTGATATAAAAAGGTGACTTCTGTGACAATAACAGTATCCCACTTTTGTTATCTAAATGCTTCTAATAATCATTATTAAACTTTCAATCTCTTCAAAACTCGGTAACATCTTCTTCTAATTGATCAGATCTGGCGCCCCTGATATATTGAATCTTACTGTCACATTGTTTGCTGTACACTATGATAAATTTGACAAGAAAAACAACCTTGTCAGGTTATATTATTGGACACCAGATATCACAGGGACGCTTTGGGTAGTGATGGGTGTATTTTGGGAGATGTGCAGTGGACATGGTTGGAGAAACAGTTGAAGGACCCTGCTTCAGCCATCACTATAATCGGATCTTCGATCCAGGTATTCTCATAATGAATGAACATTGAATGAGTAAAGCAGCATATTACGGATACCTTTCGCTTTGATACTACATGAAACTAAACTATAGCTAGAAGATTTGCATATTTATTTAGAAGAATAGTATGACGAAAATGGTGTACCTTTGTTGGACTTGCAAGACATGTTATTGTTATGAAATCTCTAATAAGTATGGAATTTAATAATAAAGATGGACTTGATTCATAGGGAGGAGGATACACACATCACACCATTCATTTCATAAGTAATCAGCAGTCGTCCATTCCTCCTTAATAGCCCGGTGTAACAAACATGTTCCAGGTCACTAACAACCTTAAAGAAACTAATCTGATATTTGAATATATGAGCTAATCACGACGTTGTTGTGCCTCAGTTACAAGGCTATTCATTCTATACACCCAAGTCTAGTATTTATGTGCGTTTTCTGATTTAATGGTGACAAAATGTTTATGTTATGGTACTTATGTTAGACTTACTGAAAATCATTTGCCTCTCACAACAAAAGATGATTTTTTTTTTGGGAGAAATGTGTCTAGGGCACAAATATATATAATGATTATTAGAGTTGTACATTAAAAGAATCTGAAATTCTGGCAGTAGGGGTCACGCTATCAGCCCCAAGAAATAAACCCTGTTCAGAAAGAAAAAAAATCTGAGGTGCAGATTGTGGCCTTCAATTAAAAAAGAGTGAAAGTCTACCTCTCTTTTGAAAAGCCTTTTTGCACCATGCATTTGAATCATACATGCACATATGGTAGCCTGCACCTACAATAGATTGACCAAGAAGAGTTTCCCTCTTGATGTTTCTCTTAATTACCATAAACATGGTTACAAAAGAAAACCCAAAAAAATGGATTTTCATGATTTTCAATTTTCATTTTTTAAATGATAAGAGTTTGTATTAACAAATTTTCTGGGAAGACTGCCTTTTAGTAATACAGACCCTAACAAGTCTTGAACATATTTATGATGTTACTATTCCTATTAGTATATATTGTTTTCACTAACTTTAGATCTCCTACATTAATCCATTAAAAGTTTTCCATTTTCAACAGTTATTTGTCACTTCGTTTATTCTCTCAGGTTATATCCAATCTCTCAGCTGTCACCCGTCCTCTATTTTCTACAGAATCATGGGGGCGTTTTCCTAAGGAGAGACAACGTCTATTTAAATTGATTGCTGACAGTAAGGTGACCTTCTGTCCTGATTTTCCTAGTTATCCATTTTAATCTTTATTACAGCTAGTACAATGATATAGTTAAAAGTATGTTGAATTATCTCTATCTCATCCTTGGTATTGGTGCAATTCAAGGTTTATACTCAACACATTTTTGTTATCATTTTTTTACTTTTATAGTACTCAAAGTCTTTTATTTCTTTACTTTTATAGTACTCAAAGTCTTTTATATATCACATATCTCTCATGTAAATGATAAGTCAATATCTGAACAATATTATCACTCCTTACTCTCAATCTTTACTCTTCAGAGCTCAATATTCTACATAGTTTCAGAGTGTTCTTGATATATTTTCTTTACTTTTGATTCCGTCCAGCGATTCAAAGGCACTCGCTGAAGTGAAAGAATATCATCAACATTTCATCCCCTTGGTGGCATCCTCTCCGCTCTAATAACTTCTCAAGGCTCTTCCTCTTACGTTGTTGTTGTTGTCGCTGCTCCTTCGTTGTCGCTGCCCATTGTCGTTGCTCCCGCGACTGCCGTTGCAACCATCCCTACACTCGCCTCACTTGGCTCTTCCTAAAAATCTGAAGTTTTGTCAAATTTTCAAAAACTTCTTCATCTTAATTCAAAACCAATTTCAACCATCCATCCAAGACTTCAAACCCGATAACAGACGTGAATTCTTTTATTTTCTAACCTTGGCGACTTCCTAAAATTAAAGGGCATTATTCATCAAAGTTCTCTTGTGTTAATACTCCCCAACAAAATGACGTCGAAAGAAAAAATCGTCACCTACTCGAGCTAACTCTATCTATTCTATTCGACTCAAATGCTCCCAAAATATATTGGGGCGATGCCTTATCCATCGTTGCCTACCTTATTCTTCAATTCCAAAGTTCAATTGAAACCCTCTTACAAATCTTTCTTAATTCAAAATTGAATCCAAACACACTCATGCAAAAATATTTGGATGTACCTCTTTTGTCCACACTCATAACCACAATCGGGACAAACTCGACCCTGGAGCCACGAAATTTATTATTTTGAGGTACTCACCAAATCAGAAATGGTACAAATACTATTGTTCTCACTCTAAAAAAGACATTCTACTCCGTGGATGTCTCATTCATTGAAAATCAGCCCTTCAACCATCATGTTGAATGGGAGAATCTCACGCAATCAGGTGACTAACATAGTCACAAAAGCTCTTCCAATGTCAACTTTTGAAGATTTATGTGGCATGTTGGACACTTTCCATATCTACTACCCAACTTGAGGAGGGGAGTGTAGAATTATCTATATCTCATCCTTAGTATTGATGCAATTTACCTGTTCTAAACATGTTGTTTGGTTTATACTAAACATGTTGTTTGGATTATACTAAACACATTCTTGTTATCATTTATTTACTTTTATGGTACTCAATTTTTTTTAGAAACCACACCTCTCCCATTTAATGATAAGTCAATACCTAAATAATATTATTACTCTTTACTCTAAAAAAAACTTAATATTCTACAAAGTGTTTTACTCATGGATATTATTTCATTTCTAGTTGACTTTCATTCACAGAGGGCTGGTGTTTTCTTCATCAGTGGAGATGTTCATTTTGGAGAAATAAATCAATTTGACTGTGTGATTGGGTATCCCCTCTATGACATAACCTCAAGCGGCCTTACTCAAGCCGTAGAAAATACAGTTCCTTCAGCTTTGCATTTCCTTGTGAGGTTCTTTGCGTGGTTTACACCAACCACAATGAGAATCATTAATGAAGAATGCAGATATAAGTCTTGCACATATGGTAGGAGTTTTCTGACCCCTTATTGTTACTATCAATGTATATTTCAAATGACTATATTTCACAAATTATTATAGTTTGATATCTAATTTTTCTCCTCTAGCTCGGCCAAATTTTGGAATCATAGAGATAAACTGGGAAGATAATCCAGTGAACTTGAAATTTGAAGTGAGAGATACTGATGGATTGCCTGTTACAAGTGTGCATACGACATTAACTGAACTCGGAGGTCAAAGATTTGATGCTGAGGCCATCTTAAATAAAAGGAAACACCAGAAACATTGCAGTCTTGAAGTTTCCTTATCCTGGATTGTTAGATATCGATTAGCAATCTTTTTCTTCTGTTCTCTAGCTGGTAAGTGATGAGGATTCTGCATTTTCTTTTATGTAGTACTACTCTGACAAATTTAGGTAGTTAACAACCTACTCAGTTTAGTTATCATTTGACAAGTCTAATGGAGATGTGAAGTAGTCCGAAAAGGAGATGAATTTATTTATATACACTACTACGTCTTGGACTGAATTGTACATTGTTCAATCATGAAAACCAGCTAACTTATTCCATGTCATTATCTTTGGTGATTCTCTTGCAACCTTGCTAGTAACTAGAAGAAAAAAGGCAAAAGAAAGATACCCAAGACTTACCTTGTTGTTAAATGATAAAATTGAAAATTAAGTACTGAATGAATACTAATGAACTTACTTTTGAAGTGTTTGATGTTGAATAAACCAAATCTAATCAAATGTGATACTAATGTCTGAAAAGTTATTAAGATTATTTTATCCTTATAATGACTTAGTTTGGTTAATTTTCAGGGATTAAAATTGTATTTTGAACATATTTATTATATTATCTAGGAAAGTCATACATAATCTTACCATATTAAGCCAATCATGTATAACTTAATTTTTAGCTGAATCTAAAAGATTAGGTGACTTTAAATAATATTTATTAATAAACTTAATTTAAATAATAACTTAATCATTTAGCTCAATGCATATTTCATGATAAAAAATTCAAATCAATTTTCCATTTAACTCTATTCTCTTCTGAATTCAGTAACTAGGGAACAACTTTCATTTTCTCATTTGGTAGTATCTTGTGTTTGATTCTATTTCCTTTATTGGCAGGTGTGTCCATTGTTCTTCTAGGCCTTGTTGCTGTGGTTGTCTCTGCATGTTTGTGTTGCATACGTAAGCGCAAGGTCGATTGAGATGCAAGACTATGCCAATTTCACACAACAAGACTATGCCAATTTCACACAACAAGACTATGCCAATTTCACACACAACAGAAAGCACACAAGTTAATCTCATGGGTTGCAACATTGTTAAGAGGGGACAAGAAAGCAGTATATTTGCCTCACTTTGGGAGCACCTATAAATTTACTTGCATCTGCAATTAATGGGTTTGAGTTTTGCTGACATCCGTTTATAATTGTTGACCTCACCGACCAAGGTGGTTCATTTTAACTATTTGTTTTAATTGGATATATGATGAAGCTTTTGATAATGTATTAGTTCATATTCTATAATGTTTTGTTGCCTATGTTTTTTTTATTTTTGCTTTTTTAACCGCTCTTGTATTTAGATCAAATCCAATTATGCATAAACTTGTGAAAAATTGATAGCATTTGACAATTTAAAAGACGCATATAACTATTAAAAGCATATAACTATTAAAAGTTAGTGTTTAGGTTTGAACAGGGACCTGTAGAGATGTCAAGGAAAGAGAATATTGAACAAATGAAATTTTTTTTTTTTTAAGAAATTAAATTAACACAAAAGAAAATGTGATTTTTGTTATGGTAATATAAATAGGAAAGTATCATAATAATATTTTTGATATTATTTGCCAAAATATTAGTGTTAACTAGTTAAAACTTATTTAAAGGTGCAGTCGAACACTTTAGAAAGCTGAAGTCTTTGTCTTGAGAGCATTGTTTCCAATCCCAATTATGTATCTGTTAGGGTTTTGGGGGATCTAGTGTTATGTAAACTAATGTCATAATTTGTCTTGATGTAATCTATATTTTGATCTTCTAATAATATTCTCTTTTTTTGGTGGACGTAGTCAAATTTTATCTTTGCGTACCACGTTAAAATCCATGTCTTCTTTATTGCTTACGTCATCTCACACATCCCGTTACAACAATCTGGTATCAGAGCTTCAAGTTATTCAATTGTTTGTTTTTTTCAATTGAGATGGTAGTAGTAAGAGTTTAGACGACAAGTTCTGGAGAAGAAGGCAATGTGGAAAATCAAAATGCGGGTTCTACTAAAATAACAAAGTTTATGGGATTGCTGAAGTTATCAATAGGAGCAGAACAACCGTTGAGATTGTTATTCTAGAGGAGAGTATAATGTGGCAGATCAAGATGCGGGCTCTACTAAAACGACAGACTTATAGGGTTGTTGAACTTATCAGTAGGAGCAAAACAACCGTTGAGATTGTCATTCTGGAGGAGAAGATAATGTGGAAGATCAAGATGTAGGATCTACTAAAATTACAGGGCTTATGGGATTGCTGAAGTTATCGGTAGGAGCAGAACAACCGTAGAGATTGTCATTCTAAAGGAGAAGATAATATGGCAGATCAAGATGCGGGCTCTACTAAAACGACAAGGCTTATGAGGTTGTTGAAATTATCGGTAGGAGCAGAACAACCGTTGAGATTTTCATTCTGGGGGATAAAATAATATGGAAGATTAAGATGCGTGCTCTACTAAAACGATAATGCTTATGAGGTTTATGAGGTTATCGGTAGTAGTAGAATAACCGTTGAAATTGTCATTCTGGAGGAGAAGATAATGTGGTAGATCAAGATACGGACTCTACTAAAACGACAAGGCTTAGGTAGACTTGAATATTTTGTTAACAAAGGAGTTGTTAAATTATCTTAAAGACAACTCTGAATCTAGAAGAGAGAGAGAGACGATAGATTATCTAGGCCACCACTAGCATTGACTAATTCATTGAGACTACCTCTAACATTGACTAATGTATTTGGGTCATTTTTGACATTAACTAATGAATCTGGGCCACATCTGACATTGAATAATGTATCTGGTCCATCTCTGGCATTGACTAATGTATCTATGCCACCTCTAACATTGATTAATGTATATATGCCACAATGGTTTGAAACAATGGGAGTATTCAAATCAAGGTGGAGATTTTCTGAGTAGACTTGAATATTTGGGTTACCAAAGAATCTGTTAAGTTATCTTGAAGACAACTTTAGATCTAGAAGAGAGAGGTAGTATATCATCTAGGTCACCACTAGCATTGACTAATACATCTGGGACACCTCTAACATTGACTATTGTATCAGGATCATCTCTATCATTGATGAATGCATCAAGGTCATCATCGGCATTAACTAATGCATCTATCATTGACTATAATGTCTTCATATGCAGTCTAAAGCAAACGCGAGCAGACGTCGTCTAACTTCTACAAACAGGTTGTCTGAAGAAGTGCGCAAGTAGACGTCGTCTAGCGTTATCAGACGGTTTGTCTAAAGAAGCGCGCGATCAAACGTCTTGCTTCTACAACCGTTTGAAGAAGCGTTTGATTATATACTCAGCTCATTAGTTTGGCAATCAGCGGTATAAATTATCAGACGTCTGCCAAGACAGCTTAACACTCTATAACTTGCTTGTCTCCCACGTATTCAAATATTCCACTAGTCCACATTTTATATTGTCCCGTATACCACATTCTTCTGAATATTTTGTAGTACGATCCGATATGCCACGATCAAACGCATATACTCTAATGTATTATCTTGTACTCCTAGCGTGCTTCCAACGGATAACTGACACGTGTCCAAGAGGAGGATTCGACACATTTCTATGAAGCAGACTAGCTTCACTTATATTTACATTTTAAATAAAAGTGAAATAAACACACTTCAGTTAAACTAGCTTTACTTCTATTTACAATGTAAATAAAAATGAAGCAATCGCACTTTAGTGAAGCTAGCTTCATTTCTATTTACAATATAATCAAATTGAAGCAAACACACTTCAACGAAGCTAACTTCATTTCAATTTACTTGCAAGTCACTTTAGTGAATCAAACGCACTTCAGTGAAGCAAACTCACTTATGCGAAGCTAGTTTTACTTATATTTAAAATGTAAATAGAAGTGAAGTAAGCGCACTTCAGTGAAGTTAGCTTCACTTCTACTTACAATTTAAATAAAAGTGAAAGAAGCAAACTTCAGTGAAATTACCTTCACTTCAATTTACATTTAAATAAAAGTGAAACAAACGCATTTTAGTGAAGCTAGTTCCACTTCTATTTACAATGTAAATGAACGTGAAGGAAGCGCACTTCAGTTAAGCTAACTTCACTTCTATTTACAATGTAAATAAAAGTGAAAAAACGTATTTCAGTACAATTAGCTTCACTTATATTTATATTTTAAATCAAATTGAAATAAACGAATATCAGTGAAGCTAGCTTTATTCTTTTTATCATGTAAATAAAAGTGAAACAAACGCACTTTAGTGAAGCTAGTCTCACTTCTAGTTATATTGTAAATAAAAGTGAAGCAAGCTTCACTGAATTGCTTCATTTTTATTTACAATGTAAATAAAAGTGAAGGAAACACACTTGAGTGAAACTAACTTCACTTTCTATATTAATATAAATGAAAGTGAAGCAAGCGCACTTCAGTGAAGTTAGCTTCACTTCTATTTACAATATAAATGGAAGTAAAATGAACGCACTTGAGTGAAGTTTGATTCACTTTTATTTATAATGTAAATGAAAGTGAAGCAAACTAAAAGTGAAGAAAACACATTTCTGTGAAGCTAGTTTCACTTTTTTTTACATTGTAATAGAAGTGAAGCAAACGCACTTCAATGAAGCTAGTTTCACTTCTATTTACAATATAAATAAAAGTTAATAAAACGCACTCGAGTGAAGCTTGTTTCACTGATATTTACAATGTAAATAAAAGTAAACCAAAGGCAGATCTATGTAGGGGCTCAAGTGGGCTGAAGTCCACAAAAAAATATTATTTATTTATTTTTTACGATAAAAATGTGACATTACTATTAGGAAAGGAGTCAATAATAATAGGGGATTGACCAAGTATTGTTAACAGCGTCGATGTACACTTCGATATTAACTCTGTTAGAAGTAAAATATATGTTTCTATTCTTCACAAACTTTTGAACGAAGTCAAGTGTGGAACTGTTTGTTTAGACTTGAAGCGGTAGATAAAGGGTTGGAAGATTCTGAAGGTAAATAACACAAGATACAAAGTTTGTTTATGGATGTTCGGAGAAAACTCTCATACGTCACCCCTTTTTTCAACCTTGGGAAGAATATTCACTAAAAGATTTGGTTTGAATACAACACTTACACAAACTCGGTCAGACACACAAGACTTAAACACTGCCTACTTCTAAACTCCTAGCACAAAACACTCTGTTAAACAAAACAACCTTTGTTTAACTTACACTACTGAATCTCACACAGAAATATCAGTGAATGTAATGCAACTTAATGATCTAGTAAACTTGTAGACTTTTAAACTTTAGAGCTTGAGCGCTTGATAAAAAGTTCACACAAAATGTTTAAGACCTTTGAAAGTAGTAGGTGTGTCCGAGAGCGGTAAATTTTCCTCTAACTTCTCCTTGAATAGGCAATTGGCAACGGACATATTTGCTACAGTGGATACATGTCCTCTTATAGTTGGATGAGCTCCAGAATAGTACCACATAAAATATCCTTTGAGAGATGATTGTACTGAAGGAGGATAGTGCGCAGAATATTCTTGATCGTGATGTACTGGAAAGATAATGTGGCATTCTTTTATTCGATTAGTACACCCATTGTGTCAGACTGCGCATAACGGATTCGGCTGATGAGTTGGGAATATGCTTCAGTTACTTTCACAACTAAGTAACCGAAAGCGCTAGTCGGAGACACTTAATGAGTTGAGTAGTAGAAATTCACAAGTAACCGGAAGTGCTTAATGAATGAATAACTGAGCAAGGAATTCATTCTAGATAGCCGAAACTTCTAGTCGGACACGCATCTTCAATTAAATAGCCGAACTTGGATAGGTAGATAAATATCGGAAGCACTTCTTTATTTCTAGTCGAACGTGGATAGACATTAAAAAGCCGGAAGCGCATATTTATTTCTAGCTAAACGTGGATAGACGATAAATAGTCGGACGCGCATATTTATTTCTAGTCGAACGTGGATAGACAATAAATAGTCGGATGTGCATATTTATTTCTAGTCGAACGTGGATAGATAATAAATAACCAGACGCACATATTTATTTCTAACCGAATCTGGATAGACAATAAATACCAGACACGCATATTTATTTCTAGACGAACCTAGATAGAAAATAAATAGTCGGACGCGTATATTTATTTCTAGCCGAACCTAGATAGAAAATTCAGCTATGCTTTCTTCTAAGTTAATCCTGCACAAACACAATGTGACATAACTTAGTCTTATTTAATGTACTTAAATTGATAACTGATTTTAGTCCAACAATTTATTCCTTTTTTTATTATTTAAACTAAATTATAAAAACCCGGTAGTTTTATAACGTCGATTAATTATCCTAAGTTAATTATAGAATTTAATCTAACAATTTCTCTCTCTTTGATTGTTTAGAATAAATTATCAAAACCCGTGATATATATTTAACAATTTCTCCCTTTATGATTGTTTATCCTAAAAATGATCAAACCCAGTAATTGATTAAATCTTAATCATGAATTAATTTCCCCTGTTTGAAAACTAAGTCAAGGTATGCAACCAATCAGTAACGCATAGTTCAACAAGATTAAAATTGTTTGTAAAATAAAAAGACATAAGACGAGAGAAGTTCAAGAGCCCTCCCTGTTTGATCTGTCTTCGATGTCCTCCATCAATTTAGTAACAAAGTTTCCTCCAATACGACCACCAGAATTTCGTCCACGTCCTCTTCCTATTTGAGCTCGAGAGCCACCGCCTCGGGGAGTAAGATCAGACCCACTATGAGAAACCATCTGACCACTTGAAGAGGGTTTTTTTTGGAACGAGAACTGCGAGGAATAGACCTCCCACTATTCATAATCTCTTCCAAGGTAACATTGTAGAACTGGTGGCCTCAGCAACTACATTTTATCCGTGTTGAAATCTTTTGGGAGTTGCATCAGTCTCTTCCATTCTCTCCAATTCATCATCTTTTAGAGAGTTCGCGATTTCCATCATTTGAGAAGAAGGAAGATCAACTGAAGATTTAGTATCTCCATGAAGAGTGAGATTCGTGCTGAAAAGGGATTCCATCCTAGTTAGTTGTTGTCTCATCTTCAATAGCTCTTACGTGTTACCCACAACGTTTCTGTCTATTATCCTATGAGCCATAACTATCTCAGCATGCACAACCGATGAAGATGCGGACAAGATCTCTATGCGTTATAACCTAGAGTTACAGGATTGAAAGGTCTCCTGCCACGGAGCTAGAGCCTCCATGACGATTTGGCGGATGTCCATTGTTCTTTGAGACTCTTCTTCGAACTAAGAAGGAACAGAGATGTGGGAACAAACATGGACAGAACGCATAAGTCCAGCATGAATACTGACCTAGATGGATCGATTTAGTTTTTCAACGTGATGTGAAGCTTGAGGTTGAGGAACATTAATTATCGCCCAAGAGCCAACCTCCTCTTCAATAATCTCATCGCTAAGTTTGTTGATAAGTCTAGACAAATCCTTAGAGTTGAAAGACTTACTAGGAAGGTAGATAACTGGAGTTGCCTTCTTAGTGATCTGTAATTTAGTTTCCTTCTCGGTATGCGCTTGCTCTTCGGAAAATAGCTTAGCGATTACTTTAGGAACTTTTTCAGATTGAGAAGGAGGAGAGGGAATGGTGTCAACAACATACGCTTCATTAGACATTACTGGTTCTCTCTCAATAATTGACAGGGTAACGTCAACCACAAACACTTCATTGATAATCGCTTGATTTTTCTCAATGTCTGGTACAAAGGCTTCGACCGCGGATGCCTCTTTGGAATGCACAGGTTCCTCACCGTTATCAGTAGTGGCCCTCTCATTTGTTTGAAGGTTATAACGAGTGTCATCTTCGAAAGGATGAATTTCTTCATTTTGAAGAATCGGCACATCCTTATCGAATTGATTCAAATCATCCCTAGGTGCGGGAGCACGAAGGGCATCAGACTTGGAGGACTCCGTTCCATGGCAATATTGAAGAGTGGTTGAGCAACATTCCTCTATTAGTTCGCTTAAATGGTTGAGCAATTGCCCATCCGTCTTAGAGTTTCTGAATAGGGAGCGAAGTTCTCTCTACAAGAATTATAAAAAGGAAAGAAAGCTTAACCTCTCGTATTAGCTGCCACGAGTTCTTCCCACTAGAGAGCTTCATGAATGTCCCGCGTTTTGGTCAGAGAATACATTTCTCTCCAGGTCAATTAATGTCTTCCATTTCTTTGAAAACGCCACATCTGGAAACGCCTTATTGAACGGAGTGAAGAGTCTAATGCTTTTCCATTTGTTGAAGAGATCGATTTTGGCAGAGACAATAGGTTCAATCTCATCCATTATGAACTTAATAGAGTCACAAGTTTCTCGGTTCAACTCTACATTAGTCTCGGGCACTTCTTCAACGATGCCCTTTCCTTTTCCTACAACTTCAACAGGTGTAGGGTTTGGAACAAGACCTCTGAATTCAATTCCTTTGTGTTCTCACATTAGGGCAAATGGAGAAACAAATTGTGGGACAGCATCAACTGGAAGAACTGCTACGGTTCCAACGTTTATAACATCTTTTTCAACAACATTAGTAGCCGAAGAGAGCAAGACCTCTTGATGGATTGAAGGAATGAGAACTTTGGCGACCTGTTCATCTTCCTTCCTCAACGAGGAATCCTCATCATCAAGATAAATATCCGTCTAAACATGGGTTGGACGTCCGGCTGTACAGCAACAACAACTTCAGGTTGATCGGCTACGAAAGCATTCGGCTGATCATTAGAAATATTAACTCCCAACAGATCAGTTGGAACAATAATTGACCGACCGACTGGCTCTTTATTTTCCAATTGACCGGTAGGAGATGTATTTGATTGAACCTTCTCTTCAGTTTCCAACCGAACGGTTGGGACAACAATTGACCAATTGGTTGGCTCTTCAGTTTCAGATTGACCTTCAACAACTTCAACTTCAGACCTAACTGGCCCTTCACTTTCCATCCAAACACTTACAGGTTCAAAAACAACACGGCTTGCGCGTCAGCTTGCGCCTCAGAAATATAAGCTAGAATACCTTCTAGAGGAGAAGGTGGGACACGAAACGTAGGAACATGAGCAATAGCACTTACCTCTGGTCATGCCTTCTTTTGAAATGAAGAAACATCAGCAATTTCTTCAGGGGTAGCCTTCCTTTTGAAATTGGAACTCGCTTCTGATTCCATTGCTGAGGATTTGACATGTTTTGAAGAGGTCTGGCGACAAGATGTCGTAGGGCGTTTAGATCTGCTTGTAAATCTACCATTTGACTGTTGTCCGGAGCGTGCAAAGGATCAACTGATAGGATCAGTACTATTAATAGAGAGTAGGGTCTGACCATTGTTAACAGTTTATGGTAAACGATTCGCTAGTAATCTTGTGAGGGATTAATATATGTTTCTATTCTTCACAAATCCTTCAAGCTCTTGAAACGGATTCAAGTGCGGAAGTGTTCGTCGGATTTGAAGCTTTAAACGACTGAATGGTAAATGGCATAAAGTAAAGAACACAGAGTTTTATGGATGTTCGGAGATAAAACTCTTATGTCACCCCTTCTTCTACAACCATAAGGATATCCACTAAATACTTTAAATCAAATACAACTTACTAAACTAGTAAACTCTCGGTTGAATAGAACAACCTCTATACAACTTACAATATTTTCAACAATATTCTCACAGGTAGATAGTAATTGATTCTATCTCTTGAGCTTGAATGATGATAGAAATTAGTAAGAGCAAGAGCAAGTAAGTTCGTGTGTTCAATTGATTCGATGATAATAACAAGAAAATAAGTGAGTGAGTGAGTCATTCGTTTGTTGTCCTTGAGCATCTATTTGTAGTAGAAGGACACCAACGGTCGAATCATCTTCGTGGACCTGTGGAAAGTGTCTATTGAAAGGACGTCCATAGTACTAGAATACAGTAGACTCTGAGTAAATAGATCGTGGCCGTACCGAACTGATAGTGCGTCAAATATCCTCTAATATTGTCTTGTGCTAGACAGGCAGTTGGAAGGATATTTGCATACATGGAGTTCGTTAATTTGATACAATTAGCTGGTTTGGCATACTGCACAAAAGTGAGTAGAGCAGGAGTAGCAGACAACTAGTTGATCGTGGTTAGACGTATGCTTTCTTTAGACGGATACTAAAGCAATGCATTAGATGTGCTCCATTAGACCTCGTCCAAAGGAGTTAGACGTCCTCGTCTAACTGTGCATCCCTTTAGACCTCGTCTAAAGGAGTTAGACGACCTCATCTAACTACGCATCCCTTTAAACATCGTCTAAAGAAGTTAGAAGACCCCGTTTAACTACGCATCCCTTTAGACCTCGTCTAAAGGAGTTAGACTACCTCGTCTAACTACGTATCCCTTTAGACTTCGTCTAAAGGAGTTAGACTACCACGTCTAACTACGTTTCCCTTTAAACTTCGTCTAAAGGAGTTAGACTACCACGTCTAACTACGCTTCCCTTTAGATTTCGTCTAAAGGAATTAGACTACCACGTCTAACTACGTTTCCCTTTAGACTTCGTCTAAAGGAGTTAGACTACCACGTCTAACTACGTTTCCCTTTAGACGAAGTCTAAAGGAGTTAGACTACCACATCTAACTACATTTCCTTTTAGACTTCATCTAAAAGAGTTAGACTACCACGTATAACTACGTTTCCCTTTAGACTTCGTCTAAAAGAGTTAGACTACCACGTCTAACTACGTTTCCCTTTAGACTTCATCTAAAGGAGTTAGACTACCACGTCTAACTATGTTTCCCTTTAGACTTTGTCTAAAGGAGTTAGACTATCACGTCTAACGTTTAAGATAGTATACTTTAGACCACGTCTAAAGTAGCACAGTCATATATATATATATATATATATATGCACTTGCACATAAACAAAAAGAGAACTTAAGTTCATTCACAACTAAGTTGAACACATATCATCAAAATAAGATCAGCATAAAATAAATTTATTCTCTAGATTATTTTAGTCAATATAATTTGACCCAACATCAACCTTCAAGAACTTCTTCTCTCTACAGCCAACGGGACCGTCAAGATTGGAGAACAGGGATTGCATCTAAGAAATGACTTTGTTAGGAAGCTCTTCGGAGAATATTAGGCCCTCTATTGGGAGCCTTAGGATTTCAATGAATAGAGCTTCGGAGAGAGAAATATCAATTCCATGCACACGTGCAGTAATGGAATCGCCAATGATCTTTACGGTTTAGAAAAAGTCACGCACCTCATGCTCATGAAAGATGAACGGTCCTCCGAGAAACCTCCTAAGGCCGGAGACCTCAAGAGTCTTGAACATTGCTTCCATCGTCGGTAACCCAGATTCATAGACAGACTCAAAGTCTACCTGCATAACATTATAGGACTTAGTGATATTCTTAACTTCCTTCACCATTGTTGAAGTTTTAGAGAAAGCAAAAAAAAAGATTAAAGGATTCGAAGAAGATTCGTCTATAGAGAAGAGAGAGCGCTTAAGAGGTTTTGGGGATTTTCGAAAATATCTAGTGTGATGTGAATCATTCTTTCATGCACGGTTTCCTTGTATAACTGAACAGGCGTGTCAAGTCACATTAAATGAAGAGATAAACCGTTATTTAAGGCAAAATATTATTTCCCAATACAAGTCATCATTATTTTCTTTAAAAATACTTATTATTTTTCATTTTAATAAATGATTAATAATATTATATGATGATAAATGCTAGTTATATTTTTAACATTGATAGACACGTGACTTCATGTTATTCGATATTTGAAGATATTTTAAGAAACATTAATCACAAAAATATTTCCTCCAAATATTTTGAAATATAACTTTTTGTTTTAGTGGGAAAAGATTGTGGCCAACGCATAAATGAGATAGGATAGTTGTCCCATTTCAGTCAAAAGATGAATCGATTGAACTTGCACATATAAGGACGTATCACATGCTATCTGCATGTCTTGTAATTAAACATTTTGGTTTTTTGTTAGCAAATAACCACTTCCAGCTATAGCAAAAACTGACCATGCGGTCATTTAACAACGTTAAAATGACCGCTTCTGCTTTCAGTAAGGGTTGACCGGGCAGTTACTCGACAATATGTTCATAACCAAAAATCCTTAAATTCCAAGTTGCTTAAGAAAATTTCGGTCCGATCTATAGCACTTTCGGTTGATTAATCTGTTTAATCCGAAGTGAAACAGCCGTCCGGTTGAACATTTACACATTTCCCTCTAAATTTATGCAAGAGATATGTTATAAAAACATGCAGTAAAGATGGTTTTTATAGATAAAGGTTCTCCCTAAATTTATGCATGGAATCTTTATGAAAACAAATGCAATAAAAGTGTTTTTAAGATAAGGAGATTCTCCCTAAATTCATGTCTGTCGTGTTTTTAAAAAATATAATTAAGGTTTAGAAGACCCAAAATATTTCTAAAGTAGGAAAATTTAGTCTCGGAGAGTGCCTTGGTAAAGATATCAACCACTTGTTGATCGGTTGGGACATATTCGAGCCAAATATGCTTCTGGGCAACATGATCTCGGATGAAATGGTGTTTGATGTCAATATGCTTCGTCCGAGAGTTCAACACCGGGTTGTATATAATGGCAATGGCGCTGGTGTTGTCACAGAAAATTGGAGACTCCTCAGCCTATATCCCGAAGTCCCTCAATTATTGTTGAACCCACAATAATTGAGCACAACAACTGCCCGCGACAAGAAACTCTACTTCAGCTATAGACGTTGCGATCAATGTCTTTTTTTTGCTGAACCACGAGATCAAACGATCACCAAGGAACTAGAAGGTTTCACTAGTGCTCTTCTGATCTATCTTGCAGCCTGCATAGTCTGTATCCAAGTATCTAGTTAAATTGAAACTAGAATCCTTCGGATACCATAGTCCCACATTTTGAGTTTCCTTTAAATACTTCGAAATTCTCTTAGCAGTAACATAATAAGATTGTTTAGGATTAGCCTGAAATCTTCCGCAAACTTCAACTACAAACAGAATGTCCGGTCGGCTGGCTGTGAGGTAGAGTAATGATCCAATAATTCCCTGGTAGGCAGTTATGTCAACAGATTGGCCCTGTTCATCCTTGTCAAGTTTGATTGATGAGCTCATAGGAGTTGATGCGGTTGAGCAGATCTCCATCCCAAATTCTTTAGCAACTCCTTGGTGTACTTCGCTTGATTGATGAAGGTGCGTCCTTCAAGTTGACGAACTTGAAGGCCTAAGAAAAAGCTTAGCTCCCCCATCATGCTCATTTCAAATTTATTTGTCATCATCTTAAAAAATTTCTCACACAGCTTGGGATTAGTTGACCCAAAAATAATATCATCAACATATATTTGAACGGCAATATGTGATAATCTTTAACAAATTTAAATAGAGTTTTGTCAACAGATCCTATGGTAAAATCATGATCAAATAGAAAGGAGGTGAGAGTGTCATACTAGGCTCTAGGAGCATACTTAAGACCATACAATGCTTTATCTAGTCTAAAAACATGGTTCATAAAGGTAGGATTTTTAAAACTAGGAGGTTTTTCATTTTGCATTTTTTTAAGCATTTTAATCAAATTAGGTGTAGTTTGATCTTTAGAAGCTAAGTAAAAAACTCAAGTAAACCTAGAGTAGTCATCAATAATTATTAAGGTATACCTCATGCCTCCTAAGCTAGTTACATTGATTGGACTGAAAAGGTCCATATGCAAAATCTCTAAGCACCTATCAGACTGAATATTACATTTACTTTTGAAAGTTAATTTAATCTATTTGCCCATCTGTCAAGCAGAACAAACTTTATCTTTAGAAAACTTCAACTTAGGAATACCTACAACTAATTCCTTAGAATAGATAGTGTTAATAGTATTAAAATTTAGGTGGTTAAGTCTCTTATGCCAAAGCCAGTTTTGATCGTTCTTATCTATCATGTAAATAGGATTAAATGATTTGTTTTTCCAGTTGACTTTATAGACATTACATGTCCTATGCGTTGTCAATAGAGTACTTCCCTGTTTATCCTTGACTATGCATACTTGCTTATGGAATTTAACAAAATATCATATATCACACATTTTACTTATACTAAGCAAGTTGTAGCACATATTTTCAACAAGTAGCACGTTGTTTATGATGAGGTTACCATGGACAATCTTAGCCTTTCCCACGGTCTTACCCTTGGAGTTATCACCAAATGTGATTCTTAATCTAGATTCCTTTATAACATTGGTTAGAAACTTGCTATTTCCGGTCATATGCCTTGAGCATCCACTGTTCAAGTACCATTTTGAGTCCTCCAGGCAACTGACATGTTTACCCTACAAATGAAACTATGTACAACCTTTGGTACCCATATTTAGTTGGGTCCACGGTTAATCAGTCCTTTGGGTATCCATACTTGTGATATTTTGATGGATCTCCCAATGTTTGTCTTAATAATTTTACTTGTATTAGGCTTGACATCTCTCTATCTGCCTTTAGATAAATTATGAGGTTTTGATGATGAATTTTACTAGACCTCCTCGGCCACTTGTCATGTTTACGTCCAGCCGACCGGTTGGCTTTCCTTCTCTCAAAATTAAGCCACCGTGACTTATCAGTTGGCTCCACATATTTTAGTTCCTTTTAGTTATTGACTCATATGCATCGTTAGTCACTTGAGTGTTAGTTGGATCACCCTTGACAAAACTATAGAGGAAAGTTTTCCTTTTGCGGATTTCAACTTCTTGCATGACTTGTCTGGGTTGCCTAAATCATATCCTAGACCAGATTTGCATTTGTCTCTGACTTGTTATCTAATTGACTTCATCCCCAGACTTCGTCCATGCAGCGATCATAAAGTTGGCTCTTTCATTTTCTTTGGTTAACAATTAAACTGTCTCCTTGA
This sequence comes from Impatiens glandulifera, assembly GCF_907164915.1. NCBI lineage: Eukaryota > Viridiplantae > Streptophyta > Magnoliopsida > Ericales > Balsaminaceae > Impatiens > Impatiens glandulifera. The sequence goes on from NC_061864.1 coordinate 44,078,862, forward strand.
GCTTCTCATTCTCAAATGATAGTTCATTTATTTTACCAGTTATGTTGTCTGGTTGAGTTGAAACGAGATCAGACAATTTCTTGTACTCAATGACCATGTCATTGAGTGCAGTAATAAGGTCCTCTCGAGTGAACTCTTCAGAGGCAAAGTCAAATACCTCTTCATCATTAGCCATTAAGCACTTGATTTCTTCATCATCGCTATCACTTAAGGAACTGGAGTCCGAATCACTTTGGGCCCACTTGCTTCTACTTTCTTCTACCAATATCTCTTTCTGATCCTTCTTATGCTTGGATGATTTATGATCCTCCTTATATTTATGATCAGATGACTTCTTATCATCTCTCCTTGGCTTCCGACATTCCGACTTATAGTAACCTAAAGTGTCACAGTTAAAACAACGGATGTTAGCCTTATGATCATTAGAGATATTATTGTTATTGAAAGATGGGTTAGATTGATTCTTCCTCATAAATGTGTGCCAAACTTCTTGACAAATAATGTCATCGCATCTTCGTTGAGTTTCTCAGCAAACTTGATAGGTGAGGAAACTACTGGCTCCACAAAGGACACCAACTCCTTAGTCACGGTCGAAGATGAGGGCTCGTCTTCATTCCTTGAATTCATCTCGAACTCATGGGCTTTTAGATCGGAAAACATGTCGTGCAACTCCATTTTGTGGAGGTTTCTGGACTCCCTCATCATCGTCGCCTTAATGTCCCAAGCACTAGGAAGAGCCTTCAACACCTTGATGATGATTTATTTGTTGCTATAGACCTTTCCCAAAGTGGAAAGTTCAATGAAAATGTTGGTGAAGTATTCGTCAAATTCGTTCAGCGTCTCCCCAGGATGCATCTTGATACTATCAAACTTCTGAGTATCAACCATGACTTTGTTCTCTCTTGTTTGCTCATTTCCCTCATAGTGTTGGATAATCTTCTCCCATATCTCCTTGTCGGTGGAACATGCTTTGATTTTCCTAAACATGTTCTTGTCAAGAGTTTTGTACAGAATGTTCTTGGCCACGTTATCAAGGTTGGCCTTCCTTTTATCCTTAGTTGTCCACTAATATTGGGACTTCTCCATGGGGTGAGGAGCACCATCAACAGTAGTGGTGGATGAGCTATCCTTATAGATCTTCATCAGATCATCCGTAATAACGTACCACATGTCGTCGTCTTGGGAGGCCAGATGCACCTGCATGCGAATCTTCCAATCATCATACTTTTCCTTGCAGAACATGGGAAGCTTAATGACGATAGACATGATAATATATGATTGCTTGAGAATAGAAACCCTTGCTTTGATACCACTTGTTAGAAAAGGAGTCAACAATAACAGGGGTTGACCAAGTATTATTAACCGCGTCGACTTACACTTCGATATTAAATCTGTTAGAAGTTAATATATGTTTCTATTCTTCACAAGTCTTCATAAACTCTTGAACGAAGTCAAGTGCGGAACTATTCGTTTAGACTTAAAGCGATAGATAAAGGACTGGAAGATTCAAAATGTAAATAACACAAGACACAAAGTTTGTTTATGGATGTTCGGAGTAAACTCTCCTACGTCACCCCTTCTTCTCCACCTTGAGAAGGATATTCACTAGAAGATTTGGTTTGAATACAACACTTACACAAACCCGGTCAGACACACAAGACTTAAACACTACCTGCTTTTGAAATCTTAGAACAACACACTCTATTAAACAGAACAACATCTGTTTAACTTACACTAATAAATCTCACACAGAAATATCAGTGAATGTAATGCAACTTAATAATCTAGTAAACTTGTAGACTTTTAGAACTTGAGAGCTTGAGCGCTTGATAGAAAGTTCACACAAAATTCTTAAGACTCGTGAAAGTAGTAGTTGTGTCCGAGAGCGATAAATTGTTCTCCAACTTCTCCTTAAATAGGCAATTGACAACGGACAGATTTTCTTCAGTGGACACATGTCCTCTCTCAGTTGGATGAGCTCCATAATAACCACATAAAATATCTGTTGAGAGCTGATTGTACTAAAGGAGGGTAGTGCGCAAAATATTCTTGATCCTGGTGTACTAGAAAGATAACGTGGCATTCTTTTATTCGATTAGTACACCCACTATTTCAGACTATGCATAACGGATTTGGCTGATGAGCTGGGAATATGCTTCGGTTACTTTCGCAAGCAAGTAACCGAAAGCGCTATCTAGAGGCACTTAATGAATGAATAGTCGGGTAGGGAATTCATTCTGGATAGCCGGACATGCATCTTCAATTAAAGAGCCGAAATTAGATAGGTAGATAAATAGCCAGAAGCGCTTCTTTATTTCTAGCTGATCGTGGATAGACAAGAAATAGCCAAAAGCGCATATTTATTTCTAGTCGAACGTGGATAGAGAATAAATCGTCGGACGCGCATATTTATTTCTAGCCGAACCTGGATAGAAAATAAATAGCCGGACGCACATATTTATTTATAGCCGAACCTGGATAGCAAATAAATAGTCGGACGCGCATATTTATTTCTAGCTGAACTTGGATAGACAATTCGGCTATGCTTTCTTTTAAGTTAATCCTGCATAAACACAATGTGACATAACTTAGTTTTATTTAATGTACTTAAATTGATAACCGATTTTAAGCCAACAATTTCTCCTTTTTTGATTATTTAAACTAAATTATCAAAATCTAGTAGTTTTATAACGTCGTTTAATTATCTTGAGTTAATTAACGACTAACAGATACCCTCTTTTTTTAAAAAAAAATCAATATAATTCACTGTTTTGTTTATCTGATTATTATAAAATCGTAAAATTTAACTTTATTCACTCGTTTTATCTAAAAAAAATTCATTATTTATTTAAGCCTACTCTAATTTTTTTTCAAACTCACCCACATTTGAATTATGGGTCCATCCCTATTCACTTCTATTTACACTGTAAATATAAGTGAAGCAAACACATTTCAGTGAAGTTTGATTCACTTCTATTTATGATGTAAATAAAAATGAAGCAAATGCACTTTAATGAAACTTGATTCACTTTTATTTATAATATAAAAAAAAGTTAAGCTAACTCACTTTAAGTGAAGTTTGTGTCAATTCTATTTTGTAAATGGAAGTGAAGCAAACACACTTGAGTAAAATTTGCTTCACTTCCATTAGTAATGATGTAAATGAAAGTGTATCAATCTTCACTTAAGTGTTTTCTGAAGAGCGCTTCAGGTTTAACCCGGAATGAAACAGTGGTATTTCTGGGTTCCGGATTTTTTTTATAAACCCGATTGTAATTTAATAATATAATATTAATACTGTATTTTGATTGGTCCGTAACAAGGACATAAAGAAATCGGTAACAAAGGAACCAGACTATGGTGCAAGTCCCATTTCAAATGAATAATTTATATATATCTAATAATACATAATTTAAGATTTTAGAGGTTTATTACACGCTCCATTCACAATCATTCATTCATTCTCTCTCCTAAATTAATAACTATTCCAAATCAGATCTTTTACTACCAAATCCTTTATTTCCCAGTTTCGGACCAATCATAATGCAGCATTATTATTATATTATTAAATTAAACTTTGGGTTGAAATGAAGAGAGACACTCAGAACCTAGATATAAATATGGGTCCACTTCATTCATGTAAAATCAAGTTCTAGAAGCACATCAAAAGGAAGGAAGAAAGTATTTCACATCAAGAAGCATCATTCAGTGAACATTGTTTCACTTCACTCCCCTACTCAATGTAAATATATAATGTCTTTAATTTAAATGTAAATTCAATTACTAATTCATATAAAACCATTTTTTCCTTTTTTGAAATTATTTATATCTAATGTAAACTACAAAAACAATACATAATAAAATATATTAATTATTTTACGGTCTATATAATTATATATTATATAAATATATATAACAACATATTTATAAATATATTTTTTATAAATATATTTGTGATATATTTAAATTAATTTGTATGAATAGTTTTATAATTTATAATATTATATATATATATATATATATATATATATATAAATATATATATATATATATATAACCACTAAGAGATTTAAATAATTTTGTAAAACTAAATATTTTAAAATTTATTTGTAAAATATTTAAATGAATTTATTTTAATTATTTTATATTTTATATAATTATATATTAAATATATATAAAGAAAACAACATATTCAAAACTTTCTGTAATATATTTAAATGAATTTGTAAAACAAAATATTTTAAAATTTATTTGTAAGATATTTAAATAAATTTATTTTAATTATTTTATATTTTAAATAATTATATATTAAATATATATAAACGTTAATATAAAATCATTAACATATTTATGTAAAAACATTTATACGTTTATGTAAAAGCATTTATGCCTTCATTTAAGCCCTACAAAAGAATATAAAAAAAGATGAAACAAGCTACATCGTGAGACTTGTTTCACTATATATTTACAGCACTCAAAGAGTTAAATTATTTTATATTTTATATAATTATATATTAAATATATATAAACGTTCATGTAAAAATATTTATACGTTCTTGTAAAAACATTTATACGTTCATGTAAAAACATTTATGGCTTCATGTAACCTCTACAAGAGAATAAAAAAAAATGAAACAAGCACTACTTGGTGAGACTTGTTTTACTAGGTATTTACAATATTTAAAGGAGTGAAACAAGCGCTACCTGATGAGGTTTGCTTCAGTAGGTATTTACAACGCTCAAATGAGTGAAACAAACGCTAAATGATGGTGTTTACTTCACTAGGTATTTATAATGCTCAAATGAATGAAACAAGCGTTTCCTAATCAGGTTTGCTTCACTAAATATTTACAGCACTGATAGGAGTTATGTAAATGCTACATAATGAAGCAAACTTCACTATGTATTTACATTAATCAATCATGCATTTGCGTTTGCTTCACTTTTATTTATATTGTTATTAAAAGTGAAGTTAGGTTTACTAAAGTAATAATTTAAATAAATAGAATTTTTTTTACTACACTCTCACTATTACTTTCTCTCTCATCGATTTTTCAAACCCTAGGAACATGTCTGCAAGTCTTATTATTATGATAAAACGTTAAAATAGTACTACAAGCTTCTAACACCGCAACAAAAATGATAATTCTAAGACAAATTAATTTGAAAATAGCTACTAAGTCTATTCGTAGTAGCAACAACAACATTGTGCATTTATTGTAGAAAATCTCTTGGATTAGTAACGAAACTAGTCATGTCTGATATCTTTAGACGAGAGGGCCTTGGAGCTTCCCCTTGTCCGGATTGGGACACTAAACTAAAGGGAGCTAGTCATGTCAGAATCAAGAACGCAGATAGCAGATGATCTCAGTTTTAGACGTGCATGACCATGATATCAGACATGCACAACCAACTACACTTAGAAGACTAATAAAATTACACATGCACTAGTAGGAACTTGCAGCTTGCCCAAAATGCTAGCAACTGCACGACCTCTAACTATAATATTCAACCACATTGAGGCAACCGACTGCAAACTACAACTAAAATCATACTACAAGTAGACTTGCACCTGCACCAGAAAGCCTGCGGCCTACATAATATCAGTAGTTGCACGGCCTACAACCCGCACAAGAACTAGCAACCGCACCTGCAGTCTTACACGGTACAACAATAGGCGCTTCCACAAGTAGATGAAGAACCAACATCTACAATGGACCACAAACGGCAGGGTTGAACTTTGACTGCACTAGCAAAGCCTACAGCCTGCACAATACATAACAGTCGCAATTTGCAACATGTAGCAAACAACTAATATCAGGAATGAACTACGCCTATACTTATTCTATGATGGACTACTCTAGCACCTGTACCAAGACGCCAACACCTAAAACGGAACGCGACCAGCAGTAGCAAACGATATTCGTGTCTCTAGGAAGGGCAATCAGACTATAGGCATGCACCCCAAAGATCTGTACATGCAACTGTACAACACCAAAGAAATAGACCACACATGCACCAGGGCAAAGCGGAGACCGTCACAAAAAACTACAAGAGGCTGGATGACGAACGGGCGAGTGTAGCAGAACATCTTTCGACCGCGCTAAAGGATTTTCCCCAATGTGTCGAACGTGCGAGATGTGCAGGTCGTGCTGAAGGTATCAGACGTGTTGACGATCTTTACTCCGACCATGTTTCACATATCTGACTACCAAATCAACCAAATCGTGCAACTATGTTGACTGTGCCGAACATGCCGAACGTGTCAGACATGCCGACGATCTTGATTTTGACATTATTCTTGTTGAATATGAGAATGTACACGTTCTTTAAAATGTGGTCTCAAGGGGGTTTGATTACCTAGCTTTATCATCACTGTAAATTGCATAGTTGTTAAAGAACAAAATTTGTATACTCTGATTTCTCAATAGTTGTTAAGAAAAGCCAACATTGTATCTGTTAAGAAATACGAGAAGATCATTTAGGGTTGTGCCTGGTTAACAAACGGTTTCATCCGGACACTTTGAGAAAATGATTAAAAATAGAAAATAAGATGAACACTATTTTGTAGATCTAGTTAACCTGAATCTGCAAAAAAAAGATAAAAACTCGACGGACAATTTCTAACAGAGAAATCGTAGTTGTATAACAACAAATCGCTACACACTTCAAGGGATCCAATGTTGCATAGCATCATCCCAAAGACCATAAAAAACCTTCGATGCCACCCCCATAAAATGTCATTTTTGCGAGAAGATTGTAGCAGAGAAGATTTGTGCTAGGGTTTGAAAAATCGATGAGAGAGAAAGTAAATAATGGGAGTGTAATGGAATTTTTTTATTAATTTAGTGAACTTAGATTCACTATTAATAATAATGTAAATAAAAGTGAAGTAAGCGCAAATGAATGATTGATTAATGTAAATACCTAATGAAGTTTGCTTCATTAGGTACTGTTTGCTTCGCTCTTATCAGCGCTGTAAATTCTTAGTGAAGCAAGCCTCGTCATGAAGCGCTTGTTTCACTCATTTGAGCATTGTAAATACCTAGTGAAACAAACATCATCATGTAGCGCTTGTTTCAATCATTTGAGCGCTATAAATACCTAGTGAAGAAAACATCATTAAGTAGCGCTTGTTTCACTCCTTTAAGTGTTGTAAATACCTAGTGAAACAAGTCTCATCAGGTAGCACTTGTTTCATCTTTTTTTTATTCTCTTGTAGGGCTTACATGAAGGCATAAATGATTTTACATTAAAGTATAAATGTTTTAACATAAATGTGTTATTGGTTTTACATGAACGTTTATATATATTTAATATATAATTATAAAAATATAAAATAATTAAACTCTTTGATTACTGTAAATACCTAGTGAAACAAATCTCACCATGTAGCTTGTTTCATCTTTATTTATTCTCTTGTAGGGCTTACATTAAGGCATAAATGTTTTTACATTAACTTATAAAAAAATGGGGCAACGGCTTAAGTATGTAGTCCGCAAACACACTTAATCATTTAACTAGGCGCATAATTTGTCGCTTGACGGGCTCGAACCCAAAAACTTAGGGTTAGTATCCACCTCTTATTGTTGCTATGCTAGAAGAGGGGATTACATGAACATATAAATGTTTTTAGTGGTTTTACATTAACATTTTTATATATTTAATATATAATTATATAAAATATAAAATAAATTTATTTAAATATCTTACAAATAAATTTTAAAATATTTTGTTTTACAAATTCATTTAAATATATTATAGAAATTTTTGAAAATGTTGTTATATATATATATATATATATTTAATATATAAGTATGTAAAATAATTAAAATAAATTCATTTAAAATTTTATAAATAAATTTGAAAATATTTTGTTTTACAAATTTATTTAAATATCTTTTATATATATATATATATATATATATATATATATTTAATATATAATTATATAAATTATAAAATTATTCATACAAATTAATTTAAATATATCACAAATAAATTTATAAATATGTTGTTATATATATTTATATAATATATAATTATATACTCCGTAAAATAATTAATATATTTTATTCCGTATTGTTTTGTAGTTTAAATTAGATATAAATGATTTTAAAGAAGGAATAAATAGTTTTACATGTGGATTTATATGTAACTTAAAGGCATTATATATTATAGTGAGTATGGTAGTGAATTGAACAGGATAGTGAAGTGAAGTAATGTTCACTGAATAGTATGTGAAATATTTTAATAATTCCTTTGTAATGTGCTTCTCAAAAACATGATTTTAGATGAATGAAGTGGATCTATAATTATATTTGGGTTTTAAGTCTCTCTTTTCATTTTAACCCAAAACTTAATTTAATAATAAAATAATAATGATTCATTATGATTGGTCCATAACAAGGAAAATAGAGGATTGGTAGCAGAAGATCTGATTTGTAACTATTCTCTTAAAATAATTATTTATTTCTCACTCCTTATTTATTTTTTATTGTTTTTTATTTTCTCTCACCTGCCATATATATATATATATATATATATATATATATATATATATATATATATATATATTAAAAAAAATATATTACCTTTTATATTTTATCTCTCATTATTTATATATTTTATATATATATATAAACTTTTATTTTTTTTTAAATATATTTTATCTCTTAACAATAAAAAAGAATATATATATATATAATGAGAAAAAAATTAATTAAGATATAAAAATATATCTAATAATGATTCATCTAAAATTTTGGATGTTTACTATTACTCAATATTCACAATGATTCATTCTCTCTTAAAATAATAAATATTCTCTCTTAAAATAATTATTCATTTCTTTCTCATAATTAATTTGTTATAGCTTTTTATTTTCTCCCCCTACAATATATATATATATAATAATATATTAATTTTTTATATTTTATATTTTATTTCTCATTATATATATATATAATCTTTTATTTTATTTAAATATATTTTATCTCTAAGTAATAATAATAATAATAATAAAATATATATATAGAAAAAATCTTATCTAGACGTATATGTTTTTTTAAATGAATGAGACTAGCATGACACCCCACAACCATGACCCCCGCTTAAACTCAAAACTTTTCCAGATGGAATCGAATCCGTAGCATTTTGGTCTCTTAAACCGACTTTTACCACATATATAAAATTAGACCTATGGACTAATAAAAGTTTATTTAAACATAAGTATTATTAAAAGTTTGCTCATCTAGATTATATTAGTAATCAAGATTAATTATTTTTTTAAAATTTAATATTCATTTTTTCTCTCCCCATCTTTTTTTTATTAATTAATTAATTAATCTATTTATCAGGAAATTTGACGAAATGGCCTTAAAAATAGCCTTATTTTACTTTTTGACCAGCGCATAAAATTAAATGCCCTGGTGACACCTTTTTTTTTGGACGATTTTGCCCCTATCGCGAGACGTCCACATTCGCGAGACGCAACCGGCATTCGCGAGACGCAATCGGCATTCGCGAGATGCAACCGACATTTATGAGACGCAGCCGGCATTTGGGAGACGCAACGGGCATTCGTGAGATGTAACTGGCAATCACGAGACGCATTTTTTTTTATTTTTTTTTTAAATTCATCTCGAGATTGCAGGTTGCGTCTCGCAACGGGATCATTTTCGTCCAAAAAAAATAAAGGTGTCACCAGCGCACATTTAATTTTATGCGATGGTCGAAAAGTCAAATATAGACATCTTTAGGTTCATTTAATCAAATTTCCTCTATTTATCTCCTTTTACTATTTTTCTTTTGTTTATTTCTTTTTTTATTAATTAACTAAGTCATTTATCTGCTTTTTTCTATTTATTCTTTTGTCAATTGATTATTTTATTTTTATTTTTCTCTAGTGTTTTACTTCTTACTATATCAACCTAGATTATTTTAAAATTATTTGTTTACGAGTATATAATATGTGTTCAACTTGTGAAAGAATAGTTTGCGAAGCAAATAAAATTCCTTGAAAAAAGATTATACAAGTAATTATTTAATAAAAATACTTAAGTAAAATATGAAAATATTAGAGTATCAAAACATTGAACTACTTTATACATTACAATACTAAATATTAGTTAGTTCTTAAAAGAGACAAAATTAAAACAAAAACATTAAAAAAATATATAATCAAATAATAAAAGAAGGAATAATAAAAAGAGATAAATTGTGTTAGGATCGGATACAACAACAGAAGGGGGTTGAATATTGTTGTGTTAATCTTGAGTTTTAATTCAGTTTTAATCATGTCATGGACTTAAAACATGTTTCTATTATTCACAAATTGTCGCAATCCCTTGAACGGTTTCAAGTGCAGAATGATTGCTAGATTTTAAGCTACGAATGCAAGACGTAAAGATGCGGAAAGTAAATGACACAGAGAGTTTTATGGATGTTCGGAGATAAAACTCATATGTCACCCCTTCTTCTGTTTCCAAAAAGATTCCACTCGAAGACTTTGGTTTATATAGCGCCTCTATAAACCCAGTCAAAAACCCAGGACTTAACAGATGCATGTTCTGAACTTCTAGCACTCACTTTATTAAACAGACAACTTTCTATTTATCTTTCTCTCAGCTTATACAATGAATGATTTTACAATAAAAGAGAATAAGAACTTAGAGCTTAGTCGAACTTGTATGTTGTCTGAAACGGGGGAGTAACCGTTGTGCTATGAAGATAGGTGAAAAGATCTGAAAATATTTTCCATACCTAAAATCTAGATATTCGGGGATCCATTGTACTGGAGCTATAGTGATCCGCTGCTCATAAATTCAGAGATTTGACGTTGTACTTTGACTGTCCTTTGTTAAGATGTAGGCAACGGTCGAATCTGATTTATATATTACGTGTCGACTTTATGTTGGTTGAAAGATAAGTGGTAGTTGTAATATGCTGACTGGGACATCTTCTTATAACGAACTCTATTGTCCATTGTGTTAGTGAGCTGAGCACTTCTTCAGACGGCTTTTGAAGCAAGGCGTCTGCTCGCGCTTCTTCAGACTACTGTTGAAGCAAGGCATCTGCTCGCCCTTCTTCAGACTACTACTGAAGTCAAGCGTCTGAATGCGCTTCTTCAGACTACTACTGAAGTAAGGCATCTGAACGCGCTTCTTCAGACTGACATGTTTACTTGACTTGAAGCGTCTTCTCATGCTTCACAGAACTAGACGTCTTCTTTCTCTTGAGACGTCTGCTCATGCTTCACAACTCTAAACGTATGTTGAAGCTTTTCTTTAGACAACCCGTCTATTTGCGTTAAAACGTCTACTTGCACTTCTTCTTCAGACAACTCGTCTGTACACGCTAAGACGTTTGTTCATGCTTCTTCTTCAGACAACCCGTCTGTACACGCTAAAACGTCTGCTCATGCTTCTTCAGCCTTAAATGTCTGTACACGTTTTCTTAGCTCAAGACGTCTATTTGCACTAAAACGTCTGAACACGCTTTCTTGAGTTGTATATGTGCATAGATAATTCTACAACTTAGTTTTATTCATTTGAATCATTAAAACAACCTATTCAACTTTTTCTATGCATAACTATGTTTTATTTAATGATTCGCGCATCATCAAAACAATGTATAAACTTATTTTCTAAGTTCATTTTAATGAATTTAACTAGATTTAACAATTTCCCCTTTTTTGATGATGTTAAAACTTAGTTAGAAGATCATGTAATTTTGCAATAATTCAAGCTTATTTTTGACAAGGAAGATGAGTTTTTATATATATATAAAAGTAAAAATTCCCATGAACAAAAAAATGGGTGTTTCGGGTCTTTCCCAGTCTCCTCTTTCCTTTGATTGTCCTTTCTGCCTGATCTTCCTCCTTGATAGATTGTCGGTTATTTCCCCCTTTTAACAGCATTAGGAAGATCAGTCTATTACCACAGTTTTCCCAACAGACTCATTAACAGACTTTGCAGCTTCAGGACTTTCAATCCTCAACTTTCTTCTCCTCACTGGTGATTGATCAGCCAACTACTGAACGGAGGTTGCACGATATTTGTTATTTGCTTTAGTTATTCTGAAGAAGTAGTTATAGACCCTTTGACCGTCCATAACTTTGTTAATTTTTTATGCGGACACCACGTCCCACATTAACTTGTAGATGTTCGAACAGCATGCTAAGTTGAGAAGCATAACTAATTTGCTTCCTCGGAGGCGAAAGCAACTCCATCAGTGTATTAAAAAGAACTAGTTAATGGTTATTCCCTTGGTTATAGTCGCCATCATTTCAAAACGTTCCTTGGAGTATATATTATTGGTCATTTTTTCCATAAGAGATTTAGAGATGATGTCATTGAGAAGACAAAACTCAAGTTTTAAGAACATCTTTTTCCCATGAGTTTCGACATGAGAAGAGACATCTGAGAAGACTTTCTTCGTCTCAAAAAGGATATCAGCCAGAGAGGTTTTGAACTCTGTGAGCCCCTCTATCGGAAGCTCGAAGAACTGAACGAAAACTTCTTCAAAAAATGAGATGTCCGCTCCTTTTAACGTCGCCTGAATATTGCCGTCGACTATCCTCATGGTTGCAAAGAACTCACGAACTTCCAGTTCGTGAATGATGAATGGTACGCCTACAAACTTCCTCAGGCTGGAGGCTTTATGAGATTTGAATATTTCAACCATTTCTGGCAATGCCAAAGAGAGGACGTACTCAAAGTCTACTTGCATTTTGTTTAGTACAAGGGAGGTCATTTCTAGGTTTAGAGCATAAACGAAAAAGAAGAAAAAGAAGACTTTGGGTTGTAGAGAACTAAGAATCTCAAGAGATTTCTAGAGAGAGAGCAAATATTTGGAGATTCATAATCACAAAGGGAATAATGAATCTCTTCAGATGTGTTGTGTACTCTTTATAGAGTATGACTGACACATGGCAGATATAAATCATCATTAGAATAAGACGTCATTTAACATAAATTACATCTATTAAAAAGCTTGTGTGTGTTAAAAAAAATTTGAAGAAAGGATAAACATTAAAATAAAATACATATTTATTTTAATTAATCTTATTCAAAATAGTTGGAGGGAAAATATTTTATTTTAAAATGTGACCATTTATTGTAAAAGAGTGATTTTAAACGACAGTGTATTGATAAGATCAAGAGAGTTGTCACACTCGGCTTAAGACGAGTCGTCTTAAATACACTCAAACGTCCGACTGACTATGTTGTCCACATATCTTGAATTTAAACATAGTGAGACGTCTATTCTGAAGGCGTCTGATGACTTTTAGCACAGCTGTGTCAGCAGACGTCTACTTAACAGTTACACGTCTAACTATGTCGAAATATCAAGTTTCTTGAGCACAGCTCGTCTAATATACAGTGCTATCTGACGACTGATCTATCAGCACGATTTAAAATATTTGTCTTAACTCATCTAGCTTATCATCTTATCAAACAAATTCCCCCTAAATTTGTGCATATTTCCCAAAATATTTTTAATGTAAGAAAACTTAGTCTCGGGGAGTGGTTTTGTGAAAATATGTCACTTGTTGATCTGTTGAGACGTATTCCAACCGAATATGCTTCTGAACAACATGCTCTCGGATGAAATGATGTCTGATTTCGATATGCTTTGTTTTGGAATGCAACACTATATTGTAAGTTATAGTAATAGCGTTGGTGTTGTCACAGAATATTGGAGACTCGTCTGCCTAGATGCCATAATCTCTCAATTGTTGTTGTATCCATAGAATTTGAGCACAGCAGCTGCTTGCAGCAAGATATTATGTCTCTATTGTAGATGTGGCAACAGACGTCTGTTTCTTGATGTTCCATGAGATCAAACGATCACCAAAGAACTGACATGTTCCATTAGTGCTCTATCGATGGATCTTACAACCTGTATAATCTACATCAGAATAGCTAATTAAGTTGAAACTGGAATACTTCGGATACCACAGTCCAACACTTTGAGTTCCTTTTAAATATTTTAAAATACGCTTAGCAGCTACTTAAGGAGATTGTTTAGGATTAGCCTAAAAATGCTCACACACGCCATCGGCAAACAAAATGTCTGGTCGGTTGGCTATTAGATAGAGCAGAGAACCGATGATTCCTCGGTATGATGTGATGTCAACGCTTTGACCATATTCATCTCTATCTAACTTTCTTGATGAATTCATGGGTGTCAAGGAAAATGAACAATTCTCCATATTGAATTTCTTCAATAACTCCTTGGTACACTTTGATTGGTTGATGAAAGTTCTAGCTTAAAGTTGTCGAACTTGAAGACCAAGAACGAATGTCAGCTCTCCCATCATACTCATCTCAAACTTATCCTGCATAAGCTTAGAGAATTTCTCACATAGTTTGGGGTTAGTTGACCCAAAATTAATATCATCCATGTAGATTTGAACAATTAATATATGTGAATCTTTAACAAATCTAAAAAGTGTTTTATCTAATGTGCCTATAATAAAATCATGATCAAATAAGAATTTGGTTAAAGTGTCATACCAAACTCTAGGAGATTGTTTAAGACCATATAAAGCCTTATCTAATTTTAAAATATGATTAGGTGGAGAATGATCTTGAAATTCATGCGGCTGTTCAACATCCTCATTAAGTACATCATTTAGAAAAGCACTTTTAACATCCATTTGAAAGATTTTAAAATTTTTAAAAGCTGCATAAGCTAGAAAAATTCTAATAGCCTCAAGTCTAGCTACCAGAACGAATGACTCCTCAAAGTCAATTCCTTCTTCCTGTCTATATCCTTGAGCTACTAGTATAGCTTTGTTTATTACAACTAAGTCATCTTCACTTAATTTATTTCTAACAACCCATATAGTTCCAATCACAAATTGATCATCTGGTCTTGGAATTAAATGTCAAACTTTATTTCTTTCAAAATGATTTAATTCTTCATGCATAGAATTGATCCAATCTGGATCAAGTAGTGCTTCATCAATTTTCTTAGGTTCAATTTGAGAAATAAATGCAGAATTTTCAATTTCATCAATTAGTTGATTTCTATTCCTGAGAGGTGCACTAGGATTACCTGTGATTAATTCAGGTGGGTGGTTTCTGTTCTATCTGAGGTTTGGTCCTAGAGGGTCAACCATCTGATCAGTTGTCTCAACAATATCCAGATTGTCAGCAGCCTGTTGAAGTTCAGTCTGGTTTTCTAGTTGAATTTCAATTGAGGTAGCCGACTGATTAATAGGATCAGGTGGCTGATCAGACGTGTTGTTTCTGATGACCTGAACCTCATCGTCACTATTAGATTGAAGATTAGCAGCTTCCATCTTGTTAGCCACATCGATGACTTATTTTTAATTACTTTCAACGGATTCATCAAAAACAATATGAGTAGACTTTTCAACAGTTAAAGTTTGTTTATTATAAACTCTATAAGCTTTACTTACTAACAAATATCCTAGCATTATACCAGGATCTTCCTTAGTATCAGAGGCAGTCATATAAGTTTTTCCATTGTTATGAATAAAATATTTACATCCAAAAATTCTAAAATATGATATTTTAGGAACTTTCCCATAGAAAATCTCGTAGGATATTTTATCAAAATGTTTGTTGATCATTGATCTGTTTTGAGTGTAATAAGTTGTATTGATAGTTTCTGCCCATAGCTTTTGAGACACACCAGAATCTACTATCATTGATCTAGCAGCTTCTTTTAGTATTTTGTTCCTGCTTTCAGCTACTTCATTTTTTGTGGAGTTCTGGCACTAGACAACTCGTGTCTGATACCAGATTCCTCAAGAAAAGAATGTAGAGTTCTGTTTGTAAATTATGTACCTCTATCACCTCTAATCTTTATCACATTTAAAGATTTTTCATTTTATAATCTTTTAATGATTTTTATCAGATTCTCAATAGTTTCATCCTTAGACACTAAAAAAATAACCCAAATAAATTTATAGAAATCATTAAAAATGACAAGGGTAAATCTCATTCCCCTAAACTGGTTATCGGAATTGGACCAAACAAGTCCATGTGCAGTAATTCTAGACATCTGTCAGATTGAGTGTTCCCTTTATATTTGAAAGTTGATTTGACCTATTTACCCATCTGACAAGCTGGACAGATCTTATCTTTTGAAAACTTCAATTTAGGCATACATTCTACAAGGTCCTTTGAACATATATTGTTAATAGTTTTAAAGTTTAAGTTTTTTAACCTTTTATGCCAAAGTCAGTTCTGATCATTTTTAGCTATTGTGCAAATAGGATTAGACGTATTAGGCTTTAGTTCATTTTAAATGAGTTTCCTACTCTACTTCCTGTCAGTAGTGGAGTACCATGTTGATCCTTAACTATGCATGCATGTTTTTGAAAATTTACAGTGTAACCATTATCACACATTTGACTAATACTAATCAAATTATAACACAAATTTTCAAATAATAGCACGTTATTAATAGTAAGGTTACCATGGACAACCTTATCCTTACCCACGGTTTTACATTTGTTGTTATCACCAAACATGATTTTCGGTACTGTATATTTTGTTATGTCAGTCAGCAGACTGTTGTTGTCTGTCATGTGTTTGGAATACCCTCTATCCAAATAACAAATAGACTCATCAAGGCAGCTGACCTATTGTTCCTACATATACATATATGTACAACTTTGGTACAGAGCTTTATTTGGGTCCATGGTTAATTAGTCCTTTAGGGATCCATGTTTGAGTTATTTTAATGGATCTTCTATTTTGTTTTGTCAATAAAGTAAAAGATTTAGACTTGGAAGACATTTTTCTGTCAACTAATGGTCCCTTAGCCTTATAAGATGACTTTTGAAAACCTTTTAACTTTTTGTCAAAGTTTTGTTTACCAGACCTGCTGGCTGCCAACTTCTCAGGCTTGAACCAGACAGACGTCGGCTTACCATATTTAGTATCATATTTTAAGGTTAAGTCGCCACAACTATGACTAGTTTCAGTATCAGTTAAAGTGCTCTTGACAAATCTTATGGACTTAAGCTTGCTTTTAACTGATTTTAACTTATTACTAGACTCATATGGAGAGCTGTTATCAAATCCTAGACCATATTTATATCCGCAGGCCTTTGGTCAGTAATCATCTAGTTGACAGCTTTTCTAGACTTTGTCCAAGAACTAATCACATAGTTCAATCTTTGGTTTTCAGCTGAAAAAGCTTTGATCGTTTCTTTGAGCTTCTCATTCTCAGATGAGATCTCATTTAGTTCATTATTTATAAGAACTTCAGTTTCATTGTTTTGAGATGAAACACTTGTACTATCAGATTTAAAAGATGTTTCATTAAAAGAGTCTAACAGTTTCTTGTACTCAATGACCATGTCATTGAGTGCAGTGTTGAGATCATCTCGTGTGAAGTCATCAAAGGAGAAATCAAATACTTCATTGTCATCTGTCATGAGACACTTGACATCCTCATCTTCACTTTCGCTTGATGAGTTATCGTCTGATACACTGTCATCCCATTTGTTCTTGCTTTCCTCGGCCAGCAGAGCCTTTTATTCTTTTTTGTTTCTATTGTAAAACTACTTCTTGTCGTCCCTCTTAGGCTTTATGTAGTCCACCTAGAAGTGACCTAGTTTGTCACAATTAAAGCATTTCAAATTAGATTTTGAATAATCTCTATTGTTAGATTTATTAAAATTAGAGGTAGAGTTATTCTTCTTCAAGAATTTTCCAAACTTCTTGACGAAGAATGACATTGCATTGTTGTTCATCTGATCAGTAGACTTTGCAACTGTTGCATCAGTTGGCTCTTCAGCAGTCACAACGCTTTAGTGATGGTAGACGTAGATGGGTTCGTCTTCTTTTCTTGAGTTTATTTCAAACTCATAAGCTTTAAAGTCATCGAAGAGGTCGTGTAACTCCATATTGTTAAGGTCTTTTAATTCACTCATGGCCATCGTCTTTATATCTCATTCTCTAAGAAGATCTCTCAGGACTTTAATAGCAACCTCTCTATTGATGTATGTCTTTCCCAGTGTAGAGAGTTCAATAATGATGCTTCTGAAATGTTCATCGAACTCAGTCATTGTTTCTTCGGGCTGCATTTTGATGTTGTCAAACTTTTTCATGGCAATAATAAGTTTGTTCTCCTTCGTTTGACTGTTGCCCTCGGAAAGTTATGATAACTTCTCCCATATTTCTTTGGCATTTGTGCCAGACATGACCTTGCTAAACATATTCTTGTCCAATGTTTTGTACAAAATATCTTTGGACACATTATCTATATTGTTCTTCCTCTTTTCATCGGTAGTCCACTCATATCTTGGTTTCTCCTTAATCTCAGAAATACTATCGGTTGAATTTGTGTTCGTCTAAATTTTTATTAGTCCATCAGTAATGACATACCACGTATCGTCATCCAAAGCAGCCAAATGAGTATGAATCATAATCTTCCAATGATCATAGTTTTCCTTCGTGAACATAGGAATATATATATATATATATATATATATATATATATATATATATATATATATATATATATATATTGTTTATTATTAGTAATATTATTTAATTTTATATTTTATTATTTATAATCTATATATTAATAAATATATACATTAATTATATATATATATATATATATAATTTTGTATATCTAATTATTAATTTATTTATTTTATTTTCTCTCTCCACATTTATTTATTTATTTATTTATATATATATATATATATATATTTCAATCTTTTATATATTAAGTCCTATATTTTTATTTTTACTAATATATATTTTTTTTAATTTTTTAAATATTTATTTATTATTAATATTATTTTATTTTATATTTTTATTAATTATTTTATAATCAATATATTAATAAATAATTAAATAAATATACATATTGATTATATTTATATTTATATTAATTATTTTATAATCCATATAATAATATATTAATAAATATATATATATATATATAATAATTATATTTACATTAATTAATTTATAATTTATATAATTATATATATTAAATATATAACTACCTATTTAAAATAAATAGTCAAAAACTTACATAATAATAATATATATATATATATGGTCTAGCACTAGCACTAGCACTAGAGTGTTTACATTTTCATGTATTATACCATAGGTTCATATATATATATATATATAGCACTAGCACTAGAGTGTTTACATTTCATGTATTACACCATAGGTTCAAATCTTTCCTAATGCAATTTGAAAATGGTACGGTGGTGGTGGTATATATGAGATTAAAATATTTTGGTATAAGACTAAACAATTTAAATGATAATAGTGTTGGTAAATGAGAATTTGATTGAGTCAATTTATTTTTTCTTTAAATAGTACTATTTTCTAGTTTGAATTGTTTTCAGAGAATTTTTTTAATTCGGTTGTTTAAGAAATCATTTATTTATTTGTAGATAATATTTTTTTTATATCAGAGTTTCTATTATTTGATAATTTTATGAATTTTTCTTGGATGTTATCCATACTAGTAATCACATTACTTCCGGTACCGAGTGTGATGTTAATTTTCAAATAAAGTTCTATCTTTAAAATAATTTTATTTTGTCTTGACTCTGGTATGTCTACAATGTCTCACTTTTAAAAAAAAATTAAAGGTCTTAACGAAACATATTTTATATTATATAATATATATCTTACTTTAAGTGAATATGGTTATTAGAATTAACTTATTGTTAGTAGTGATATATTTTTTATTGAACCAAATATATTAATACTTACTTAGTCTTTGATTTTAAATATAGTTTGTATCATTTGGTTAATCTTCTTTTATTTAAGATATTCAATTCAGATCTTCTGCTACCGATTGTCGTGTTCCCCTGTGGCGGACCAATCAGATTGCAGCATTATTATTTTAATAATAAATCAATCTGGGTAGGAGACGGAGGGAGGGAGAATCCGGAATCCGAGTTTCGTCTCGGGTTCACACAAGACGCCGTTAACGGCAGCGCCTGTTAACGGCAGGAAATTATATAATAATCATATGATACACAAATAAGATATCTTCGCTCAGGGCACCGTGTCAGAGGGAAGGGTGAGATGCGATGGGAGCGAAGATTTACACGCCCGTTGCCCTGACCCTCATGTAAACCCCCCATACCCACCCATGAGAAGACCGCTTGCCTTTCATGAAAATACACTTACACGTCTATGTAAAGACCAAAATGACATATATTTTATATTTCAGTTTATTAAATATTAATTTAATTATTGAAAATCGAATGCAGCGATATAATATTCGCTTCAATTAATTCATTCATTTTTTTTTCATTTAATTTTTTTGGCCTTCAGACCCTTAGGAGTGAAGATATATTTGCTTCAATTAATTTTAATAATTATATTTCCGGTTATTAAATATTAATTCAATTAATTTTAATAATTATATTTCCGTTTATTAAATATTAATTCAATTAATTCATATTTTTTATTCTTAATTTTATTTAATTTTGTTATTTAATTTTTTTTGGCCTGGAGACCCTCATGAGCGAAGATATATTTGCTTCAATTAATTTTAATAAAAACATCATGTAAACCCCCCAACCCACCCATGAGAAGACCGTCTGCCTGCCATGGAAAGACACTTACCCGTCTATGTGAAGACCAAAATGACATGGATTTTATATTTCCATTTATTAAATATTAGTTCAATTAATTGAAGATGACATGCAGCAACCGAACAAATCTTCGCTTCAATTCAATGGCTATTTTTTTTTTGTTTTTTTTATTTCATTTTTTTGCCTGGAGACCCTCATGAGCGAAGATATATTTGCTTAAATTAATTTTAATAAAAACCTCATGTAAAACCCCCATACCCACCCATGAGAAGACCGCTTGCCTGCCATGGAAAGACACTTACACGTCTATGTAAAGACCAAAATGACATGGATTTTATATTTCCGTTTATTAAATATTAATTTAATTTATTAAAAATCACATGCAGAAACCGAACAAATCTTCGCCTCAATTACTGGCTATTTTTTTCTTGTTTTTTTTATTTCCGTTTATTAATAAATGTTAATTCGTTTAATTTAAAATGACATGCAGCGATATAATATTCGCTTCAATTAATTCATTCATATTTTTTTTTTATTTAAATTTTTTTGCTGGTAGAGAATATTTGTTCTCCTAGACCATGTTCCATGTAAAATGGATTGAATAGTCGCTTCTCGAGAGAACACTTATTCGCCCCTGATCCCTGTGTCATGTGACATGGAATGAATAGTCGCTTTTCGAAAGAAGACATGTTCGCCCCGGTTACATGAATATATATACCCCCTAATATGATTATTTTATAATCATTTTCGCCCGATTCATCTCTCTCTCTTCCTGCCTCCTTTCACGGCGATTCGCAACCGGCTCCCCGTCGACCAAACCAGAATCAACATCTTCAAGACTCCAAAATGGTACGTATTCCTGAATAGTAACTTTTCATATTTAGGATTATGGAACTACTAAACTAGATTCTGTTATGTGATGTTGTTGTCTCGTTAATCTTTAGGAAATCCTACTCTCAAAATGTCACCTTCAATGTAAATCCATCGTATTTAGGAAAACTTACCTAGTGTTAGGTTTTGGGATATTATTTCCATGAAACCCTAGTACATACTAACAAAGACCGTTTTTTTTTCATGCACGTGCAGGCAACCGCCACAGCATCTGTCCAAAACTTTGACAAAGACTGGATTTTATGCCCAAATCAATTAACAAGTGAAGAGATAGTACTATTCTTGACATATCTCCCTTTTTTTCCATATTGTTTAAGTTTTCATCCTGTTTATCTGAAATATTTATGATTGTTCTTAAACAACACTTGATGCAACAATATGCTAACACATGTGGTGCCACGGTGACAATGAGGTGGCGAGACGATGTGACCCACGTCATAGCATCCACCGATTCTAATGGTGGATGCGGTCGCACTATCAAAGTATTGAAGACAATATTGAACGGGAGTTGGTCATTACCATTGATTGTGAGACTCTGTTATTCTTAACCCTTTACTCTTAACTGAATATTCATTTTCACATATATGAAACTAAAAACACATATTGCTTTTGTACAGGGATAAAATCATCAATCAGATTTAACTGTTACGTGGATGAGGAACCATACGAGGTGCAGCGAGATAATCATGGGACTGTGGGCGGTCCAAGAGCTGGAAGAATGCGGTATTTGAACAATGTAAGTTTTGTCTTATTCCTACTACTCCTCCATATGATATTCAATTCTCCATGATTACTAAAAATGTTTTGTATTTTCTTTCAGCTGCCGAAACTGTTCGACAGTTACACCTTCATATTTGCAGGGGAATTCATCCCGGCTTACAAACTGGATCTTATGGGGTTTGTAATTGCTGGAGGAGGTACAACTAAAGAAATGGAGAATCTATTTGTCGAGCCCGAGGACGACAAAACTATAGTTGTATTCGACAAGTCTCGGCACGATGTTAATGAACTTGTTTGGGTATTTGAGGCAGAGAATCCTTTGAAGACATATTTGGATGTGTTTGGTGTTCCTCACACAAGCTTGCTAGAATCCATTGCTGCTTGTGATTTGCAGGCTTTGTTGTTGTAATAGACATGTGTTGGTTGAATTTGTTACTGAATATTTGAATATTTTGCATTCTTCAATTTGTTAATGTCATATTTGATTTCAGATTTATCTTTTTTGTTCTTCGAATGGTGTTTTTTTAAAACACCAGCCTTATATTAAACTAAATCTTGAAACATGAAGAAATAATGTATAACTTGAATTATAAATTTTTATTCATTTATTAATACATAGCAATCTATGTAAGTTAATCGCCCCTAATGTGATAAATAATTAATATGTTTTAAAACAACCGGCAAAATAATCTTTCTAAAACAATTGTCAAAATAATAATGTGAAGAAATATTCGCTTACTGATTGATTGATTGATTTATTAATATTAATTCATAATAATTTTAGTCATTTAATTATTAAAATGAAATAATTTTTTTAACAAGTCACCTCACCGCCACCTAACACCTGCCACCTTTTCATTAAATGCTGCATGCAGCAAGCCATGCTGCTAAGCTAGACAAAGTTTGTACTGTTCTCTCTCTCACCTGTACGACCATTTCTTCGCCGGAGTGATACTCCATTGTCTACCATCGACCTCTCCTTCGCCGGAGACTTCATTATAATATCAATCCATCTTCCTAAATTAAAAAATGGTATATTTTTGAATGTCATCTATACCTTCTTTACTTTTCATCCCAACCTTTTTTATTTTTTTGAATACTCGACATGAAATGTTCTGTTCTGGTTGATTATCAGGAAGGAACACATATGAGCGAGAATGATACGAACGAGAATGATATTAATGATTTAAGGTAACATGATTTAACTTCTCAAATTTTTTTCGTTCATATGTAAGCGAAGATCTCTTCACTAATAGCTTTTTTGATATTATGTTTTAAAGCAAAACTATATTCGCCTAATATTACAATGTTATTAATGTTGAAGTGAAGTTCTCTTCGCTTATATTGTTTTCATTTTACAATAATCTACAAGTTCTGGTTAGTTGAACCTTTATTTTCCACGTGTTCAAATTGAACAGCGAATCTGCTACTTGTCGTCGTCAATTGAATTTCGATGGAAACGGCCAACCTTAGGTAGAGAATTTGAGAGTGAAGAAGAAGGCTACGTATTCTACTTAGCATACGCTAAACTAATAGGATTTGGTATAAGGCGCAGTTCAAAACATGTAGACGACGAGGGTAAAATATTGGATAGAGTTTTTTGTTGTAGTGCACAGGGTGAACGGGGAAAGGACAAACGTGATGTCTATGTGAGACGTAGACGTTCTGTGACGAGGTTCTGTTGTGAAGCGAAATTGAGGATAAAGAGGGCAGACAATGGAAAGTTCCAAGTGGTAAATTTTATCAGTGATCATAGTCATCCTCTTGCAAGTCCAAAGAAAACTCACCTGTATAGATGCCATAGGAATATTTCTGCAGTTGCAGGCTTACATATCGAGATGGCCACTAACGTGAGAATTCCTCCTAAGTCATCACATGCTCTAATGTCTAAACAGATCGGTGGAAGGGAGAATCTAGGTTTTCTTCCTGAGGATTACAAAAATTACCTGCGAACTAAAAGAACGAGAGAGTGTAATTTTGGGGAAACAGGGGGTGTATTAGAGTATTTGCAGAAAAAACAATCCAATGATCCTGGTTTTTATAATGCTTTTCAACTTGATGCGGACGATTTGATAACGAATATTTTTTGGTGTGATTCCAACATGCGGTCCGATTACTCATACTTCGGAGACGTTGTCAGTTTTGACACCACCTACAAGAAGAATAATGAAGGTCGTCCAGTTGCGCTTTTTGTAGGTGTCAATCATTACAAACAATCAATTATTTTTTGTGCAGCTCTATTATACGATGAAACTGCGATGACTTTTGACTGGTTGTTTGAGACTTTCACCAAAGCTATGCGTGGGGAAAAACCAAAAATCATTCTTACAGATCAAGACGCGGCCATGGCTAAGGCCTTGTCGTCTACATGGCCCGAAACAAATCATCGTCTTTGTATTTGGCACATATTTCAAAATGCAGCCATACATCTTAGCTCGGTGTTCCATAATTTCAGAGAATTTTCTAAGTATTTTTCTTCGTGTATATATGATTTTGAAGAAGAGATAGAGTTTGTTGAAGTTTGGAATCAAATGTTGACAAACTACGGGCTTGAAAACAACGACTGGTTGGAACGCATGTTTAGCATCAGGCGAAAGTGGGCATTAGTCTATGGACGACAAATGTTTTGTGCTGATATGACGACAACACAGAGAAGTGAGAGCATGAACAGTTTGTTGAAAAAGTACTACTCCTACAAACACAAGTTTTTAGAATTTTTCAAACACTTTGAAAGACTAATCGATGAAAGAAGATATGATGTGTTGAAGGCTGATTTCAAATCAATTACCAGCCAACCAAGTCTTAACTATCCAGTTTTGATCTTAAAGGATGCCTGCAAAGTTTACACCACAGAGGTCTTTAAGTGCTTTGAACAACAATGGTTTATGTCGCATGATTGTGGTGTAGAAATGTTAGAGGATGTCGACACACACAGAAAATATAAGGTAACACCCCACACTAGGAGATGCTCTCATACAGTTACAGTTCATAAGAACGATGATAAGAATATCGAGTGTAGCTGCTGCAAATTTGAATTTGGAGGGATTTTGTGTGCTCACATCCTAAAGATTTTCACAACTATTGACGTGTTGAAGATTCCTCCGGCGTTGATATTGAAGAGGTGGACAAGAACAGCCAAAGATGGAATATTTGGAACTGATCCAATCGTGGACAGTAGTAATGTTGATCCGAGTGAGCTTCATAACATAAGATACAGAGAATTGTGTGGCTTGTCCATGCATTTATTTACCAAGGCAGCCGAAAGAGATGACACTTACAAGCATGTCAAAGAAATCATGCTGAGCCAGTGCACGTTTGTGGATAAAAAATTACAGGAGAGTATAAATATGCAAACTCCACCAACCGGTGTATCACGTTCTGCCGAGGGTGCCCCTGTTCAAGCGAAATGAATGAAAACTAAGAAGCCAACAAGGTCTGGTAAGAGAAGGAAAGGTGGACTAGAGAAGAACTCCAGAAAAAGAAAATCAACAAGAATAACTAGCCAATCACAGATTCCGGTATCAATATGCTGACTTAACTTCTTTACTAATAATTGGTTTATTCTTATTAATTTATTAACATACTTTTAAATAATTTCATATACCTTTCCAGCCATCAAATGCAATGCCAACAACCACTCCACAGTTCTCAACTCCTCAACAATGGGACGAAAGTTTCAGCATGGACGCCAATACTCCGTTCAGTGTTCTTTTGTCATCTCAACTATCGAATTCCAGTTTCATGTGAAATCTGATATGTATATAGTATTGTATGTATGTTGGATTTGAAACCAAGAAGAAGGTCGAATGTATGCATGCGAAGTTTTATGCAATACCAAATGAATGACCACACTAATTCATTTCTACAAAAATAAAAACACCTAAATCAATCGAATATTTATTCGCCCCCAATCAACTAATATTAAGTATCCTTTTAGTTACAAATTGAGAATATGAGACATAAAACTGAGACGAATATGTATTCGCTTCAACCTCACCAAGTATCTGGGGCGAATATTTATTCTCCTCATATTTCTTTGATGAAATTGATATTTATGTGGAATTTGGTATTTACATGTCAGGGTAAGTGTAATGACATGACAAGTGATCCCGCTTCTCATGGTTGGGTGGGGAGTTTTACATGAACAATTATTTGAGGTGAATATGTATTCGCTTCATAGAAAAAAAGTATTTGAGGCGAATATTTATTCTCTTCATATTTCTTTCATGAAATTCGAGTCTTCACATATAAATTTTATACAAGTTTATTAAATGAAGAAAAAGTATTTGAAGCGAATATTTATGCGCCTCATGTTTCTTTCACTTCATTTATTCATTTAACACATAAATGAACAAGTATTTGAAAATCAAATTTCATAAAAAACAATCTGCATGTATACATGTTCATTATTGTCAAGATGTGAAGTAACATTTTTTGAGAATTTAAATTACACAACATATTCTTTATTGTAGCAATAAATCATTAAAATTATATGAATAGTTTAATTACCCAATATGTCTGCATCTTCATTATTGTACTCATGTCAACTAATATTTCTTTGTAAAATTTAATTACACAATATGTATACATTTCATAATTCATGGACTTATCCATTTACGGCAGGAATTGTAGACCTTGCTCTTGGCATTGTTGAGCTACGAGCCAATGACACGCCAACAATATTCCATCCTCAATGTCTTTATTTGGTTCCTTACATTTTTTTTAACGCCAAAGCCAGTTTTCCAACCCTTCACCTCACCTTCATACGTCTGCATGTGTCTCATACAAAAAATGCCGCAGTCAGTGTAATTCTTGGAATCCTGCCATGACAATTTCAAACATATCTTTTCCAAACCGCCATACTTTTCAGCAAGAACGGGGTCTACGTCGTTCATATATTGTTGAATGTAGTTATCCTGATACATCATTACAAACAACATGATGTAATGTATTTTAGTGCTACTAGAATTCCAAAATTGAACTATTTGAAATTTTAATTGTAGTGTCATACCAAGATTTGTGCATTCTTATATCTTCTTTCGAAGGGCGATTGCATAGGTGACTTCCTGTTGTCAATTACTTGAAATTGCCTTTGTATGAAGTTATAGCAAACCAAGTAGAAATGTCTGTCATCAATGATTGGGAAAAACAACTGTGGATAGAATTAAAAAAGATTAGATTTGAACTGAGTTGTACATGCTATTATAAGGTATCACAGCCAGAGATGTACTTACGAGGTCCACTTCCAAGAGGTCCATTTTCGAAATTTGGAAAGCCCGACCTTCTCGACAGAACCTTTCATTGAATTTGTCTCGGGTAGTTATCCCACCTTCACGAAAAATCTGTTTACAGCAGTCTTTAGTCTCACAAGAATAACATAATTGATAAATAATAGTGCTAGTACAACTTACGGTGAGCACGGTTGTGTAGAAAATCTTATTGTAACGACGTTTTACATTTTTCCTAGAAAGGTCGTGCAACATGTATGACCAAACGTCAATAATCATATTGTCTACCCAGGTTTGATCAGCCATTGTAAGCATGTCCCCGCGAGTCACGTGTAGACATAGGTTCTCCGCAATAAATAACATTTCACTGCATGAAAACAAAAAAACATGTTTCAGAATGGTGTACAAATTATATTTTTTATGAATAATTAAGTATGTCCAGGAAACATTACCTTGGATCAAGTCCTGTAGCAAATATGAAACCCACAAAAATCTTCTGAATGTTTGTCATTTGTTTTACATCCCTAAACATTTTATTGAAATATGGGGTCTTCAAAGCTGGAGGCAATTCCAATGCTTTAAGCCATTCTTTCATTTGCATGTTTGGACGAGAAGAGGCAGTTTGAAGTGGCGGTAGTAGACTGTAGATGCCTTCTTCCGGTTCATTCTTTACTATCTCCAAAGAAGAGGCAGTTTGAAGTGGCGGTGGTAGACTGGAAATGCATTCTTCCGGTTCATTTTTTACTATCGCCAAAGAAGGGGAGTTGTTGTTGGTTTCGGTTTTGATGACATCGGTTAACCAATCCGTTTTCAAATTTCGGGGGACTTTTCTGCAGACATTTAAGGCCTTTGACGGTCCTACTTCCTCTCTTTTTTGGATAATTTGGGTAGGAGGCAAGGCTGGGGTGGTTGGAGTGCTGGTGTTCGTGTTGGTTTCTGTTTTGGGAGAAATGGGGTTGGCTTTGGGTTTGGCTTGTGCCATTGGAGGAGTTGGGGTTGGGGTTGTAGGAATGGGGTTTGCTTTGGGTTTGGCTTGTGCCATGGTAGGGGTTGGGGTTGGGGTTGGAGGAATGGGGTTGGCTTTGGGTTTGGGTTGTGCAATTGGAGGGGTTAGGGTTGGGGTTGGAGGAATGGGGTTGGCTTTAGGTTTGGGTTGTGCAATTGGAGGGGTTGGGGTTGGGGTTGGAGGAATGGGGTTGGCTTTGGGTTTGGGTTGTGCAATTGGAGGGGTTGGGGTTAGGGTTGGAGGAATGGGGTTGGCTTTGGGTTTGGGTTGTGCAATTGGAGGGGTTGGGGTTGGGGTTGGAGGAATGGGGTTGGCTTTGGGTTTGGGTTGTGCAATTGGAGGGGTTGGGGTTGGGGTTGGAGGAATGGGGTTGGCTTTGGGTTTGGGTTGTGCAATTGGAGGGGTTGGGGTTGGGGTTGGAGGAATGGAGTTGGCTTTGGGTTTGGGTTGTGCAATTGGAAGGGTTGGGGTTGGGGTTTTTGTTTCTGTTTTTAGTGGAATTGGGTTCTTGTGGGATTGGGCCGTTGGTGTGAGGGTGGTTTGTGTGTTGTCTTGGGTGTTTAGAGGAAGGGTGTTGCATTTTGCTTGTGTGTTGGCTTTGGTGTTTTTTACGGTGTTGGAAGAAAGGGTGTTGTTGTTGGCTAGGGCTGTTGGAGTGGTGTTGGCTTTGGTGTTTTTTTGGGTGTTGGGAGAAAGGCTGCTCTTGTTAGTTTGGTCTGTTGGAGTGGTGTTGGATGGGGTGTTTGTTTCGCTGGTGGGGGTTGATGTGTTCTTGTTGGATGGGGCCGTTGGATTGGTGTTGGCAGGGTTGTTGGTAGGAAGGGTGTTGCCTTTCGCTTGGGTGGTGGCTTCTGTGTTGGGGTTAATGCCACTTCCTCTGGGCTGCTGCTTTTTTTTTGGTCCAGGCTCCGCTGTAAGCCTTCCCTCAGGATTGAATTGGAGTTTAGTACCGTGGCCAATGGCTCAAATGCAGACTGTACAAGTTCCATGGCGTTTATCTGGAGCATCTCATTCAGATATTTAGCCCCTTGTGCCAATTCGTCTGCAGAGGCCGCAACCTTCCTCAAACATGATGCCAGGTTTTGTGTAATTGCAGCCTGCTCAGTTTGATGGTCATCTCCAGATTGTGGTGGTGTTGGCTGCACATTTTGTTGAATCGGTGGTTGCTCATTCGGAATGGCTATGCGAGCAACTACCCTACCATGTCCAAACCCCCCCTGTGCAGCCTCATACTCAACCCTTTCGTACATCTTCTTCTCGTCCCAGCATCCTAAAATAGGAAAACTCCTTGAGATCTGACTGTTTACCTTGAACTCAACCACACGGTCCAAGTAGCACAACTGATACATTAGCATGAACAAATATATGTTACGTTCAAACTCATGAAAAAATTATGAATGTACAACCTCCAGCAAATAGATTTATACACTCACCAAAAGAAACGTTAATGGTCCATGGAAATAGGATGTCTTCTTTTCTTTCCACTTATAAACACTGTCTACTAGCCCGTCTAATGTGAACTTGCACCAGTTGTAGTCTTTCATTTTAGATACATCCTGGAAGGATTTCAGTACTTTGAATCTGTACATAAAAAAGGAGTGACTCAAGCCATTTAAAATGATATTGAAGTTCTAAATGAAATCACAGAATTAATGCTAGGTTCTTTGGGTATACCTGCACTGTGGATTTTGGGGTGTCCACAAAAAACTGGATACAACAAACACCACGAAGTCCATCTTGAAGTTACTGTCTCCTTCTGTGTTCTGTAGAATTTTGTCAGGCATTTGGTAGGTTGAAGGACCTCCACTGTTCTCGAATCCCCATCTCCTTCTCCACGCCATGAGATGGTCCTTGTACACCTTGTCATCCGTGTGATTTCCTAAACACTCTGCAACTACTAATTCCCCTCTGGGTATGTTCAATACACATTGAACATCCTCTTCATCAATCTGCATCTCCTCTCCACTGTGTAGGACGATGCTCCTCCTTCTGGGATTGAATAGACTCACAATGCACCGTGAGAATTGAAGTGGGCATTTTGATATGCCAAGTGACAGAAGGGAACCAAATCCTATGTCCCTCACAGCCTGCTTCTGTTCTTCAGATAACCTGTTAATCAGGTGATGAAGTAACGATGGAGAGGTTCTACTCTTGAAATCAACATCAGGGTCACGAGTCCTTCTTCTTTTCTTCTTAACCTGGTTCTCACTAAGTGCTTCATTCGCCGCGTTGGCCAGAATATCTAGTGGTGTCGTGGGCGTGCCTGATGCATCGGGTTTTCTTTTCCTTTGTTGAACACTACATTATCATTAGCAAATTGGATTACTTCCCTAATCGAAATATAGGCAAATTTGTACATTTTCTAACATTAGCGTAATTACCTTAGTGTGTTAACTTCCGTCGTGGATTCAGTATATGGAACTATTTGCATATCGGAATCCTGATTCTGAGATGATAGAGTCACATTTAGATTCGAACGAACTAAACAAAGAAAACGAAATAGACCCAAGCATGCAACCGTAAACACTTCTTACCATTTTCGCAGGAGCAGAAGATACTAACCGGAAGAGAAATGGATTCGTAGTCGAAAGGCCGGAGACGACAGCGCTAGTTCAGATGGTAGAATAACCTGGGTGTATGACGGCCGGAGTCGGGCTTGAGATGTTTTACTTTGTAAAGTGCTCTGTTAGTGTGAATGTATTTTCATGAGGCCGTATCGGTTTTCACAAACATGAATAAGGAGTTTCTCATGAACTTCGTATATGTAGAAGCGATATTCGCTCGTGGAATGTGACATGTAATTCTGCATTATGAAAAGAAACATACTAGAATATGCGAGGATGTATTCGTGCAGAATTCCGCATTGTACGAATATATCTTCGCTTAGGACATGTCTTTCTCGTTTCACATTATTTGAAAAAAAATTCCCACAATGTGAACAACTATTTGCTTCTCAATGCGGAAGAAGCGAACAAATCTTCGATCAGCAAATCTAACAGATCGTATCCAATCTAAAGGATTGACATTTGATTGGATGGTAGCGGTGGAAATGACTTGCCGTGGTCACAAAGCCTGAGACTTTGTGACAGTTGAATTGACATGTCAAAAATTTTTTGACGCTTGATTTTATTTATTTCATTTTTAATTGAGCTGTGAATTAAATTTAATTTATTTTTCTTCAAATATAAATAACAATATATATATTTTACTTTTACACTGATGTAATAAATATAATGTTTGTTATGTATGAATAATTTAATATTTCATATATTGTTAATTATATTAAATGTAATTTTTTGATTTATGACCGGAGGATTGAGCCTTTATTTCTATAACTTTTTGGTTTCGATAATAAGTGTACCAAGATCAAACAACACCTAATTTTTGTTTCTACTTTTTAATTAACAATATATAAATTATGAATGATGTTTCCTGTCTAAAATACTGAAGACTGGTCCGATTCGATATGTAATGATTACTTTAAGATATGATATACCGTACGAAAAAATTTCAGTAATGAATTATAAATAAAAATGAAATGTGATTTACGGGATAAAAATTGAAAAATTGTTTGTAGCGAAGAAATCTTCGCTGCGTGTATTTTCCTCCCACATTCCTTAATAATTTTGGTCTTCACATACAAGCGTTGGTGTACTTACATCAGGGGTAAAGGGTCTTCTCATGTAAGGGTTGAGTGTTTCACATGTACGTCAGTTTAGAATTCATTGAAGCGAAGATTTATTCGCTTCATATAAATTTTTCATAAATTCCAAGTCTTTGATTAAATTGTTCTGACGCTATAATTGAATTATATGAATTTCTTTAATTAATATTATTTTAAATCTAAATTATATTCGATATGATTTTGCTCATATAGAAATAATAGTATGTATAATAAAAATTTATACTTATTTCCTAACATAATTTTATATATATAGAAATAATATTTAATAAAATATAATGTTAATTACACTATTGTAACAATACTTTATCAATAATGAAATATTTAATATAATATAAATACTTTATTACAATATAATATTTATTAATTTATGTGATGTGACAAAAAGATTGCACACTGTTCCGATTTGACCTATGATGACAGGCTTAATACTTTTCCTGAATCCATAGATATGAAATGATTTCTTTATAGGGTTTTATACAAAAACACACTACTTTTCAATGATGAAATATAATTTAATAATGATGTGACAAAACAAAGGACTGCCTACTGTTCCACCAAGTCATTTGAGCGAATATTTGTTCGCTTCATGTCATTTTTAATAATTTAATATAATATTTAATAAACGGAAATTTAAATTACATTTAATTTTGGTCTTCACATACACGGGTTAGTGTCTTTCCATGATAGACAAGCGGGCTTCTCATGGTTGTGTTGGGGGGTGTACACGGGGGACAGGTGGAAAACAATTGTGGCGAAGATTTCTTCGCCTATGGAGTTATTTTAGCTATAATCTCTTCGCTGTTCGAATTACTTTTTTTATATGATACACGGAACTTCAAAATTCATGTTAATTTTGGTAATTTGTGGGATATTAAAATGTTTTCACGCTTAATGTTTTCAATAAAATATATTTTAATTCTTATTTATATTGAACATAATTTCCTTCATATAGCAATAATATTATATTGAATATAATTTTATAATTATTTATGAAAATATTTTTATTAATGTAGAAATAATTTATTATTTAATATAATGTTAATGACAATATTGAATTATTTGTTTCATTTAATATAAGTGTTATTACTTTTTCGTTAATGAAATTACTTTTTCATGATGTGACCAAAGGACTGCAAACTGTTCCGATTTGATATTTGATCATGGGAAATTTACTTTTTCTGAATCAATAGATCTAAATATTTTATGAAGATAAACAGATTTTCTGTTTGCTATAAATGTCGGGATTACATAAATAATCTTCGTCGGCAGCATGAAATATTTCGTGAGCGTTCTTGTTGAGAGTGTGTGTTTTTTTCAGATAGTTTGTTGGGATGTATCATTTGGGAGATTCTCTGTGATGGAAAACTTGTACAATGAAGATCAACTGGTGGAAAACATCTTCAGTTACCATGAATGCTTGATACCTCAAGTAGAAACTACCGATCAAATGAAGATCATTCGTGTCCACTGCTGGTGGGAAGCGCCGGCTGTGGGAGATTCCCTGGGATGGAAAACATCTCAAGAGATAACTCAACAGGTGTATGACCCCAGTTATGCGTGAGAGATCCGTTGTGGTCGCTTCAATGGAGATGCCTTGAAGCTGGAGATGCAGATGAATATTGTTAAAATGCACAAATGTTTATGAAACGTAGAAATGTTTATGAAACTTGTAATGAAATTTTGTACGTCGAATTAGAATAATTATTTGTTATTTATATTTTCATGCACATGTCATTAAACATTTATAAAATAACGAATTTATTATAAATAATAAAGTATTATAATATCAACTCTTCTAGCTAATTATACGTTTCCCATAAGTAAAATCATTGCCATAATTGTAATCTGACGTGACATGTAATGTAAAATGTTTTGGCGCTTCTTCAATCATTCAACCATTCATTGGATTTAATATACAAGCGAATACATTTTCGTTCAATGTGGTCGACCTCAAATATGAATATCAAGCGAATAGTATTTCGTTTCGTAACAATGTTGTGTTTAATATAGAAACTTACAGGCGAATGATTCTTCGTTTTCAAATTCATTAGAGTATGACATGAAAGTGGCACAAATACAATAATATGTAACTTTAAAGATTGGATGCGACTTCATCTTCGTTTTCAATCACATGGTAAAAAGTAATACACTAACAAACAAACGAAGAAATGTCCGTTCGATTTACTGATTAGATATTGTGTAATGAAGCGAACAACCAATCGATGGATCAATTTAAGGGTTTTACATGAACACATCAGTTGTTTTACATTATACTTTGAATTGATCATGAACTCCAAATTGCAATCAAACAATCAAACATAACGACAATGATTCGATTTATATCACTCCAGAATAAACTAACTACATAATGTAAAATATAACTTCAGACTATAATCAAACATAACTTCATAATATTGTTGAATACACAAAAACATTCCATAATCCGTTAAGTACTGCACAGATTAACCAACAAAATAGCTGTTCAAAAATACAAATGAAGCTCTAGTCTGATTCATGAGAGGATGACTCGTCAATCGATCCTGTCAGCGACACGACCTCATTGATCCATCGGTTGGGGATTAAAACCGTCAAAGAATTTTCAATTATTGATGCGTACTCTAGGTAAAGATGGTGAGGAGTAAGCATGAAGTCCTCCGAAGGATTGAGTCCATTCGAAGGTAGGGGATTCCGTAGGCCAAATTGTTTGTATATGACAGTTGTGCAGTAGGAGGTAGTTCCCTCAAGGCCCAACAAAATGATGAATGGAGAACCCCTCATCTCGTACATCATTACAATAAAGAGATACCACGGAACAATGAACCTAATTGGGTGAATATCCGAAATAAAATTCGGAGGCACGAGTCCATTGACCCTTTGCACTTGTAGATTGGCAAAGGAAGTGTAGGGAATTGAAGGATGGGGCAACCAATGCAACTTGTCTAACAACCAGAGGTAGAGAACCAAAGGTGATCCACGGCGAGAATAGTTGTTTTCCTCTGGAACAAATTCGTTAAGACCAAGTAATGTCTCAGCAAGTACCAGGCTAGCCAGGTTTGGGGCATTTCCCATCAGTGCAAGAACTACCTGCAGGATCCTTTCCGAAGGTCGTCGTCCTGCAGCCGGACATAAAAAAAATGAACCAGAACCACAAGCATGATCAGTTTGCTTTGTGTGTGGTTGATGGTCCTCTCAGCTCCCTGGACACGCCAAATGTACTCGTCTATGTTTGTCATATTGAGAAATCCATGTTGGAGGGTAAACTAAAGAGCATCAAACATTGTACATCCATAGAAGCTGTCGCAAATGTGGACGGCCATATGAGGATCTTGATTGACAGGCAAAATCATGAGTGCAAGACTACCACACCTAAGGATTGAAGCAAAGTCCTCTATCGTCGGGCATATGTGCATTTCCCCAATAACAAAAGAACGAGAGTCCGTATTCCATCTTCTTTGCATGTGGGCCATCAGTCCGTCGTTAACGTTTATTCGTAATAGAGGTAGAATCTCATCTACATGATAGACACTAAAAGGGACAGGGTCATCGTTGATCAGACTTAAGTATCGCTCCAGCTGTTGCTGCGATAGAACCAGCATGTCTGGGTCCATCTCTACATCCATCTTATGAGTTTTACACTAAATGACTGAAGGAAAGACACCGGTAGATAGAGATTTGGGAAGGAAAGAGTCAAAACAGAGAGAGGTGAGAGTGAGAGTGTAGTGTGACAGTGAGAGTGAGAGTGAGGGTATGAGAGTGATGATGTTGATACAGCAGTAGTTGAAGTAATAAATGAGTTTTCATTCTTGAATTGACATCAATACATACCACCGGTAGGGGCATTACATGTTGCGAAGATATCTTCGTATTATAATTTTTAGTTCATGTAGTTACGAATATATATTCGTCTCGGAATTTAAAAACATATATTGAAGAAGATATCTTCGTCTCTTATTTTCAAAATATGGATTACACCAAAAAACAACATAAGAAGATATCTTCGTTTACGAATTTGAAAATTTATAGTTAAGAGGATATCTTCGTTTAGGAATTTAAAAACATATATTGAAGAAGATATCTTCGTCTCTTATTTTCAAAATATGGATTACACCAAAAAACAACATAAGAAGATATCTTCGTTTAGGAATTTGAAAATTTATAGTGAAGATGATATCTTCGTTTAGGAATTTGCAAACATATAGTGAAGAAGATATCTTCGTCTCGGATTTTCAAAATATGGAATGCAACAAAAAATAACATAAGAAGATATCTTCGTTTAGGATTTTGAAAATTTATAGTTAAGAGGATATCTTCGTTCATGTCAATATTATGGTTGCAAGTTTATCAGTTTCATGATGATAACAATATATCTTCGTTTAAGAATATTAAAACACACAGTTAAGAAAATAACCTCGTTTATGATTTTAAAAATATGGGTACAAGAAGACATATCAAACATCAATACATTATAACTCCATACATTAAGATCTGAATTGCAGTCCATACATTAAGATCTGAATTATATTATAAGTTATAATTCACTATCAAACATCCATACATTAAAAATATGTGAATTGACCTGTGTAAACATAAGAATTACTGTACAAGTATAATTCCGTATAACACATACAAATCCTTAATATCTTGATCTAATTGCAGTCTTTAACATGAACCTATTGACATTGTGCTCAGACATAAGAATTCTGGATAAATATTTTATCCTCAATGTACTCAAAACTTCTCTGACCTTCAAAAGAACAAGAGAAAGTATAAGAACATCTAAAATTGTTAAATGTCATACACTAACATATGGTATATCACTTACATTATTTTCGTTGATGTCAATAGACCAATCCTTCGTCGTTCTTCTATATGTTTCCATATGTCTCATTAAATATACACCACAGTCTTTCTTGTTTGTTTGGTCTTGCCAGTCCAGCTTTGGGGCCGTTATCCTGTATTTTTTAACCTTGGCAGCCATTCTTTCTATGCCTTGACTTACCAAGAAAGTCACCAAACAATCGAGTTGTTTCCTCAAAGTGACATACTTGTCCATAATTTTCATTCTATGAGGACGACCGGAGTTGTCTAGTACAATGATTTTGGAGTCTTTAATATTCACACAAACAAGAAAGAAATGACTAGAGAAGACGACATGTAGGAATATCTGTAAAAAGAACACAAACATTTATTATTTTATTGCATACTCGTTACTTGGAATTGAGGGATATATACATACTATGTCAGCGAAGATGAGGTCTTCTTTTGTGACATCGTAGTTTCTCATGTCTTCTTCAATGGATTGGGAAAATAAGGTGGAATCATGTTGCATATTAACCTGCAAAATAAGGGCAGAGCATCAAAGTCATGAACATTGAAGGATACATAGCACAAAAAAAGAGAAGCACTTACATGTGAAATTGATGAGAAACAAATTATTCTTGGTTCATGCCTTGGCAACCTACGGCATTTGAAGTGCACAATTATGGACCAGGCGTCAATCACTTCGCTCGCAATTTCTTCACCCATTTTCATTGTTTGAAATAGCCGACGGGTGATATTACCCGGTGCACCTTCGTACAGAACGTCACTGCAAAATACATTCATTTAGAAGACCATAACTAACTAATTTCATTTTTCAAATTTCTAAAAGCATGCGAAGTAACTTACAATGGAGGCAGGTCTTCATCAAACACAAAATCGGCTAATCTCTGTTCCTTGTTGGTTATTTTGTGGTCCAACATATCCGCAACCTGTTGCATGTAAGGGGATCGAAGGTGCACAGGAATTTTTGAGATTTTCCTCTTAGGATACTCTCTAATGTTGATGCGTCCCCCCCCCCATCACCTTCATCTTCATCTTCAGAAGATTCAACGGCCTTAGAAGACTCAGCCTGTTCCTTGCCTTCACCCTGATCACTTGGTGCAACAGACTGAGCTTGGGGTTCCGCAACATTTTCCTTCCTTGCACCCTGATCATTTGGTTCAACATGCTGAGATTTGGGTTCCTCAACATGTTCCTTCTCTTCACCCTGATCATCGTCTTCAACAGTGGTTGTCTGCACTTTGTGTGCCTCATCCGGTTCCTTCCCTTCACCCTCATGATCAGTTGGTTCAACACTGGGTGAGTCATTTTTGTTGGGCAGAACTGCATCCTCAGGTTCGTCCTGTTGAGGAGGGGGTGACTTGGCTTGAATGTGCTGAAATGCAGCCTCTACATCTTCCTGTTCAAGAAGGAGTGATTCATCTTCAATGTCCTGACCTACATCCTCAACATCTTTCGGTTGCACAGGGGGTGACGGAGCTTCATTGTGCAGAACGGCATCATCGAGATCATTAGGTTCAACGTGATC
The DNA here is from genome assembly GCF_907164915.1 of Impatiens glandulifera. Taxonomy (NCBI): domain Eukaryota; kingdom Viridiplantae; phylum Streptophyta; class Magnoliopsida; order Ericales; family Balsaminaceae; genus Impatiens; species Impatiens glandulifera. Next base: position 44,117,316 of record NC_061864.1, read on the forward strand.
TGATGGATTTTCTTGATTTGCCATCACTGCATCCTCAAAATCATTCAGTTCAACCCGTGCTGGTGGATTGTCTGCATTGTCCTCCACTGCATTCTCACAGGAGTATTCAACCGGTGGACTATTGATTTTAAAGCCCGCACACTGTAAAGTGTCCCCAAGTGCCTCACTTGGAGGATCTTCCACACCTACACGAACCTCACCATCGTTCACCAACTTCAAGTGTTTCATGAACCCTTCAGACTCTCTGAGGTTCAGGAAACCGGCCTCAAAAAAGGGCTTCGGATCGATGTTGCGTTTCTCCAACTCCCCTGATAGGTAATTAAGCTGTTGGGCTGTATCTTTAAAAGTTTGCAGGATTTTGGATGTCAACATCTGTACATTATGAAAATAAGATTTCATTAATCATGAAAACAGGATAATAAAGAACAATGGGAATCAATTTCTTGTTTCCACATACCTCATTATCGTCTTCTTTTACTTCAACCGAGTCAACTGGATTCTCGGGTTGTTTAACTGCTAGGCGCGCCCTTGCCCTGCCCAGCCCAAAACCACCGGCACGAACTTCTAAGTTGGTAAACTCTAACATGGTGACGTCATCCCAACAAGAGATTATTGGAAATTTTCTTTCGTAGGGGATACGTTCACCTTCCACAAAAACACCGTCTAGGTAGCAAATCTGGAGTAAAGGAATGGGAAACATGTTAGAAAATATTACATATCTATAAATCATATATAAGAGAGGCAAGAATACTTACCGATAAAAGGGTTATAGGTCCATCGAAATATGGATTTTTATCTTTACTTGCTTTTTCTTTCCAACTTCTGACACTGTCAACCAATCGTTGTAGTGTGAAGTGGCACCAGTTCAGTTCCTTTATGTTATCAACCTCCATTAAGGATTTGAGAATTTTGAACCTGAAATGAAAAAATACATGTGTCAGTATTCACAAATACAATTAGATATATAATAGGTTTGAATACATGTTTACCTGGCTCGTGAATTTTGAACTGGACATAAAAAACTTGAGACAACAAAGACAACGAAGTCAATTTTGAAATCGTTGTCTGCACTTGTGTTACTTAATATCTTGGGGATCATAGAAAGTGTTTCGGGAGCTTTTGAGTCTTCCCCGGTCCATCTGGTCTTCCAATCCCTCAAGAAATTAAAATAATCAGGGTCCTTAGTCTTGTCCCCCCCAACGGACTCGACTACGTTCATTGCCCCTCTAGGGAGGTTCATCACGAGCTGTACGAGATCTTCATCGATAAGGATCTCATCACCGTTGGACAATACCAGAGAACTCTTATCCGGGTCAAAACATTGGATTACGTGTCTGGAAAAATGAGCCAGGCACTTGGAGACGCCCATTGTAAGAAGAGAACCAAACCCGATTTCCTTCACGGCTTCCCTCTGTTCTACGCTCAATTTAGGAATCAGTTGAGCGAGGCCATGAGGTGATGATCTTGTTAGAAATGTCAGTTTACGTTTCTTGATGGTTTTGGTTTTTTGGGGAGATGGTGGTAACTCTTCATCGAATGGGGTAGTACACGGAGAAATATTAGTGGTTTTTGGGGGTGGTTCTGGTAACTCTTCATCGACTGTTGGAGTGGAGGTAGGAATAACATTGGGTTTTTTTTTAGGGGGAAAAGGTGGTGGTAAAATCTCATCAAATGGGTAGTACCTGCAGCAACATCAGTAGCTTCGACAGCAACTGTGGAAACTGATTCAGCAGTCGATGACGACTTAGTATTCGTCTTCGGATTTCTCTTCCTCTTCCTTTCATATGTAAAGTTATTAAACCTCGAAGTCATTATTTTTGGTGGGATAGCATAAATCAGTATTCAACGAAATAAATTGAATAAACATGTGTAAAATTAGTATAAACACAATAAGATTAACATACCTCTCTGGTTTATTGCTGGGATAGACGTTGGATGCAGGAGTGGGGGTAGTTTCGTTTTCGTTTATGCTCCTACAAACTTGCAAGACGACCTCTCGGGAGTCGATGGGATCCACTTCCATGTTGTTGCCTTGGTTCTCTGACTTCAGAAGAAATCCTTGTAGTATAAACGAAATATCTAGGGTTTCGACGTTCAGTGTTTGGATTATCGTCGGGAGATAGAGAGAGAAGAATATGAACAGTTGCTTATGAAAATGAAAATGATGGAGAGTCGGATTGTAGCGGGAAATTGAAATTATATCAACTAGTAATGGAAGCGAATAAATATTCGTTCGATATCGTAACTTCTTAAAAAAATTCAAAAAATAAATTGAAAATAAAAACTGATATTCGAAGCGAAGATTTATTCGCGGGATGTAAATGCACGGGTAAGTGAATTTACATGACAGGCAAGTTAGCTTCTCATGGGAGGGGAGGGGGTTTTACATGAACGTCAGGCTAAAAATAATTGAAAAGAAGAAATCTTCGCTTTCAATCGTCTCCTCGAAAAACAAAATTAAAGCGAATATTTGGTCGTTTACTGCATGTCATTTTAAATTAATTGAATTAACTTTTATTAATAAACGGAAATATAAAATTAATAAAAATAAAATAGCCAAGTAATTGAGGCGAAGATTTGTTCGGTTGTTGCATGTGATTTTTAATAAATTAAATTAATATTTAATAAACGGAAATATAAAATCCATGTTATTTTGGTCTTTACATGCACGGGTAATTGTATTTTCATCGAAGGCAGGCGGTCTTGTCATGGGTGGGTTGGGGGGTTTACATGAGGTTTTTATTAAAATTAATTGAAGCAAATATATCTTTGCTCTTGAGGGTCTCCAAGACAAAAAAATGAAATAAAAAATTAAATAAAATTCCTAGAAAAAAAAAAAGAATGAATTAATTGAAGCGAATATTATATCGCTGCATGTGTTTTTTAATAAATTAAATTAATATTTAATAAACGTAAATATAAAATCCCTGTCAATTTGGTCTTTACATAGATGGGTAATTGTATTTTCATGGAAGGCAAGCGGTCTTCTCATGGGTGGGTATGGGGGGTTTACATGAGGGTCAGGGCAACGGGCGTGTAGATCTTCGCTCCCATCGCATCTCACCCTTCCCTCTGACACGTTGCCCTGAGCGAAGATATCTTATTTGGGTATCATTTGATTATTATATAATTTCCTGGCGTTAACAGGCGCTGCCGTTAACGGCGTCTGGTGTGAACCCGGGACGAAACCCGGATTCCGGATTCTCCCTCCCTCCGTCTCCTACCCAGATTGATTTATTATTAAAATAATAATGCTGCAATCTGATTGGTCCGCCACAGGGGAACACGGCAATCGGTAGCAGAAGATATGAATTTATACTATTTAAGAGAGATTTTTTTTATAATTTAGTGAAGGTGTTATTAATCCCAAATTTTCATGATCTATTTTCAAATTTGTTGGACCAGGTCCGTCTTAAAAAAAAGAGATTTTTAGAAAATTGGTTATAGATAGGTGTTTACATGTTCGACTATAATATCAAGCCCTATCAATGACAGGTAAAAGGTAAAATGTGTTCTAAAGTACTATTATATCATCCATCACGTATGAGTTTATCATATCTCTTATATTCGATCAAGTTACTTTGTTCCTTCTATAATAAAAAATTCTCTAACGAAAACTAGCCTTCTCTAAGAGGATTCTAATTTTTTAATTACAATTAGAATGGTATAAAAATAAAAAAATATATATATTTAATAAAATATTTTAGAAGTCTAATAACAATCCTCTTTTTTCAAACATCATTCAAAAGATAAATTAAGTTTTAAGCCAATATAATTCATTTATATTTATTCATGTTCTTAAGTTGAAATCAGGTATTGAGTATTGAATTATGTTTATTTTTTATATAAAATGAATTATAATTTCATTTTTATGAAGTTCGTAAAATGAAGAGGTAATGTTATCCTCCTACGATTATGAATTTGCTTTTATTATTGTATAACAAAGATTCACAAAATAAAATGTTTTTTTTAAAATCAATCAACAAAACTATATAAAAATTCAAAAGATTTACGTAACACTTTGACACAAGAAATTGAGAAAGGAAAAAAACGTAACTAAAAACCTATATATATATAATGATGCTTAATTTTCAAAATGTCCGGATTGTCGTGTCGAAAGCTGTGGTTAATTTGGATATATATGTGAGAGTAAATGAGTATTTGAGTCGGATTATGGATTGACCCGCCCATAATCTTTAAATGGTTAAAAATAAAATTGAAAATATTATATATATGTTTCGAACTCGCAACCTAACAAAACAAGTACAACACTTTAACCAACTATGTTAATAAAATTTTATATTATAAATACAATATCAAATTTGATGAACGGGAGATGTTTTAACAATATAAGTTCAACTTTTTAACTAACTAATCTATATATAAAATGATGCTTAATTTTTAAAGTGTCCAGATTGTCGTGTCGGAAGCTGTGATTAATTTGGATATATATGTGAGAGTAAATGGATACTTGGGTTGGATTGTGGGTTAAACCGCCCATAAACTTAAAATGGTAAAATAGATGAACGCGAGACATTTTAACAATATAAGTTCAACTTTTTAACTAACTAATCTATATATATATATAATGATGCTTAATTTTTAAAATGTCCGGATTACAAGTCAAGAGCTGTGGTTAATTTGGTTATATATGTGAGAGTAAACGGATATTTGGGTCAGATTGTAGGTTGACCCGCCCATAAACTTAAATTTGTTAAAAATAAAATAAAAAAGGATATATGTATGTTTCAAACTTACAACTTAACAAAAACAAGTAAAACCCTTTAACCAACTAGGCTAATAACACTTTATATTTTAAATTCAACACCAAATTAGATGAATGCGAAATATTTTAATAATATAAGTTCAACTTTGTAACTAACTAACTAATCTATATCTATATATATATATATATAATGATGTTTAATTTTCAAAGTGTTCGGATTGCCGGGTCGAGAGCTGTGGTTAATTTGGATATATATATGTGAGAGTAAATGGATATTTTGGTCGGATTGTGGGTTGAGCCTCCCATAAACTTAAAATGGTTAAAAATAAAATTAAAAATGTTATATGTATGTTTCGAACTCGCAACTTAACAAAACAAGTACAACCTTTTAACCAACTAGGCTAGTAAGATTTCATATTTTAAATTTAACACTAAAATTGATGAACACATGATGTTTTAACAACATAAGTTCAACTTTTTAACTAACTAATATATATATATATAATGCTGCTTAATTTTTAAAGTGTTCGGATTGACGGATCGAGAGTTGTGGTTAACTTGAATATATATGTGAGAGTAAATGGATACTTGGGTCGGATTGTGGGTTGACCCGCTCATAAATTTAAAACGGTTAAAAATAAAATTAAAAATGTTATATATATTTCGAACTCGCAACCTAACAAAACAAGTACAACCCTTCAACTAATTAGGCTAATAAGACTATATTTTAAATTAACACTAAATTACTAAATTGATAAACGTGTAACATTTTAACAATATAAGTTCATTTTTTTAACTAACTAATATAATGATGTTTAATTTTTAAATGTATGGATCTATATATATATATATAATATGATTGTCAGGTCGAGAATTGAGAGTAAACTAAAAATGTTATCACATTTTCACCCTAATCTTTTTCTCGGTTTTTATATAATTATTCGTGTAAATATACGTGCTACATGCTAGTTAAAGTTAATGATATTATCTTTAACAATTAAGATAATTATACATAATACATATAATGCATAGTAATAACAAAAAAAAATTATTATTATTCATTTTGAAATAGCTTTTTTAATTGTATTTTAATAGGTTTGAACAATCAAGTAAATCTACCAAGGTCTATAAATTAAATTAGAGTTAGGAGAGAAAAAAAAACTTAATTAAAAATTTTAAAAAATATGAAATTATAGTTATAAACTCATTATATTATTTATTTAAATATATATATATTAAATTTAAATGTTATTATCTCGTAAAAAATAATATTTAATATAAAACAAATTCAAAAATTTTATATGAGGTAAAGGAAAAAAAAAATATGACATAAGATAATAAAACTTTTATTTAATTATATATAAATTAAGTTTAAATATTTCCAACATTTATCATATAATAATAATAATAATAATAATTTTTTAATTTGATGAACCAAATTTGTATTCTTATATTTCTTTCAAACTTTCTTAAATTTTATTTTAAGTTTATTTTATTTTTTTATTCACTTTTTGTTTTCTATCTTATAATTTGGTTATATATTTTGATTAATTATGTATTTAAATATATGAATTATATTTTTTCTCTTATTATTTTTCTTGAATTTGGAATTGAACTATAAATAAGTAGATAATAAATCTAAAATAAATATCATATCATTCAAAGTTAATTAGAAAATTACATTAATTTTGAAATATATATATATATATAATGATTCTTAATTTTTAAAGTGTCCGGATTGCAGGGTCGAGAACTGTAGGTAATTTGGATATATATGTGAGAGTAAATGAATACTTGAGTCAGATTGTGGGTTGAGCCGCCCATAAACTTAAAACAGTTTAAAATAAAATTAAAAAATGTTATATATATGTTTCAAACTTGCAACCTAACAAAACAAGTATATCCTTTAACCAACTAGGCTCATAACACTTTAAATTTTAAATTCAATAACAAATTAGATGAACGCGAGACATTTTAACAATATAAGTTTAACTTTTTAACTAATTAATCTCTCTCTTTCTATATATATATATATATATATATATAATGATGCTTAATAAAGTGTCTGGATTGCCGGGTCGAGAATTGTTGTTAATTTCGATATATATGTGAGAATAAATGGATAGTTTGGTCGAATTGTAGGTTGACCCGATCATAAACTTAAAACGGTTTAAAATAAAATTAAAAATATTATATGTATGTTTCGAACTCGCAACCTAACAAAATAAGTAAAACTCTTTAATCAACTAGACTAATAACACTTTATATTTTAAATTCAACACCAAATTATATGAACTCGGGATATTTTAATAATATAAGTTCGATTTTTTAACTAACTAATCTATATATATAATGATGCTTAATTTTTAAAGTGTTAGGATTGCCGAGTCGAGAGCTGTGGTTAATTTTGTTATATATGTGAGAGTAAATGGATACTTGGGTCGAATTATGGATGACCCCCTCACATAAACTTAAAACGGTTTGAAATAAAATTAAAAATATTATATGTATGTTTCAAACTCGCAACCTAACAAAAAAAGTACAACCCTTTAACCAACTAGACTAATAATACTTTATATTTGAAATTAAACACCAAATAGATGAACGCAAGACATTTTAATAATGATACTTAATTTTTAAAGTGTCCAGATTATCGGGTCGAGAGTTGTGATTAATTTGGATATATATGTGAGAGTAAATGGATATTTGGATCAGATTGTAGGTTGACCCGCCCATAAACTTAAAACGGTTTAAAATAAAATTAAAAATGGTATATGTATGTTTCAAACTCGCAACCTAACAAAATATTTAAACCCTTTAACCAACTAGGCTAATAACACTTTATATTTTAAATTAACACCAAATTAGATAAACGCGGGACATTTTAACAATATATGTTATGTTAAATTATTTTGACTAAGGGTCAAAGTATTCTGACTAATGGAATTTTGATGATGAGTTGGTATGAAACTTAAATTAAGTCGTCTAATTGTTTTTGGTGCAGGTGTATCGAAAACATGTTATACTAGACTAAGTCTGAATGAGGTTCATTAGACTTATTGGCTATTACACGCATTGAGTTAGACGTGCAGTCTAACAGACGTAGTTAGACGTGCAGTCTAACGGATACGTAGTTAGACGTGCAGTCTAACAGACGTAGTTAGACATACAGTCTAACAGATACGTAGTTAGACGTGCAGTCTAACGGATACGTAGTTAGACGTGCAGTCTAACAGATACGTAGTTAGACGTGCAGTGTAATAGATACAAAGTTAGACGTGCAGTCTAACAAACGTAGTTAGACGTGTAGTCTAACAAACGTAGTTAGACATGCAGTCTAAAAGACGTAGTTAGACGTTAAGTCTAACGGATACGTAGTTAGACGTGTCGTCTAACAGATGAGTGTTAGACGAGCAGTCTAACTCCTTCAGATTAGTCTGAAGGGAAGCGTAGTTAGACGTGTCGTCTAATAGATGAGAGTTAGACGTGTAGTCTAACTCCTTCAGATTAGTCTGAAGGGAAGCGTAGTTAGACGTGTCAACTAACAAAGATGAAAGTTAGACGTGTAGTCTAACTCCTTCAGATTAGTCTGAAGGGAACCGTAATTAGACATGTCGTCTAATCCCATTAGACTAGGTGGTCTAATGGATCCTTCTATTAGATGTGGGCGTCTAATTTCATTAGACTTGTAGCTAGCATCTGTCTACCCACGATCAACTAGTTGTATGCTACTCCTGCTCCACTTTTCAGTGCAGAGTAGTACGACAGCCAGTTGCAACCAATTAATTAATGTCGCGTAAGCAAATATTCTTCCCACTACTTATTTCTTGCAGGACAATCCTAGAAGAATATTCGGCGCACTACCAGATTGGTACGACCACGTTCATGGTGCTCAGAGTCTGTTGTACTTGTGTCTTATGGCGACGGTCCAATAGTTCACCACGTGTCATTATAGAAGATTCGACCGTTGGTGTCTGCTCTCTATTTAAATATCTTCAAGGACAACGGAAGAATGGTCGCTGACACTGAGAAATACGCATACGAACGAACTACTGAACTTACAATCGAACGAACTGCTTTCTTGCTTTTACTTTGTGTACATCAAGAGAGTGTTAGAATCAAAGTATTGTCTAGCTGAGTGATATTCTTCAATATACTGTAAGTTGAACAGAGTCTGTTCTGTTCAACAGTGAGCTAGCCTTACAACTGTATTTGATTCTAAGAAATGTATAGTGAATCCTTATGGTGGTTGGAAGAAGGGGTGACGTAGGAGAGTTTGCTCTGAACATCCATAAACAAATTGTTGTGTCATTTACATTTTGTCATTCATTCTCTCGTTGGTTCTTAGCTTCAAACCTAAACAAACGTTTCTGCACTTGAATCGTTCAAGAGTTTGCAAGGGTTTGTGAAGAATAGAAAGTGATTTAAATCCCTAACAGGATTTCTATCAACTCGTTTATCCGAAACTGTCATCAATAGTCAGACCCCTGTCTCTATCGATTACGTTGATCCTTTCAATTGGTATTAGATCCCTGTTTCTATTCTCAAGCATAAAGAACCTGAATCATGTCTATCATCAACGAGATCCCTCTTCTTTCGAGAGACAACTGCGACTATTGGATGATGAGAATGCAAGCTCACTTGGTTGCTCTTGATTGTGATATGTGGAGCGTCATTACCGATGGTCCCATAAAAATTTTGAAGCCAAGATGTTAGTGGACTATTGAAGATAAGATTACAAATAACCTAAACAATGTGGCCAAAAATATTTTGTATCAATCGATCAACACGAACATATTCTACGAGATCAAGTATTGTTCCTCTGCTAAAGAAATTTGGGAGAAGCTAACTCAGATCTACGGTCGAAATGTTCAAGCCAAGAAGAATCCAAGAAAATTGATGTTTTTCAATTTAAATCGAAAGTTTTCATGTGTGTTGAAAACAAATTCAAATGGGCCGAAAGCGATTCAGAGGAGTCTCCTGCTGAAATGGATACTGAAACTGTAACTTGCTTGATGGCAGATGATCAACCTAAGGTAAATGATGTTTTCCCACCAGAATTTACCAACAAAGAGTTAACTACTACACTCAATGAAATGGCCATTGAGTAAAAGAAGTTATCAGATTCCTTTTATGAAATGAAAGTAAAATATGAGGCTAATATATCTTCCTCTCACAAAACTTATGAATCAAATGTTTTTGAAAATAAAGTAGTGGAGATCTCATCCGAGAATAAGATGCTCAAGGAACAGATTCAAACTCTTTCCTATGAAAATAAAAGGTTAAACTATGTTGTTAGTGCTTGGACAAGGTTTGGAGAAGCTGTCAAATATCATATCAGTCTGTTGAAACCTGCTGGATCTAGATCTGGTTTAGGATTTGATGGAAATGACCCAAAACAGTCCTGCAAAAAGTCAAACTCAGCAACTGACAAGCTTAAGCCAATAAGCTTTGTTAAAGGGAGTTTAACTGAAAGTGAATCGGATCCAACTCATGAAGAACTAGCTTTGAAGAATGAAATAACTTATGATCCGTCGACTGTTAGCTGGCTGAAAAATAAGTTAGAAGAAGCTAGAAAGTCTGGCAATCTAAAACTTGGAAATAAGTCAAGAATTTCTAAAAGAAAATCATCTTCAAAGACTAAGGGATCAGTGGCTAGCAGGAAGGCGTCTGCTATGTCAAAATCATGTGCATTAATCACAACACAAAATGGGAAATCTATCAGAATAACTCAAATATGGATTCCTAAGGGACTGATTGACCGAGGACCCAATTAAATGTGGATATCAAACGATTGTAAATATTATGTTGTGTAGGTACAAGTGAATGATGGTCTTGAGGAATCTGTATTTTATCTTGATAGCGACTGTTCCAGGCATATGCAGATGGCTTCTCACTGATATAGCAGATTGTTCTGGACCTAAGATCACTTTTGGTGATAACAAGAAGGGATAAGACCATGGGTAAGGGTAAGATTATTAATGGTAATATAACCATTAATGACATGTTACTTGTTGACAATTTGTGCTATAACCTGATTAGTATTAGTCAGTTATGTGATAATAGTTTGTCAGTTGATTTTCAAACTCATGCATGCCTAGTTAAGGATCAACATGGTAATACTTTATTGGCTGGTAGTAGAGTTAGAAACTCATATAAAATAAACTGGCAAAAAGAAGCATCTGATCCTATGTGCATGATTGTCCAAAATGACCAGAAATAGTTATGGAATAAAAGGTTAAACCATCTGAATTTTAAAACCATCAACAACATTTGTTCAAACAATTTAGTTATTGGCTTACCTAAATTACAGTTTTCTAAGGACAATGTATGTTCTGCTTGCCAGTTAGGTAAACAAGGCAGATCATCGTTCAAAAGTAAAGGGAAATCTCAATCCAATCGCTGCTTAGAACTGTTACACATGGATCTGTTTGGTCCAATTCCTGTAAAGAGCCTAGGAGGAATGAGATTCGCCCTAATTGTTATTGATGATTTCTCACGATTTACATGGGTAGCATTTTTACCATCAAAGGATAAAACTGCTGAAAACTTGATTAGAATATTGAATGAAAGAAAGGAAAAAAGGGAAAAGGATTAGCCTTAGACATAGGGGAAAGGAAGAATCTTTTGATATTATTTTGATCTTTTGATGTTTAAGGGTTGTTGTTTTTGAGAGATGTTTTTATATTTTCTTTTGAAAAATATTCCTGACATTTCAAGTTAAGTTATGTTTTTATCTGATTATGGCATATGAATAGTCTGTTACTATCTACTGCATTACTCATATAATCTTTTAACTATGCAAAGTTTTAACATCATCATCAAAAAGGGGGAAATTGTTGAGTCAAATTATTTTGACTAAGGATCAAAGTATTCTGACTAATAGAATTTTGATGATGAGTTGGTATAAACTTAAATTAAGTCGTCGAATTGTTTTTGGTGCAGGTGTATTGAAAACATATTATACTAGACTAAATCTGAATGAGGTTCATTAGATTTATTGGCTATTAGACGCATTGAGTTAGATGTGCAGTCTAACGGATACGTAGTTAGACGTTCAGTCTAACAAATACGTAGTTAGACGTGCAGTCTAACAGACGTAGTTAGACGTGCAGTCTAACTCCTTCAAATTAGTCTGAAGGGAAGCGTAGCTAGACGTGTCGTCTAACAGATGAGAGTTAGATGTGCAGTCTAACAGACGTAGTTAGACGTGCAGTCTAATAGATACGTAATTAGACGTGTCGTCTAACAAATGAGAGTTAGACGTGTAGTATAACTCCTTCAGATTAGTCTGGAGGGAAGCGTAGTTAGACATGTCGTCTAACAGATGAGAGTTAGACGTGCAGTCTAACTCCTTCAGATTAGTCTGAAGGGAAGTGTAGTTAGATGTGTCGTCTAACAGAGATGAAAGTTAGACGTGCAGTCTAACTACTTCAGATTAGTCTGAAGAGAACCGTAATTAGATGTGTCGTCTAATCCCATTAGACCAGGTGGTCAAATGGATCCTGCTATTAGACGTGGGCGTCTAATTTCATTAGACTTGTCAGTCTAAGTGAAAAATGTCTAATGCCATGCTTAAGCAGTTGCTTGAAGCTAGCATCCGTCTACCCACGATCAACTATCTGTATGCTATTCCTTCTTCACTTTTTAGTGTAGAGTAGTACGATAGCCAGTTGCAACCAATTAATTAATGCCACGTAAGCAAATATTATTTTCACTACTTATTTCTCGCAGGACAATCCTAGAAGAATATTTGGCGCACTACTAGATTGGTACGGCCACGTTCATGGTGCTCGGAGTCTGCTGTACCTGTGTACTATGGAGGCGTTCCAATGGAAGTTCGCCAACGTGTCATTATAGAAGATTCGACCGTTGGTGTCTGCTCTCTATTTAAAGATCTTCAAGGACAACGGAAGAATGGTCGTTAACACTGAGAAATACGCATACGAACGAACTACTGAACTTACAATCGAACGAATTGCTTTCTTACTTTTACTGTGTGTACATCAAGAGAGTGTTAGAATCAAAGTATTGTCTAGCTGAGTGATATTCTTCAATATACTGTAAGTTGAATAGAGTCTGTTCTGTTCAACAGTGAGTTAGCCTTGCAACTATATTTGATTCTAAGAAACGTATAGTGAATCCTTTCGGTAGTTGGAAAAAGGGGTGACGTAGGAGAGTTTGTTCCGAACATCCATAAACAAACTACTGTTTCATTTACATTTTGTCATTCATTCTCTCGTTGGTTCATAGCTTCAAACTTAAGCAAACGTTTCCGCACTTGAATCGTTCAAGAGTTTGCAAGGGTTTGTGAAGAATAGAAAGTGATTTAAATCTCTAACATGATTTCTATCAACTCGTTTATCCGAAGTCGTCATCAATAGCCAAACCCCCGTCTCTATCGATTACGTCGATCCTTTCAATATAAGTTCGATTTTTTAACTAACTAATCTATATATATATAATGATGCTTAATTTTTAAAGTGTTCGGATTGCCGAGTCGAGAGTTCTGATTAATTTTGATATATATGTGAGAGTAAATGGATACTTGGGTCGAATTGTGGGTGAACCCCCCTCCCATAAACTTAAAACGGTTTAAAATAAAATTAAAAATGTTATATATATGTTTCGAACTCGCAGCCTAACAAAAGAAGTACAACCATTTAACCAACTAGGCTAATAACACTTTATATTTTAAATTCAACACAAAATTAGATGAACGCGAGATATTTTAACAATATAAGTTCAACTTTTTAACTAACTAATATCTCTATATATATAAATTGATGCTTAATTTTTAAAGTGTCTGAATTGTCGGATTGAGAGTTGTGGTTAATTTGAATATATATGTGAGAGTAAATGGATACTTGGGTCGGATTGTGGGTTGACCCGCCCATAAACTTAAAACGGTTTAAAATGAAATTTAAAATGATATATGTATGTTTCGAACTCACAACATGACAAAACAAGTACAACTTTTAACCAAGTGTGATTCGAATGTGGTTTGCTGAGGGATAATAGATTAGTATCAATTAAAAGTGGTTAAAAAATATGAATCAAATATTTGATTGACCAAAGTGTGAGGTAACGATGTTAAATATTAAAAAATATGAATAAATATTTGATTGACCAAAGTGAAAGTGTAAGATCACGAGATGAGAGATTTATTCGAAAAAAATATGTGATAAGATATGTGAGATTATAAGTTGTTTTACCGAAATGAATAAAATGTGGAATGTGAGCTTTTTGTTTTTTATTTTAATATATTATTCGTGATTTATTAAAAATTTAAACATTGAATATATATTATTATTATTTTTATTATTAAATTTATTTTATTTTTATTTTTATTCGTGTGTATTACAAGGGAATTTTCTTAATTTTTATAACTCTTTATTTTGTTTTTCTAAAAATATTTAGATTAACCTTTTAAAAGAAATTTTTGTTAAATCAGTTTGATAGTGTGGTTTTATTTTGTAAGCAAAACTTATTAGTTATTTCTTATTGCTTTATTTTTTTTATTTCTTTATATTTTTTTTATAATGAAAACAATACTAATATTTATACATTTTATGGTTCTATGACTAATTATCCTAAGAATAAGGATTAATTGTGAAGCAACTAAAAGTTGAGTAATATAATATAATGGTGTTATTTAAATTTTATAATAATTTTTTTTATTCATTCTAAAATTTATTTGATAAATACATTTATTTATTGTAATATGTCAAATTATAATATTTTTAGGTTAATAATAAAGTTTTTATATCTGAAATTAATCCTAGTAATTATTATCTCTAATTCTTTATTAATTGTAATTGTTATTTATTTATTTGATTTATAAGCAAGTTTTTTTAACATATTGTTTAAGATTTATGATTATTTATTAATGATTAATTTTAATTAATTTTTTTGTTAAACTTTTTTATACTTATAATCTATCATATGAGTCTTCTTTTAAAAATTTAAAATGAGATTTATTTATCTTTTTTATTCTTTCAAACTTAATATTATAAATATTAGAAGAAATATTTAAAATATAATTTGTTAGTAATTTTGAATGATTAATTTATTAGTATAAAAATATATGTCATTTTTTTTAAACTCACTCTTAAATGGAATTTTATTAATCATATTTAATTTATAATGTAATTAATTTAAACTTATCTTTTATCTTAATTTAAAATGTAAATAACATATATTTATTTAAAAAAAATTATTTATCATGTGTAATGACCCATACAACATAGAAAATAACTTTATAGTTAAAATAAAAATTGAAGTTGAAGATTTATATAGAGAAGTATAATTTTGGGGAATATAAAAAATTAAAGTGTAGTGTATTTATAATGATGTTTGAAGTGGATAAGACCAAATTAAATAATGTATATTTTTATGATATTTTTAATGATAAAAATTTGAAAAGTCACACATTATACTAGTACAAATTATTTTAAATATTAATATAGTCCGATATTGGTTTTGAGTTTTGCATACTCTTTTATATAGATAAATTGACTTAATTCTTACTTAGAAAAAATCTACATTTTTTTAATTATTTTTTAAACTCATAAATTAAATTTTATTTTTATTAAATATTTATTAAATTTTAAAATATATGTTAACATTAAAATTTTGAATTAAACTTAATTTTTATCAACTAAATTTAATTTAATTGAATGGATTAATGTTAATTTTTTTTAAAAACTTTCTTAACAATGATTACATGAATATGTCCAAAATATAATATCAATTATATCTTTATTAAATACAGTATATATCTGATAAAATTTATATTTATATATTTCCTTAAAAAAATCTGTTTACTTTCTTATCATTACACTTAACAAATAAATAAATAGTATATATATATCTATAATAACTTTATATATTAAAATATTAAATTTAAAATTATTTTAATTAAAGCTCAAATAAAATAAACTCTAGTTAGGTTTCTCATGACTGACTGATGCAACTAGAGTTAGGTGGAAAGTAACATGCACACCCATTCGTAAGGAGACAATAAAAGCGGATAAACATCGATAAGACCAAAATATATAGTCAGTCGAGAGAAGCCGTAGAATAAGGCATTTGGCAATTGAACACTTCCTTCCTGCTAGCATAGCAGTGTAGTTGAAGAAAAAAGAGAAGGATGGGCGCGATCAAAGCAGCTATCGGTGATGCCGTCCTGACCTTTATGTGGGTGTTTTGCGCTTCAACACTAGGGGCGGCAACCTCCATCATCGCATCTGCCTTAGGGGTTCAAGGATTGGCTTCACTCCTCATCACCGTAGTCCTTATATTTATTCTTTTCTTTATCTTTGGTATAATTAGCAATTTAATCGGTGGGGCGAGCTTTAATCCAACTGGGTTAGCGGCCTTCTATGCTGCTGGCATCGGATCTGACTCACTCATCTCTATGGGCCTTCGATTCCCTGCTCAGGTTTGTGTTTTTTTTATTACTGGCATTTCATAATGTTGACCCATCTAGTTTATTTACAAGTATTGTCTGGAATTGTTCATTGTTATTTTGATATTTTCTGTTGGAGGCATCATGATCTTAGGATATCTATTAAACCCATTTGGGAAATTATTGTAGAGGCACTATGCCCTTTGGTGTTTTGACATTTAAAGCCTGATCAACTCTCTATGAAGTTTTGTCTTAAAAAGACACTCTATGATCTTCGTCCATTTGGTACTTGGACAAAGGGAGTGGTTTGGTTGCCATTGTCCTTCCCTTTAGCACATCAAAGTCTTTGTTCAACCACTTTTTTATGTGTTGCAGTATCTTTATCATTCTTCCATACTTTGGACCTGAAGATATCATTTTAATGCCAATGGCTATACCATCTATGCAAGAATTGGGTGGAAAGAAATTCTCTCTTTTCTTAAATCATGAAGAGATACTTCGATCTGAAACACTCTAGCAGTTTATAATATTTTTTGGAGTGAGTGTCCCTGGCTGGATATCAGATTTCTCTTACACTTCCATATATCAGGAAGAATTTGGTTGGTAGTATCTCTTAGGGTTAGATTAGGAATTTACTTGGGGCGATTGTGATACATGTTAGTTTTCATTGAAAAAAGACAAAGAAAAAGGTGGTGAATGATAAACCTTTGGCCGACTTATGCTGACCATGTAGCCTAGACTTACATGGAAGACATGTGACTCAACCTTAATTCCAAATAGTTAAACTTTCCTTTATTACATGTATATTGCCTTTATTTTAATTAGTAATCGGCATTAGACTTAGTTAGCCTATTTATAGAATTTCAATATTAAAAGTTCACTGATAGGTTAGCCCACACCCCGAATTATAACTAGACACAAATTAAATGAGATTAGTTGTTGACTAGTTTAGCCTTAAGACTGGATTCAGTCTCATATCCAATTCTAGTTATCTCTTAGACTCCCTAATCCTGGTAGTAATAATTCTAGTTATCTCTTAGACTCCCTAATTCTAGTTAGTTGTTGACTAGTTTATATTCGTGTTCTGTAAAATCAATAGTCACTATTTTATTTTATATTTGTGTTTTTTAAATTCTATATGCATCAGATTACTGATAGGGGAAGGTGAAGATGGTTGGGTGAAGCTAGAACAATGAGTGAAATATACTTTGTAAGTGAATCGCTAATTATGGATTCATCATCACAATAAGAACATTTGAGACAAAGATGGTGAGAGATTTTGACTGAGTCTCTTCCTTCACTCCTGCCTAACTTGTTAGCCTCCTTTTATTCCAGCTAATAACTGCTAGAAAGGGAAGTTACTTATTTATTCAAGAGAAATCGAGTTATAGACTACTACTTTGAGGCTCCACATACTATGGTGCAACCTCATTTATTCTCTCATGTGACAAAGCCAACCCCCGTCAGTACTCTCTTCTCTGAGAGAAGAACTCGGCTAGAGGCTTCTTGCAACACTGACAACAAACTGTAATAGGAGAAGACTTTTGCTTCATTGAAATCCATCCCTAGTAGTAGTGATGAAGAATCTTTCCACGTAGCATGTTCATCTGGATTTTTTCTGTGAAATTGGTCAAGGCATTGGATTTTTTGGACCAAGGAATTGACAGTCCCTGCTATCCCTCCATTTCAAAAGAATTCCTACCATTTCAGAAGAATGATTTTGTTACGATCCCTGAATAGACCCGAACACCCTCCAATGTCCAATTGAGCACTTGGATTGCATATTGTTGTGGGGTTTTTGTTTTAAAACTCTGTTTTTATTCACTTTTCTGTTATTCACAAAACTGATTTTGGTTAATTCTGTAATAACTGTTGTAACAGTTATAACTGAATATTCTTGGGGAATTCAGCTGCTATATATGCTGAACTCACTTCTCCAATGAGGCATAAATTCAGTTTGTGAAAGTTCTTCATCTCAATTGTATTTTCTGATTTGGCTCTTTGTCTTGGACTGTTAGGCAGTATTCTTTTCTCATCTTTGTTTCTTCTTCTCCTATAATCTTGAAATCTTCTTCTCACAATTCTTCGGCTGCACTTTGATCACAAATTTTCCACTCGGTCTTTGAGATCAAGAACTCTTAACCCCAGTTACAGATTTAAGTCGTAACAACTTGGTGTCACTTGTATGCATACATAATAAAACTAGATATTATCTTAAATTTTCACCTATTGGAGTATATGATACAAGTGACACTAAACAAAAGTTTGACAACTTTTTTGTGTGATTATTTCTGTAGGCAGCTGGTGCTGTAGGTGGTGCCTTGGCCATTATGGAATTGATGCCTATACAGTACAAACACATGCTTGGAGGACCCTCTTTGAAGGTTGACATGCATACAGGAGCGATTGCGGAAGGTGTATTAACATTTGTCATTACATCTATCGTTCTTATGGTAGTCCTCAGGGGTCCCAAAAACTCTGTTATCAAGACTTGGTTACTTGCTACGTCTACTGTAGTTGTGGTTGTTACTGGCTCCAGTTACACTGGACCTTCCATGAATCCTGCCAATGTAAGTGAATCAGTATATTCCTTTAATAATTTCAATATCAGCCTATACCTCATTCTAGACATTCCACTCACAGCCTTGAAAACAGTCTACAACTCTGGATAAAAGATTACTTGCACAATCATATATTTACTTTAATCAACTTATTTATTTATTTATTTTTATTTTCTGCTGTTTTTTATGTTGCAAAATTGCCTCTAATGTTTCTTTATTATGTTTAGGGTGTGGTAGCATTCAATATCAGAATCAATTGCAATCTGAAATAATTATTTTTAGTTGCTGCTATGATTTCTTTATCATCTGATGCTGTTATGCACAAGATGATCTGTCAAATTTTGTATCTGCCAGTATAAATAAATTTTTTTAGGATGATTTCACCGTTTCAGAGCTGATATTTGATTGCACCAACTTATTATGTCAACTCATTTTAGAAGACATGTTCTTTAAATCTACATTGTGAAATGAGATTGCTACCTCATTTTATTCTTGGTTGATGTAGGCTTTTGGGTGGGCATATGTAAACAATCGGCATAACACATGGGAGCAGCTATATGTGTACTGGATATGCCCATTTATTGGAGCAATAATGGCTGCCTGGGTTTTCCGCATTGTCTTCCCTCCATCCAAACCGAAGCAAAAGAAAGCTTGATAAAGCAGGCATTTTATAAAGTTAAACACCAATTTATGTCAGTTCTGTTGGAGGAAAACATGTTCATTGTATTTCTCATTGTGCTGTGCATACAATAATTATCATTTTCTTTTCATTTTAGTGCAGTGCTACCTATTATTAGGTGTCATGATAGATATATTTTCTTACCTTCTTCTAATAAAACTCAATTCGTATAGGGAACACCTTAATCCTTCCTTTGCAACTGAACAGATTCAGACTCAATGAGCCAACAACCAAACATAACATGTTATTTTAGCATTACTGCTAAATCCCTTGGTGGCTGTTAATGTTGTTGATTATTTTTAGATGAGATAGAATCAGAGATTAAAATCAGAGACAGAGACTGAAGAGTTATTGATTAACCTTGTATACTCTGAGTTTGCAGAAGATAAAAAATATCACTCTGATATTATCAATCTTGTTATAGATAAAGATGTATTGAAGGGTGAAGTCTTTTAAGCAACATTTTTTTCAATAGAATGAAAGATAATGTGTTTGATACGTTAATGGAATATGGGGTTGGTTGTTAATCCTTGGTACAGTATAATATCATCAGCTATTGACAAAATTTAAGGTTTAATGCCAATGCAAAAATAACAAGTGACTCACATGTTTAATTTTTTTTACTCAATTTATAATTTTAAAATAATTTTCAATAAAAAAAAGAAGAAAAGTAACATTTTAAAATTAATTTAAGGAATAATTCTATATAATTAAAATAAATAATTTGTTTGAAAATGGTATCATATCAATCATATTTTAAATTAATTAAATTTCAAAATATTTTTAATTAAATAAACTTATGACATAAATAAATAATTAAATAAATAGACTTATTGAAAGTTTTAGGGTTAAATAAAAAAATGAGTGTCTATAGAATCCCCTCTTGAAAAATTATAGGAAAGTGCAACTTCACTAATAGGCATCTAATTTGAATTTTTCCCAATTTATTATATTTTTAGAATTATTTTATTAATGAAAACAATTAAAAGATAGAAAGATAAAACTTGACGATGCCCATGTTCACGACATTTTTAACCTAATGCTCGTATGATGTTTGTTGGAGAATTCAGATTGCAATAACTATCTATTTAGTTCTCACCTGATCGTCACCGTTTTAAAATGGTGCTTCCGAGCAAACACTTTTGTGATTCGAAACATTCAATACCTTAATAGTTATATCTAGTCGATGACTATTCGAGATTAAGTTTTTAAATATGTCATAACTCGAGACGCTTAATGCCTTAATAGTCATACTTAGGACATTTGTACCAGCTTCCCTATTTTGTATCCCTAAAAATAATATAAAATAATAATATCCCTATTTTAGAGAATCAAAATATAAATTACTCTACATCAGCTTCATTATCCTTATCCATATATCATTTAAATATTCATTAAAACAACCAATTTTTCAATCACCTCAACCACTTAATTACTTTTTCATATATATTTAAATATTCATTAAAACAAACAACTTCTCAACCACCTCAACCACTTAATTTATTTATAACCCTTAATATTTATTCATAACTTCTCAACCACCTTAAGAACCTAAAATATATATAAGAACACATTCCCATAAGGAAATGGCTACTTTCACTTTAAAAGAAAATTCTGATTTGTACCAAAAGTTTTCAAGGTGTGTGTTGGATTGATTTTTGTATTTATTTTAATAGTTCAAACTTTATTTTTTTTTACATGATTTGGTGGTAAAAATTAAAACAATTGTAAAACACAAATTATATGCCTTCATAGCAATTGTAGAAACATTTGATTTTTAATGTCACTAATATACATTTTTTTTAAACTTTACAGGTAAATTCACACATAAAGACTATTAACAATGACTAATGACGAGAGTTTTCTAAATGATTTTTTAAATGAAAGCGATGATGAAGATATAATTGAAATTCTAGGCTTGAGCTGTGAAAGAAAAAAGCAAAACACACATGGTGAAAGCTCAAGGAAATCACGAAGATATATTGATCGGGACACACTAGAAGGGCATAATCGCTTATTCAAAGATTATTTTGCAACTCTACCGATTTATTCATCTTAAATGTTTCGTAGGAAATTTCGAATGAGTCATGAACTATTTACGAGGATTCAATCTAGAGTGGAAGCACACGAGCCTTACTTTCAACAAAAAAGAAATTCAGCTGGCAAATTAGGTTTATCATCACTTTAGAAAATCACTTGTGTTAACGTAGGAAATTTCGAATGAGTCATGAACTATTTACGAGGATTCAATCTAGAGTGGAAGCACACGAGCCTTACTTTCAACAAAAAAGAAATTCTTCTAGCAAATTAGGTTTATCATCACTTCAGAAAGTCACTTGTGTTAAGCCAAGCAGAAACCAATAGAAGGTCCTCTTCTGGAGAGAAGTTCTTACTTCGAGCCTTTTCGTATTGATATTGAGTCTGCAGCTCATTGAACTCATAAGTTGACATAAACTGATCATAATCATCACCACTAGTTTGAGATTGAAATGTTTCATTATAGACTTCATTATCTACTCCTCCCGCCATTCGTATAATTGTAGAAATATCCATAATAGAAATGAGCGAAAATAGATTATTGATCTAAGAAAAATGGGAGAGATCTAGGAAAAATAGCAACAAAAGGAAAAAAATGGCGGAGAAAAACAATACGAGATTGTTAGAAATGAAAAGAAAAATGACGGGATGATTAGCCATGAAAGAGAAAATATATTATTTTATTATTTAGGGATGCTACAGTAATCCTTAAATATAAAGATTCAATGTAATTATCCCTAAAAAATTATAAGGATAAAGAATTTGATAAAACATTTTTTTACAATTTTTATATTATTTATCTTCATAATAAAGATAGAACACATTTTAAGGATTCTGCTACAAATGCCCTATGACTATCAATAATGAAGATCCTAAATATTTTTTCAACCATTCAAAATACTCAATGACTTAACAATTGAACCTAGATGATGACTATCTAAGACAAAGTTTCAAAAAAATTTAACAACTCGAAACACTCGAGTTATAACTTTCTGATGACTATCCTAGACAAAGTTCATAAAACATGATTCGTCAATGCCTTGATAGTCATACATATTTAATAACTGTCTAAGTGAAGTTTCTAAACACGAAATGTCAATGCATTAAAAATTATGTGCGACAATTATCTATGACGAAGTTTCTAAATATGTTAAACACTCAATGCCTTAATAGTCATATCTTGTCGAAGACTGTCCATGATGATGTTTCTAAAACACGAAACATCACTGCCTGAATAATTATACCTAACTAATTCCCCCTCCGATGATTATCTAGGACAAAATTTATAAATATATTAAACACGCAATGCCTTATGCACGGATTTAAAAACGTCTTATCCTGAGAAATGTCTTGATACATATTTAACACTTGCCTTATATTCCCCTCAAATTCCAAATGGGACGAGGAACCAAAATGATAAGATTCGTGTGTCCGAATTCATTCCTAAGATTGGGTATTTAGGGTAATTTGGGTTATGCTGAGATTTCTATTTGTGGGGGTGGAGGCAGGTGTATCAAATGCTGATGATATGGTCTCTGGAAGTGAGGGATATTTAGCCTATGATGATCTTGATCTTACTGGAGGTTCTGGCCAGTACATGTTGGATTTTCCTAATATGCTTATGAATCAGATGGTGGTCTCCTCGGTTGTGCCTGCTTTTGCTACTGATGCTGTGAATGTTGAAGGACCTTGTAAAAGCCCTTATGATGTAATCCATATAATGGCCAGTGAGGCTAAACTCGGTTCTTCTGAATTCTTTATTACTGCTGTTATATTTCATCCTTCTGTTGTGGATGATGAATCCTTAAAGATGGCCAGTAAGGATAGACTTGACTCTACTGAACTGATGATGGCAGTGAGTCTGGACCTGGCTCAACTGGAATCCCCAGTCCTTCTACTGTGATAGCCTTTGATGATCTTTTGAGAGTTTCTAGTCAAGAAAGGTTGGATGTGGATGAATCTAAATTTCTTGGGAATCAGATGGAAGCAATTTCGGTTGTTCCGGTAAATGATCACTGTTCACCAGCTCTTGAGACTGTTGATGTTAAAGGACTTTGTAAAATAAAGAACCTGACAGTGTTGTTGGACTTAGAATTTCTAGTCCTACTACTATTGTAGTTCCTCCTTCTCAGGGGACTGTTGTGGAGATTACTGAAGTTTCTCCTTCTTAGGGGAATGTTGTGGATGATACCTTGAAGATAGCTAGTGAGTCTGGATTTGGCTCCATTGAAACTCCTATTCCTGTCATTGTGGGATCCTTAGCCTCTGATGAACTTGATCCTGTGGGAGTTTCCAATCAGGACAACTTGGGTGTAACTAATTTGATTGTGAATCAGATGGTGGTCATTCCGGTTACTGTTGATGCAAATGGAGTCCCTGTCAGTGTGGCTGAATCTAGTTCTTCTGTAATATCCAGCCCTGCTATTATAGTTCCTCTTTCTGAGGGGACTGTTGTAGAGGAAACGGTAAAAAATTATGAAGACTCCCTAAAGATGGCCAGTGTAATGGACATGTCTCCTTTGAAATCCCTAGCCCTGTTATTATAAAAAAAAATGTGGTCATAACCCGCAAACACACTTAACCATTTAACTATGCACAAATCTTGCCGTCTAACGAGTTTGAACTCAGGACCTCTCAAGAAGGCGGAGAATATCCATCTATTATTGCTGCTAGGCTAGAAGAGGGGATTAACCCTATTATTATCGTTCCCTTCTCAAGGGACTGTTGTGGAGAAAAAGAATGAGAAGCTCAACAGGGAAATTTTATGAAATAACCCTTATAAGAGTGTTATTTCCAAACTTAGCATAAACTAAATAATTTTTTAAAATTTAACTTTTTACCTATGGAAAAATACCATTTTACCCTCAAATTAGAAAAATAAAAAAATTTCAGTTTCTTTACTCCTCTCCTCTTCTCTTTTCAAACTGCCTCTTCAACTTCCCCCGAAACTCTTGAACAGTTTCCCAAATAAACCCAATAAATATAAATAATAATTTCAATAGTAAAAAAAATAAATTTATGGGAATGAAAATCATACTACCACATATATATATATATGTAAATATATATATATATATATATATAATAAATTTGAAATGTAAATATATATATATATATATATATATATATATATATATATTAAAATATAAATAATTAAATTTATGAAAAAATAATTTAAATTATATATCAAAATATAAATAATTAAATTTATAAAAATAATAATTTAAAATATATATCAAAATATAAATAATTTAGTTTATATAAATAATAATTTAAATATATATCTATATATATAATAAATTTAAAATGTAAAAAAAAAACCTAACTGAGTTTGAATAGTAAACTAGGTTAGTTTGGAAAAAAAATAAACAAACTAGGTTAGTTTGGAAAGTGAACGCCAAACAAGGTTAGTTTGGGAAACTATTCGAAACCCCTCTCCCCCGACGACGATCCAGGCCCCCGATCCAAGCCTCGATGACCATCCGGTCGCCGACGACTATCTGGCCCCCGACGACGGAAAAAAGCAAGCAAATATGTGAGTTTTTCCCGTTTTTTGTCGTTTACCTTCCATGCATGTTGAATCGTTTAGGATTATGAAGAATAGATTAGGGTTTTAGTGTTTAGAGTTTAGGTTTATGTTTAGGTTTATGGGCTGACTGAATCGTTTTGGGTTTAAAATGCATCTGTCGAAGGCGTTGCAGGCGAATGCGCATCTGTCGCTTGCGATAGATGCGCATTCGCCTGCAACGCCTTCGATAGATCCATTTTAAACCCAAAACGATTCAGTCAAAGCCATATCTCAATCACTAAACCTAGAACAAGTTTATATCTTTTATTGTAAGTTGAACTTCATCTCTTGTTGGAACAGAAGCAAGAATTGAATCATCAAAATACCCACGTGCTCTTTCGTCTTCAATTCCATCAATATACTCCCAATTGAAGTCATCACTGTAAGTCGGAGAAGCAGGCCAGTTGGGTAAGGTTGAAGTAGCAGAAATCGGGATATTGAAGGAAGTAGGAGATGAAGAAGAACTGGGTGAGGTAAGAGAAAGGATGTTTGAAGCGGTGGTGGGTCTGTAAGTGGGTCTGTTAGAAGAAGTATTGGCTGGGCTCGGATAGTCGTCGGGGCTTGGTTTTTCCCGTTTTTTGTCGTTTACCTTCCATGCATGTTGAATCGTTTAGGATTATGAAGAATGGATTAGGGTTTTAGTGTTTAGAGTTTAGGTTTATGTTTAGGTTTATGGGCTGACTGAATCGTTTTGGGTTTAAAATGCATCTGTCGAAGGCGTTGCAGGCGAATGCGCATCTGTCGCTTGCGATAGATGCGCATTCGCCTGCAACGCCTTCGACAGATCCATTTTAAACCCAAAACGATTCAGTCAAAGTCATATCTCAATCACTAAACCTAGAACAAGTTTATATCTTTTATTGCAAGTTGAATTTCATCTCTTGTTGGAACAGAAGCAAGAATTGAATCATCAAAATACACACGTGCTCTTTCGTCTTCAATTCCATCAATATACTCCCAATTGAAGTCATCACTGTAAGTCGGAGAAGCAGGCCAGTTGGGTAAGGTTGAAGTAGCAGAAATCGGGATATTGAAGGAAGTAAGAGATGAAGAAGAACTGGGTGAGGTAAGAGAAAGGATGTTTGAAGCGGTGGTGGGTCTGTAAGTGGGTCTGTTAGCAGAAGTATTGGCTGGGCTCGGATAGTCGTCAGGGCTTGGATCGTCGTCGGGGGAGAGGAGAAGAAGAAGAAGAGTGGGGTTACGGGGGAAGAAGAGTGGGGCTTGGCCGTTTAGGAAATATGAAAAGAGGAGAGGGATAAGAAACTGAAATTTTTTATTTTTTTAATTTGAGGGCAAAATAGTCTTTTTCCATAGACAAAGATTATATTTGAAAATATTATTTAGCCTATGTTAAATTTGGAAATAACCCTATTATGAGGGTTATTTCGTCAAATTTCCCGCTCAACAGAGTGTTTGTGTTTCGTAATTGTTGGTGATAATAATAGAGAGTTAACGAAAATTAAAAATGATTATAAATTTAAATAACATATGTCATGGAACTTCCGACGGAAACTAACGTAGCCAATTTTGTAGAAATATTTGTCAAAAATTCTGACATGAATAAAGATTTCTGATCGAATCAAAATCCGTCGAAAACTACGTCGAAAGTATTTTAATTTTTTCTACTTTCCTTCTTTTATATTTTTTTGACGTTTTTTTATTTCTGTCTCAAATTCTATAGGTAAAACTGTCGGAAGGAGCGTTGGTAATTTTTTTTTTTTCAGAAATACCCTTCTTTTTGTAGTGTATAACATCCTTCGGCTTCCTGCCTCTGAGAAGAACCTATATAAATTTGTTGTTACAACTACAACCATAATAAATGTTTGAAATTATTCAATAATATTCTTTAATTTAATAAAAAAAAAGACTTAAATATATGAATAAATAATATTTGTATAACAATAAATACCAATTGTATATTTGACCAAAATATTGACGAGTGTGAACTATAATAACTAAAGTGCCTTAAATTTAAATTCATATAGGCTACTTGTGCATACTGTGAAATCAATAAAATATGATAATTACATATTTGTTTTAACTTATTAATAAATATTTTAAAAGTAAGATTACAAATATATCTGAAAATGTGATACTAACAGAACTTGTGAAGCTTGAGTTCTAGATATACTCAAACTATCAACGAAATCACCACGTAGATTCATATGAGTTATCAACTAAAAAAAAGTATAATTTTAGAAACTTTTAACATCAACTATAAGATTATTGTCACTAAAATAAATCTAAACCTAATTGTATTTTAGATTCAATATCATGGTAAGATTCAAGAAGATTTTATATTCATATTCTGAAAAAAAAAAAAACTAATTAATTTGAAAAATCCAATATGAAACCAGCATGATAAAACAACTTGCCTTGGTGACTAAAGGGATTTTAAAAACATATGATGAATTACTACATACCACTTGTGGAAGTCCCAAATAACATATCTGAACCATTCAAACGTCAAAGAATATATATATATATATTGATGATAGTGATGAAATAAATATATAATATATATTGCCTATAAAATGAATATATTAATATATGTGGTGATGTCAATGATGAAATGAATATATTAATATATATGGTGATGCTACTGATATTGACATGTGATAAGAGAGAAAGATCCAAAATCACCTCTACTCTCATGGATGCATTTTAATAAATTAAAATGTCCTCATGATCTATCAGATTAGATTATACTTGAGAGAGTGTAGTGTGGTGCTATTAAAATTTGTGAAGCTCAATTTCAGACATATTTAAACTATAAAATAAAAACTTTTGACATCAATTACAATAGTATTGTATAACTAAAATTTTTTTAAAAAACTTTTGTATTTTAATTTTATGTCCGTGTGCGTTTCTTAGGCCAACGGTGGATTCTTATGACCATCGTATGTTGACTTTAAACAAATTATTGTAAGCTCAATTTCAGCTCTCACTACAAAAATTATGATATTTTGCAATAGTGTTCTTTTCGACTGAAATAACATTAAAATAAGTATTTATCAACTAATTTAGTCACTTTGAGAACAATTCTAATATAATCAGCAATGTTACATAAATCAGACGCGGTTATGAAGTTGCAGATTTTGTAACCTATGTTGTCACTATTTTTACAATTATACTTGTAACTAGACTTTAGCCATTTTTATTTCAATATATATTATTCAAACTAGTATTCAAAACATTATTTACATGATAGATTTTATTAATGTTATTTTGTATTTTACAACTTATTTTGGAATAATTATTATAATATTATTTATTAATGACTTGTTTATTAATGACTTATTTATTAATAACTTATTTATATTTTTCAACAAAAAAATATATATTAATATTTAAGTTGGTAAAAATATTTCTTAAAATGTAACTAGTCAAATGTTCTACAACTATGTTTGCAATCATTTCATTTATCTTATAAATATAATGATTTTAAATGTAACTTATTTTACCATTCAAGCAATTATATATTTTTAGTATAGCAACTAATTTTCAAACTTCACTTGTAATATTATTTGTAATTAATATCTAATTTTTAATATTTTATTAATTTTATTTATTGCTATATATTTTGTAATATATATATAATGATCTATATTCTTTTTATCCTTTTCGGGTCTTTTTAATTAATGACATAAACCATTTCTAAAAAAAAATAAAAAAATAGATCAACAAAATAAAAAGGTGGAATCAAACGTGACGCCGAAGACAATTTTATTATCTAACATTCCTTTTCTTTAGCAACTGTTCACTAAATTTGGGACACCTAACTGAACTAACTTTTTTTTGTGCAACTCCACGGACTCCACAAGAAAACTAACCAGGCCTAATGATATACCGAAATAACCGTGAATCAATGAAGATTCATTTGGAGTTGTCCTCAAAGTGTTAGTCATATAATCTGTAGGTCGGGAGAGCCACCAGAGTACGTTTGACCCAAGAAAATTGGCTGAAATTTCCAAACCAAATAAGTAAGGCTACGGTGCACATCCTATGAGGAAACAACGCTCAAGATGAAGCCTACAACAAGACCTATCAAATAGTTATAACCGTCGGTCATCACTCAACCTATTTTACTAGAGATTTGCTCGTTCAGTTAGAAACCAACTTAAACAACGCATTTAAAACTGCCCCTTTAGAAATTTTAGGCATAAGAGAGGTGGGCCATTATCTACTCCCTATAGAAATTGTTAGTTATTCTTGTCTTGAAATGACAGAAAATATATATATATAATGGTGGTATACAAATAAATAAAAGTAAAATAAGATATACAAAGAACGAAATCACCGATTGAGATGTTGATTCGAGGCATGTGCTTGACACATTTCCCTTAAAACAGTTCCACCGTCTCCCGTTTGTGCTGGAGCTTATCGTAGATGGCTATCTCCCAGGGTACAACGAATCTAGTAGTGATTCAGCACCGGAATCACTACACAACGAACTTGACCAACATACCTGAACTATCACCGGGATCAAAGCAGAATTGTGTGAAACCACAATTAAAATGATCAATGGAAGGTTTTTCTGAAAAACTAAGAAGTAGCTAGCTTCTTGTGATGTTGAAAATAAAAACTAATAAAGTTCATTTAGGGTGATTGAAGGAAAAAACTATGTAATTCTGCAATTGTTATTGTCTCTTCAACAATGTGTGATCAATTGAGATATTATATAAAGATAAATTAGTCAATCAACATAAAATCAACATAATGACTAATTTCTTTAACGTATGAATAAAATCATTTAATGCAATCATTTGCATTTTCATCAATTGCATTTGAAAGGTTTCAACGTATGCATTTATCACTGCATTTCATTGAAAATTTCTCATTTGCATATTGATATTAATACCCCATTTAACTGACTCATTCAATTAATATTTAATCAAAATATATTAATTTATTTTTATGCAATAAAATGCATTTTGCAAATAAATTAAACCCCAATTGGATTAATGGAAAAATTATACATTTTGTTATTTTTCCATTGTGGACAAATCCACTAACTCGATTTTATTCTTGGGACTCACCCATTCAATTTTATTTTTGAATTCTCATTTCCATTCATATAATGGAAACTATCTACATAGTCTAAATTTCAACAGAAATTAATCGCCTTCTAGTAGAATCTACAATTGTTGAGAAAGCTTCGCCATAATCTTCAAACGACATTGTCTAGGTTTAAGACAAGCTTCCTAAGTCATTTAGAGGTTGTCTTGAATTTATTAGAGACCTTCTTGTGCATTTGTAAACAAAAAAACAATTATAATTCAACTTTGAATTTTATCGATCATATTCTCTCTTCAGTGTTCTTGATTTCCTTGGTGTGTAGACTTCAATTCTTGTTGTATTCTCTTTGTGTTTGACTGGTGAGTTACCTGATGTAATTATTTGATTTAATTGTGTTGAATTGAATAATTGAATAATTGAAAATTTGAGTAGGAAGAACTACGTTGATTGTAGGCTTGTGTTCTTGAGCCATCGTCCAAGAACATAAGCAAATATATGTGAAATAAATCATGTGCTCGCAGTTTGGAACATGTCTTTTATGAAAAAAAATATATAATGTAAACGATTCATTTTTTTAATTTTAGTAAATGGCAATTATGGTTTCTTCTTAGTATTGTTAGTTAGGATTGATCATACTCATGTTAATTGGTTTATTATTACTTTGTCTGATTGAAGATGGATTGAGAATCATCTAGAAACTATAAATTCGATTTTAAACTCATGTATAAGAACCGGTACTTTCCGATCATGTTTTCTGTTTTCCTGCCTCAACTGGTATGGATGATATTCTTAAATTGCTTTGAATGCATGTGATTTTGATGTTTAAGAGATGCATGGTTTCTTTTAGAATTGATAACTAATTAGGGATTTTGTTGGAAATAATTTTACACTTAAAATTAAATCATAAACTGGAATGCTCTAAATCATAATATTTGTATCTGACATATGAAATACAATAGCAAAATATATATCTGAATCCTTAGTACGATGTTTGGATGAAATGATCTTCCAAAATGACAGAATTCCTTAGATTCTTTTATTCCCCAATGATGGGGATTCAGATAGAGCAAGACCATGATAAAAAAAAAAAATTAGTTATTTTTTTTTACGACTTTATTCCTTTCATTTTTTCTTCTGCTTTTGGATACCATAATCACATTATTAATAACTCTATTATTAATGACTGTCTCATTAATAAATGATTCTGATTTTTAATTTGACCTCTCGTCAAATTAGAAATATCACAAGGTATTAGAATTTAACATGACAATAATGTCCTTAAATCAAATCGCAAATATTTTAGATCACATAATATTGACTTATTATATTCCATGTCCATATATCCATTTAAATATATAGAATTTACGATACGCATGGATGTTGATCTATGTGGACTTAGTCTGTTCTATTATTTATTAAATTTTAATTTTAGGCGGGGAAATGAAATTTAAGATATAAAAAAATGTGTCATGTTCTTTCATCAAATCAATGAAATTGTAAGGTAAACAATTCCGGTTCTTTTCATTCTCTTTCTATTTTACCAATAAATTCGGACCCACGAGTGTATTTTAAATTAAATAAGTTATGTTTGGTTTTACTTGTTATATTTATATATATATATATATAAAATGATGCTTAATTTTCAAAGTGTTTAGATTGTCGGGTTGAGAGTTGTGGTTAATTTGGAAATATATGTGAGAGTAATGGATACTTGAGTCGGATTATGGGTTGATTCGCCCATAAATTTAAAACGGTTTAAAATAAAATTAAAAATGATATAGGTATGTTTTGAACTTGCAACCTAACAAAACAAATACAACCCTTTAACAAACTAAGTAAATAAGACTTTATATTTTAAATTTAACACCAAATTTCATGAACGCAGAATGTTTTAAGAATATAAGTTCAACATTTTAACTAACTAATATATATATATATATATATATATATATATATATATATATAAATATAAATAAAGATGTTTAATTTTCAAAGTGTCCAGATTGCCGAGTATAAGTTCTACTTTTTAACTAACTAATCTATATATATAATGATGTTTAATTTTCAAAATGTTCGAATTACCGGGTCGAGAGTTGTGATTAATTTGAATATATATATGTGAGAGTAAATTAAAAATGTTTTTATATTTTTACCGTAATTTTTTTTCTCGGTTTTTGTATCATTACTCGTGCAAATGTACATGTTACATAGTACTTATATTAATAACATGTTATATTTTCCAAGGCTATTAGAGTTCCTAAAAATTAAAAAAATGATTTAAATTAATTTTCTTAACCCAAAAAAATATTTCACAATTTTAAGACTCATTCAAAATGTTTTCTCAATATTCTCAAATTTGAGGAGCTCATAATTTGAGTTTTGCAACTCAAATAAATAGGAGAAAAATTCCTAAATGATCTTTGAATTAATTCTGATTGTTCTGTACACTTAATACAAATTTTGGAATATTTTCAGGTTTGATCATTTTCAATCATTAACATGTATGTCTTAAATTATTTTCTATTCTACTTATTATAGAAGCATGATTTAGGATAGAATTAAACATAGCCCCTTAACTAGACTTTGAATTGATTTTATTTCAGACATACTTGATAAAATATTTATTCAAATAAAGTGGTTTAAAATATGGTCATGTAAAAAATTAGCAACTTCGGAGCAAAGAACCATCCATTCGAACGGGCGTACGAACCGACAAAATGAATAGTCTCTAGAAAATAAGGAGAGCTAAAATAACAAAAACAAAAAAAAAACTAAAAAGCTCAAACTAAAATTCTTTCCCAATTTCTTAATAGTCAAATTACGTGGTGACTTGTAAACACATAAACAAAACTCGATAAGAAAAAATCCTAAGTTAATAAGGGACCTATAGCGAGAAATATTAAGAATGAACTTACATATCTGATGTGTGAGAGGGCATAAGTGTTGTATATCATAAAGTGACCATAATGTGGAGAAGATGTATGATTAAAAAGGAATAATTATATATATGAATGAGAAATGTACAGGTTATTTATATTACAATTTGTTATATGTAAAGTCTAAATATGTGGAACAATTAGCTGTGCAATCACTAAGATTATGGAGGAATATATTGTGACTTGATTGCATCTTTGACTTGCAGATTTTGTGGAGCAATTAGCTGTGCAATCACTAAGATTATGGAGGAATATATTGTGACTTGATTGCATCTTTGACTTGCAAATTTTGTGGAGTAAGATTGTCTGGTTCCTTAACATTCCCCCTCAAGATGGACCTTCCATTGAAGAGGCCAATCTTGGATAATAGGAACTCAAAACGCGGGCGAGGGAGAGGTTTGGTGAGGCCGTCGGCGAGCTGATCATGTCCACTGATGTGTTGTACCCGAAGTGTTCCAGCTTGGACTTGTTCACGAACAAAATGAAAGGCGAGAGTAACATGCTTCATTCGAGAGTGAAAAATCGGATTGGCGGAGTAATTTGTAGCACTTGAGTTATCACAATATATAACAAGTGTAGAAGGTAAGTGGATGTCGAGTTCTTGTAGAAGGGATTTTATCCAATTGAGTTCGGAAGTGGTGTCAGCAATGACACGAAATTCAACTTCGGTTGAGGATCGGGCTATCGTTTTTTGTTTGCGAGATGTCCAGGAGATAGCATTTTTGCCGAGATATATGATATAACCTGTAGTGGAGATGAAGTTATCAACATCGCTTGCCCAATCCGCGTCACTAAAGGCATGTAGTGATGACGGAGTATTGCGATGTAATTGCAAACCAAGGTGAGAAGTCCCGTGAAGGTAGCGGAGGAGCTTCTTGAGAGCTGTCCAGTGAGCTTCTTGCGGGTGTTGCATGAACTGGGCTAACTTGTTGACAAAGTAAGCAATGTCAGGACGTGTGAGGTATAAGTATTGGAGGCTTCTAACAGCAGAACGATAAGTAGTAGGATCACATGGAGGTGTGGAGGTATTTTGTAGCAGTTGAGGGTGAGCAAGCATAGGGGTAGTTGATGGTTTTCAGTCAAGCATGTCATGACGTTGAAGGAGGTCGTGTATGTACTTTCTTTGGGAGAGAAGGAGACCAGAAGTGTTGTGTTGTACTTCCACCCCTAAGAAGAAGGAAAGTTTCCCCAAGTCCTTAAGAGAAAAGCGTTTGGAAAAGTTTGAAATAAAGACCGAGACAAAATCAGGTGAAGGACTAGTTACGATAATGTCATCGATATAAACAAGTGCATATAGGAGATCGCCATTTTTTTGTAAATGAAGAGAGAGGGGTCAGCGAGAGATGTTGTAAAACCGAATTGTAGTAGATAGGAGGTGAGGGCTGTAAACCATGCGCGTGGAGCCTGTTTTAACCCGTATATGGCTTTGTTTAAACGACACACATAAGAAGGGTTGTTAGCGTCGATGAAGCCGGATGGTTGCTGCATGAAGACTATCTCTTGGAGATCACCTTGGAGAAAGGCGTTGTTGATGTCGAGTTGGCGTAATGTCCAGTTGTGTTGGAGAGCAATTGAAAGGGTGAGTCGAATCGTGACTGGTTTGATAACCGGACTGAAGGTGGCAGAGTAGTCAAGACCAGCTTGTTGATGAAAACCTTTTGCGATAAGCCGAGCTTTGTATTTGTGAATCGTGTTATCAGGATTATATTTGATTCTGAAGACCCATTTACAACCAATGACATTTCGAGCTTCACTAGGTGGTGCGAGAGTCCATGTATTGTGTTTCCGTAGAGCATTGTATTCAGCAAGCATAGCATCACGCCAATGAGAGATGGAGAGTGCTTGTTTGGGGGTGGTTGGTAGTGACGTGGGTGAGGAGATAGTGGTAGGTTGGGCATACTTTGGGTTAGGTTTGGTTATGTTGTTTGTGAGACGAGTTACAGGACGAGGGAGAATGGGCGGAGGGGGTGGTGGTGGATGTGGTGGCGTAGGAGGTGTGTTTTGTGGGGGTGTGGCAGTGGTGGACGGTGTTGTAGGGTTATGTGATGGATGTGGTGGCGTAGGAGGTGTGTTCTGTGGGGGTGTGGAAGTGGTGGATGGTGTTGTAGGGTTATGTGATAAAATAGGTATGAGAGGAGTGGGAAACCATTCGTGAGGTGAGGGAAGCGAAGTTGGATTTTGTTGGTTTGATAGACGGTGGAATGGAAAATCATGCTCAATGAAAGTGACATGACGAGAAGTGTAGATTTTGTTTGTGGTAAGATTTAGGCACAGAAAAGCGCTTTGAGTTAGGGAACGACCAAGATAAATGCATGGTTGAGATCGAGGATCTAGTTTATTGGAAGCATAAGGTCGTAGTAATGGGTAGCATAGACAGCCAAAGGAGTGTAATTGGGAATAGATAGGTTTGACATTTAGGAGTCGATAGTAGGGAGAGTCATTTTGTAAGGTTGGTGTAGGTAATCGATTTATGAGATACACAGCGGTGGAGAATGCATGTGTCCAGTAAGTGACAAGTAGATTGGCATGAGATAGGAGAGAGAGAGACCAGTTTCGACAATGTGACGATGACGGCGTTCTGCATAGCCGTTGTGTTCAGGGGTATGGGGAGGTGTAGTAAGATGTGAGATGCCATTAACGCGTAAGGTGGGAGCCAATTTGATGAACTCGCCTCCATTGTCAGAGAATAGGGTTATGATCGTTCTTTTGAAATAGTTTTCAACTAATTTTTTGAAGTCAAGAAAGACTGTGAGAGAGTCAGATTTATTTTTGAGAGGGTAAAACCATACATATTTAGTGTAATGGTCCACAAAGATTAGATAATATTTGTAGTTGTCATGTGAGAGGTGGGGTGAGGTCCAAACATCTGAAAATAATAATTCAAGGGGAGCTGTAGACGTAAGAGTGGATTGAGAGAAAGGAAGTTTGTGTTCTTTATTAATCTTGCAAGAATTGCAGTAATCAAGGGATGAAATTGAACCTAAATTACATAAATTTGAAATATAAGAAAGAATTTTAAATGACGGATGGCCAAGACGGTGATGCCATAGGAGAGCAGACGTGGTGGATAGCTTTGAAGTAGATGATGTGAGAGATGTTTGAAGGGCACATTTGTAGGAAGAAGACTAGGTGTACATGCCATGATTAAAAGTTCCTTGGAGTAGGATGGTGTTCGTGGAGATAGTCTTGAAACGAAAGGAAGAAGAAGTAAACTCAATTTGTGCATTATTATCAAGGCAAAACTTGGAGACATAAATAATGTTTTGTGCAATTTTTTTGAACATAAAGAACATTTTGAAAGAGTAAAGATTTGTTTTGAGAGGTGATAGTGAATGAACCTGTGTGAGAGATTGGAAGAGATGAGCCATCACCGATGATAACATCATCGTTGCCTGTATAAGGAGTGTGAAGGGATAGATTATCGAGATCATGTGTGACATGGTGAGTAGCACCGCTATCTATAATTCAGTCACATGGAGGGGCGTGCGATGAATAGGCAGTGTTGGCTTGAGGACGAGTGTAGCGAGATTGACGTACAAAGGGTTTGAGTGTAAAGTTAGGATGGGCGCGAGAGAAGTGGCGACAGACGGAGATGGTGTGACCAGTGTAGCCACAATATTGGCAGACATCAGATGATTTGGTGTTGGATGAGGGGGAGGGGTTGGGGTAGTGTGGTGAGGACTGTCGGCTGTTGTCTTTAGAGTATTGGGGTCGGGAGTAATTGTTTGGGACGGAGAAGGAGTTTGATGACATTGTAGGATCTAGACTTCTGATACCATGTAGAGAAGATGTATGATTGAAAAGGAATAATTGTATATATGAATGAGAAATGTACAAGTTATTTATATTACAATTTGTTATATGTAAAGTCTAAATATGTGGAACAATTAGCTGTGCAATCACTAAGATTATGGAGGAATATATTGTGACTTGATTGCATCTTTGACTTGCAGATTTTGTGGAGCAATTAGCTGTGCAATCACTAAGATTATGGAGGAATATATTGTGACTTGATTGCATCTTTGACTTGCAGATTTTGTGGAGTAAGATTGTCTAGTTCCTTAACACCTAATTCAAATTAATTTTCAAACAAGTCAAGAAAAATACAAGAATGACTTATAATTTTTTTTTATTATTTAGAGTTGTAAAACTCAAATTATATGATCATAAATTGATGAAAATAGAAAACACTTCCTATATGACCCAAAAAAATCTGGACTCAGGCTCAGATGGATCCTCAGTTCTGGAGTTCGGCTGCTTTAGTGCCCGTCTAAAGCATTTATGAGCGCTAAGAAGGCTTGGGCCTTGGTTTGGGATGCAGAAGGGCCCGAGGCTAGCATGACTAAGAATTGGGCTTAGCATTAGGAAAAGCAATGCGTCAAATCACATTTAGAACCATCCAACACGTGGGAGAGCCTCGTGTCTTGTGGTTCGAGACCCAAAGTGGTTGAGGACGTGGAGGCTATGTTGGAATTAAATTAATTTCTTTAATGAATGGAAATAAAATTATGAGTAAATAAAATCAAATAAAGTTCTCACTAAATTCAAACGTAAATTAATGGTAAATTTAATCCAAATTATAATTAAATATTAATTAATTAATTAATATTTAATGCATAATTATAAAATTAAAATATACTATTATGATAGACATTTAACTTTAATTGGCCTATCAATTGGCTAATGTATGAACTTTTCAATTAGCTAGTATTGAATGTCTAACAT
This sequence comes from Impatiens glandulifera, assembly GCF_907164915.1. Taxonomy (NCBI): domain Eukaryota; kingdom Viridiplantae; phylum Streptophyta; class Magnoliopsida; order Ericales; family Balsaminaceae; genus Impatiens; species Impatiens glandulifera. The sequence goes on from NC_061864.1 coordinate 44,154,977, forward strand.
TGTATTTAAATAAATTAACGTAGGCAACGATACTAATTGGTTATGGACTAATTGACAATTTAATGAACAATATTAATTGCTAATAAACGTCTAGATGATTTTATTTGAAGATTTATTTCTCATCAATATATATACATTCTTTATTCATTTCACCTCATTACATAATCGTATCTTTTCTCACTCTAGAATTTCAAAAGTCTTCTTCTTATTTTGTGAGTAATCTTCGAGTTCTTTACTCAAAATTTCCGTTAAAATCTGGTGATAGTTCATGTACGTTGGTCAAACTCGATGCGTAGTGATTTTAATGCATAATCATTACTAGATTTGTTGTACTCTGTGAGACAGCTATCTACGATAAACTCTAGCACAAACGGGAGACAATGAAACTGTTTTAAGGGAAACATGTTAAGCACATGCCTCAAATCGACATCTCAATTGGTGATTTCGTTTCTTCGTATTTTATATTTTCTTTGATTTATTTGTAATATTGTTCTCTTATATATTTTTGTAATTTAAAGACAAAATATCTAACAATCTTAAAACAATTTCTTTGTGCTAAGCTATTTAAGAGCTTGCATAATCAATTTTTTTTTTGATGTTTCAGTAATACTAGTTTTTATGTTGTGAAAGAGATGATGATCATTTCAAAAAATAGAAATGATTCATTTTAAGGATAAAAAAAATCAACAAATAAAGATAAGTCTTTATTGTATATAGATATGTTGATTATTAACACATTTTTTTTTGGAAAAAAGCTCACTTAGACGTATGTACTTGTACAACCAGCTCATTTAAACGTATGTACTAATAAAAAGTCATTTAAACGTACGTACTATCAAAAATTGGCTCATTTAGCCTCTTTTAATAACCATGGTTAATTTTTATTTTTAAATTTATATATTTATTAATTAAATATTAATATATTTTCTCTCTCTTTCCTTTTCATTTATTATTTTATTTATTACTAATAAATGAACTCTCTACTTTTATTTTTTTTATAATTTTTTATTATCTCTATATGAGTATTTATGATTAATTATTTTAATTTTATTTTATATATATATATATATATATATATATATATATATATATATATATATATATATATATATATTATATATATATATATATATATATATATATATATATATATATATATGAGCATTTATCATTAATTATTTTAACTCTATATTTCTTATTCTTTTATATATATATATTTTATATTCACATTAATTATTAATTATTTTAAAATTATTTGATCCCAATAATTGAATATAACAATGAAAATTCTTTCAACAATAAAAATCCTTTAACACAAAAATAAATTAATTAATAATTAAGAATTGAATAATAATAAAAATTCATTCATCAAACATAAAAGAGTAATAATCAAATATTAGACAAAACAATTCATTTACTACTAATATAAGTCGTGAATAAAAATTAAATAAAAAATTATTAATTTCATTTTTATTTATATTAAACTAAATAAGAAAAAATCATTTTTCATTTTTATTATATTAAATTAAATAAGAAAAAACTCTTCAAAAAAATATTATAGTAAAACATAAAATTCATAAATAAGTTGTTAAATTTACAAAAAAAATGAGAATTTAAGAAATATGAAAAATAAAAACTAATAAAAAAAAAGACGAAATATAAAAGAGAAATTAATATTAAAATAATAAAAAATTTAAGAATAAAATAATTTACCCAGTTTAATTAATGAAAAAAAGGAGAGAGAAAATATATTAATATTTAATAAATAAATATATAAATTTTAAAAAAAAAGTTAACCATAGTTATTAAAAGAGGCTAAATGAGCCAATTTTTGATAGTACATATGTTTAAATGACCTTTTATTAGTATATACGTGTAAGTGAGTTAGTTGTACAAGTACATACGTCTAAGTGAGCTTTTTTCCTTTTTTTTTCTTATATTGTTAAAGTTTAATTTTATAAGCTAATATATTTTGATATAATTTTTTTTTCAAGAAACATTAATATGTATATTCATTATACAAATGTTATATAGAAAATAAATTAAAACAAAATAATTTAATTTGTTCTAGTTTTAATTAAAGATTTGATTGGACATTAAAATTATTAATAATAATGAATGAAAATAAGAAAGTAACTAATAATATGTTAGTTTTCAATTTTTCAAAAAATTAATTATAATTATAATTTATTAATATTAATTAAAATTAATTATAATTAAAACACATGGTTTCAGTTTTAAAATAATTAATTATAATATATATACATTCTTAAATTAATTAAAAGCATGATAATTAAAAGTATGTGATATTATAATTGATAACTAAGAAGAGATAATATACTATATATATATATATAGTATATATATATATATATTCTTTTATTTATATATATATATATATATTCTTATATATATTCATTTGTTGACATAGTTTAGTTAAATATGAAGAATAAGTTGTCTCCGAAAAGAAAACAAAAGGTTGTAAAAGCGGTATAACGTTCAAAGGGCGCGTTGACGCGGTGATTCAAAGTTTGGATGCAATGGTGCGTGGCGGAAGGGAAGTGTCCTGTTTGAATCCATTCGAGACGTGATAAAATGACTTTAGTCATTCATGTTGAAATCATTCCAATTTCTTGTGTAAAAATTAGACTAGTTGAAGTGACTATAGTCATTGATGTTGAAACTTATTCCAATTTCATTGTAGAAATTATGATATTCATTAAATGATTTTAATCATGGATGTTGGAATCATTGTAATTTCTTGTGTAGAAATTATGAAATGAATTGGGACACTTAACGATTGCTATATATAAATTTAATTTGTCAAAGTGACTTTGTCAATGATATTTTGAAGCATTTTAATTCCTCTTATAAAAATTGTGTGATTATTTATTAGATGACATGGAATTGTCTCATTTGTGTTATAACTCGTTATATTAATGCATTTAAAGAGAACTGTGTGAGGCGAAATTATCTTCGCAAAAATTATCTTGTAGGTGAAATTATGTGAGGCGAAATTATCTTGTCGATTATTGTTCAAAACATGACAATATAAGTGTTTTGATTAAGACATAAATATATTTGTAGTTATTTTAATTTGATTATGTTTCTAAGTGATTATTTATATAAATCATGCATATTAGATAATAATATGATGATTTATGTTCATTTATAATAAGTATTATTATCTAGAAATTTATATATATATAAAAATTTATTTTCTATCTATTTTCATTTAATAGATAATTTTAAAATTTGTCATAAAATTATGTGTTCTTTGATTGACAAAGATTTGTTATAAGAGGTTAAAGGACATCTTATATAATTAGTTAGTTTTATATTTGATTATAAATAAATGATCAACATTCTAATTAATTGTTAATATTTTAATTATTAGTTTTATATTTAATTATAGATAAATGGTCAACATTCTAATTAATTGTTAATATTTTAATTAATTATTATGTTTTTTATAAAGGTATTTTTAATTATATATGAAATTATAAATATTTTTTAATAATATATGACATATTATTTATTTGATTATGTTGGTAAGTTATATATATATAATATATATAATATATATAGTTATTTTTGTCGTGGTGACTAAAATTAAAAAATAATAATATATATGGATATACTAATTTTGGTTTAATATAATATATTTGATATACATTGTTTAATAATATCACAAAGACTTACTTAATTTAATATTTTTGAAATCAAATAATTATAAGAAAAGTCTTGTTTGATTTGAGAATAATGTGGCAATATTGCTGATATTAAGGAATGTAAACGTGCAACTGAAAATAAATGTTTAAGCGACTTCGGTCAAAGATGTTTGAAACATTATGATTTCTTTTGTAGAAATAATGTGATATCGTGAATATTTATTTGATTAAATATTATAATTTCTTTTATAGAAATTAAGTGTTAAAATAAATATTTTAATTGATTAAATATTTTAATTTCTTATGTAGAGATTATGTGAAGAATGATTTATATATAAACATTCTAATCTCTTGTATATAAATTATATTTTATACAGTTAAATATTTATAATATAGTTATCTTATTGTATGATATTTATAATAAATTTTTTTGTAAAATAATTGTGTGACAATTTATTAATTAGAAAAATAATTGATTTAAATCATAAAAATGTGTGATTTAAAAATGGGTACCAACATGAATGTGGTGGTAAATATTTTTATTGATAATAACACAAAATAATTGTGTATATTATGATAAATAAAAAGATAATTTATTGTTAAAGAAATATGTTCTCTACAAAATATAAAATTACATAACTTAACAAAAGGAAATAAAATAACAAGAAAATGTCTGGTTTATATTTGCAGAGTTTGAGCTCAAATCGATATTTTAAATTTAAGGATTTTGAAATCAAGTAACGTGTCATATTTTGATAGTACTTTCATAAAAAAATTGAAGAACCAATGTCTTTAAAAGGATTTTATAAAATAAATAAAAAAGAAAGTTTATATAGTCTTGACACGACTTATAACAAATTTTATAATAATAATATGAAAATTTGATCATACTTTAAAAAGTGAATGTGACAATTATATATATAATGAAGACAATAAAAATTATTTCATTACATGTTTTTTGTACAATATTTTTATCGTTAAAAATTACGAAAAAAGTGATTAAATCCATTAAGGATGTGAATTGCACTACACGAAATATCTTGTTGTTATTAAATGATATATTGATATTATTAAATTAAAGATTTTACGTCTAAAAATGAATATGTTTACACTTAGAAGTCCAATCTACATATGGAAATTTTCTAAGAAAACTATGATCGATAGATTAAACGTTATAATCTATATTTTTGTCTTATGTCGAAAAATAAAACATTTTTATGAAAAATATGTAATCGTTTACACGAATATAAAATAGTTCAAAGATATTTTGTCTACTACTTAGCCAAATAAGCAATATTTTCATAAATAAAAAATGTGTTTAAATGGTAAGAATGTACGAATGACTACGATTCTTATTATAAGATATTCCAAGATTATCTAAAACTGTACCAACATAAATTTCTAATTATTGTGATAATAATTTAAAATTGGATAAGTTTAAAGTCTTTGTCAAGTCTAGACATAATGTCATTAAACTATACTCTCTAATAGAGTTATCACATTTTAATATGTTAGTTAAATATAACATTGTGGATCCACTATTTAAATTATTGAATAGAGAGTTAGTTTGACGTCTTTTAAGACATTAGCGTATTATAAGTTAATATGAAGGAAAACCCAACCTATGCATACTGGAGATCTGATGCGGTGCGAGTCGAAGAGGCGTTTATGCGAAAGTTGCAGCATCCGAAAATATCTCGCAAGTGTCAGATTTCGACGATTGCCTAGTGTTTTTCGGGCGGAAACGTTTAGAGGCTCAAAATCGCATTTTTATTAGTTTCGGGTGTTTTTTTGCAATTTATTAAAAGTTGTTTACTTCTTTTGCAAGCTAGGGTTTGAGTATTTAAAAGAATCTTAAAACACTTTGTGAGGGGAAGATTATTAATTAGAAAACGAGGTTTCCTCAATATCTATCAATTTTCGGTATTCGTAAGAATCAACGAATCTTGATAAAGGTTCATCCTAGCCACGCACGCTGCATCAGTTGGTATCAGTTTCCAGTCGACCCTGAGGTATGCCGCCCCGAAGACAGCCGCGCAACCCTACCCCTGGTGCTGATGATGGTGACCTTGCTGAGTTGCGACGTGAAAACGCTGAGTTTCGCCGTGATAACGACGATTTGAGGCGGCAGGTTGAATGGTTGACGCAACGGATGGATGCATCTATGCACATGCACCACCCTGAAGATGATGTTACGATGACAGATGAAAACCCTCTCGGTGGTCTTCGGAATCGATCCCCTGAACGCCCCAATCATCGCTGGGAGCAGGCTTTCAGGGTGGACATCCCTAAGTTCGATGGTAGTCTACCACCGGAAGAGTTTATTGATTGACTTTCTCAGGTTGAAGAGATTCTGGATTTCAAGGAAGTTCCTGCAGATCGTCGTGTACCCCTTGTTACGATCCGCTTACATGGTCGTGCACAAGCATGGTGGCAGCAGTTGAAACAGACACGTGTTCGTCATGGTAAGGCAAAGCTCACGAATTGGGACAAATTCAGGAAGCATATTAGGGCTGCGTTTCTACCATATAATTACGAACGTAACCTGTACCAGCGGTTCCAGAATCTTCGTCAGGGTTCTCGTTCCGTGGATGACTATTCCACTAAGTTTTACACATTTGTGGCTCGTGTTGACCTGTCTGAGTCCCCTCTCCAGTTGGTTTCTCGCTATATTGGTGGCCTTCGCCTCCAGTTGCAGGATATTTTGAATATGTTTGATCCCTTGACTGTTTCTGAGGCACATCAGCGTGCTTCACAGGCTGAGAAACAGCTAGCCAGGCGCGGTTCGGGTAGCTTTGGAAAACAGGTTGTCCCCACTAGTGGCATTGGTTCTTCTTCCCAGCCGGCCCATCCCACCCCAGCCCCCCCTCGCAGCACTACAGCCCCCCCGCAGGGACGTCCCGGTGGCTTGCGTTGTTTCAATTGTGGTGAAGTTGGCCATCGCCAAGCAGAGTGTCGCAACCCAAAGTCCACCAATCGTGGTCTTTTTACTGAGGTGGATGATCCTGACTCTGCTCTTCCTTCAGATTCAGCCCCAGTGTATGATGTTTATGATGATGAGGCAGCGGAGGAGTATGTTTCTGGTGATGTTGGCCCCCTTTTGGTGATTCGTCGATCATGTTTAACCCCTCGTGCTCCTGACAACGAGTGGTTACGCAATAATCTGTTCCATTCCACTTGTACCATCAGTGGCAAAGTTTGCACCTTCATCATTGATGCTGGGAGTTGTGAGAATGTGATTTCTGAGGTTGCAGTTTCGAAGCTGGGTCTGTCCACTGAACCTCACCCCAAGCCTTATCGCCTGTCCTGGCTGAGTCAAGGTACGGATGTTACAGTTTCCAAGCGCGTACTTGTTAATTTTTCCATTGGTTCCCATTATCGTGATGCTGTATATTGTGATGTGGTTCCTATGGATGCTTGTCACCTTTTACTTGGTCGCCCTTGGCAGTTTGATCATTCTGTTATACATGATGGGCGTGCTAATACCTACACGTTCTTATTTCATGGTACCAAGATTGTGTTGATGCCAAATCAGCCCAAGAAGGGTGCTGCCCCCACTCATCATGCGTCCCCCCCTACCACCTTGTTATCTCGGGGTCCTTTTCAGACCGCCATGGTCGAATCGGGCATGGTGTTTGCTCTATTTTGTTCGCTGATTACCTGTGGTGCTAGTTCTGAGGTGCCTATTCCAGTGCAGCCGCTGTTACAGGAGTTTGCAGATGTTTTTCCTGAGAATCTGCCTTGTGCCTTGCCTCCTTTGCGTGATATCCAGCATCACATTGACTTGGTTCCAGGTGCTGCCCTACCCAACCGTCCTCATTATCGCATGAGTCCCAAAGAACATGAAGAGTTGCGTAGACAGGTGGAGGACTTGCTGGCTAAGGGACACATTCGAGAGAGCCTTAGTCCCTGTGCTATCCCGGCCCTTCTTACCCCAAAAAAGGATGGGTCTTGGCGTATGTGCATTGATAGTCGTGCTATCAACAAGATTACAGTGCGTTATCGGTTTCCTATTCCCCGGTTGGATGACTTGTTGGATCAGTTGGGTGGTGCTTCTGTGTTTAGCAAACTGGATCTCAAGAGTGGATACCATCAGATTCGTATTCGCATGGGTGATGAGTGGAAAACTGCCTTTAAGACTCGTGAGGGCTTATATGAGTGGCTGGTTATGCCGTTTGGTCTGTCGAATGCTCCTAGCACCTTTATGCGTGTGATGAACCAGGCTCTTCGCCCTTTCATTGGGAAGTTTGTAGTCGTTTACTTCGACGACATCTTGATTTACAGTGACAGCGAGGTAGCACACCTCTCCCATCTTCGTGAGGTGTTATCTGTTCTCCGGCGTGACAAGTTCTATGCTGCTTCCTCGAAGTGCACATTTCTTACTGATTCTACCCAGTTCCTCGGTTATGTGGTGTCTCGGGAGGGCCTGAAAGTGGACCCGAGTAAGGTACTGGCTGTCAATCAGTGGCCCCGCCCCTCTTCGATCACTGAAGTTCGCAGTTTTCATGGTTTGGCTTCCTTCTATCGGCGTTTTATTCCTCACTTCAGCAGTGTTACGGCTCCTATCACTGATTGTATGAAGGGGGTTAAGTTCTTCTGGACGGATGATGCCGAGGCTGCCTTTGTTGAGATCAAGCACCGACTCACTTCAGCCCCTATTTTGGTTCTTCCTGATTTTTCCCAGCCATTTGAACTACATTGTGATGCTTCGAAATTGGGTATTGGGGCTGTACTTAGCCAATCTGGGCGTCCTGTTGCTTATTTTAGTGAGAAACTGTCTAGCGCTAAACTTCGTTTCAGTACCTATGATATTGAGTTCTATGCTATTGTCCAGGCAGTCAAACACTGGCGTCATTATTTATTTCAGCGGGAGTTTGTCTTATATACGGATCATGATTCCCTCAAGCATCTTGGTGGTCAGGACAAAATTTCTCATCGTCATGCTTCGTGGGTCTCTTATTTACAGCAGTTTACTTTTGTGATTAAACACAAGGCTGGTGTGTCTAATCGCGTGGCTGATGCTTTGAGTCGTCGTCATGGGCTGTTAGCGGAGATGCGTGTCCATGTACCCGGCTTTGATTCGTTTGTGGACCTCTATCGTGATGATCCTTTCTTTTCTCAGGTCCTCATTCGCATCCAACAGGGGGATTCGAGGGACTTTGTCTTGGAGGATGGGTTCCTTTTCCGCGGTGTGCAGCTGTGCATTCCAGATTGCAGCCTGCGTTTGAGGATGATTCAGGAACTCCACAAAGAAGGCCATGTTGGGCGTGATCGTACCTTCCAGCTTCTTGCAGCTTCTTATTTCTGGCCTTCGATGCGCAAAGAGGTGGGGCGTTTTGTTGCTCGTTGTCGTGTTTGTCAGTTGGCTAAGGGCGCTTCGACTAATGCCGGGTTATACTTGCCTCTGCCTATTCCCACTCAACCATGGTCTGATGTCAGTATGGATTTTGTCCTTGGGCTGCCACATACCCAGCGTGGTTCTGATTCGATTTTTGTGGTGGTTGACCGATTCTCGAAGATGGTTCATTTCATTCCCTGCAAGAAAACCTCTGATGCTGTGGCTGTTGCACAGCTTTATTTCAGGGATGTGTATCGCCTTCATGGACTTCCTGCCTCCATAGTTTCTGATCGGGACACTCGCTTTGTGAGTCACTTTTGGAGGAGTCTTTGGCGTTTGGTTAATACTCAGCTGAATTTTAGCAGTGCCTATCACCCGCAAACTGATGGCCAAACTGAAGTTGTTAATAGGTCTTTGAGGAACCTTCTGCGCAGTTTAATTGGGGATCATCCTAAGGCTTGGGATCTGAAGCTGCCTCAGGCCGAGTTTGCTCACAATCATGCTGTTAATCGCTCCACTGGTTTCAGTCCTTTCCATGTGATTTACGGGCTGTCTCCGCGTGCTCCTCTTGATTTGTTAGCGCTGCCCAGCAAGGTGCGTCCTCATTCCACTGCTGCGGATTTTGTTGGTCAGTTGGCTCAGGTTCATCAGACCACTCATGACCGCTTGGTTGCTGCTACTGCCAAGTACAAGGAGAAGGCTGATTCGAGAAGGCGTGCTGTTGATTTTGAAGTTGGTGACTTTGTGTGGGCTATTCTGACTAAGGATCGTTTTCCAGCTCATGAATATAGCAAGCTTGCTGCTAAGAAGATTGGTCCTGTTGAGATTGTGGAGAAGATCAACCCCAATGCTTATCGTTTACGCCTTCCCAGCCATGTGCGTACCTCTGATGTGTTCAATGTGAAGCATCTTGTTCCTTTTGTGGGTGAGTCTTCTTCTGATGAGGATGATGCGGTTCCAGATTCGAGGACGAATCTTTTCTACCCTGGGGGGAATGATGCGGTGCGAGTCGAAGAGGCGTTTATGCGAAAGTTGCAGCATCCGAAAATATCTCGCAAGTGTCAGATTTCGACGATTGCCTAGTGTTTTTCGGGCGGAAACGTTTAGAGGCTCAAAATCGCATTTTTATTAGTTTCGGGTGTTTTTTTGCAATTTATTAAAAGTTGTTTACTTCTTTTGTAAGCTAGGGTTTGAGTATTTAAAAGAATCTTAAAACACTTTGTGAGGGGAAGATTATTAATTAGAAAACGAGGTTTCCTCAATATCTATCAATTTTCGGTATTCGTAAGAATCAACGAATCTTGATAAAGGTTCATCCTAGCCACGCACGCTGCATCAAGATCCCAATAACTAGGTTCAATGGGACAACCTAATTGTATTGACCTAGAAAGTTATTGTTGAGGATTAATCCTATAATGAAACATTATATATTTTGATGAGGATAAGCATATCGCTTTTAATGATTCTTTGTGAGCAAAGATGTGAGAGAGAAGTGGGGCCGCTTCGAAAGAATTGCACGACTAAATTCTAGACTCTCTCATAGAACCAGATGCGTGTTCCATTGATAAAACGGACACAACCATGAGAGCTTGACATGTATTAAGGAGAATTCTATGTGAAAGTGTGTAATCGTTTACACAAATAACAGAATAGTTCAAGGACATCGAGTCTACTAATCGGCTAGTAAAGTTATATACTTTTATAAGGGAAGATTCAAAAAGTTACAACTATCTATCTTATGTGGAATTCAACTGTTGAACCCTTTACCGAGTTAATTTTTCAATTTAAATTAATGTGTGAATTGTTGGAATTAAGCTAATTCCATTAATGAATGTAAATAAGATTGTGAGTAAATAAAATCAAATAAAATTCATACTAAATTCAAACGTGAATTAACGGTGAATATAATCCAAATTATAATTAAATATTAATTATTTAATTAATATTTAATGTCTAATTAGAAAATTAAAATATAATGTTATGATAAACATTTAAATTTAATTGACTTATCAGTTGGCTAAGGACTTTTCATTTAGCTAGCATTGAATGTCTAGCATTGTATTTCAAAAAATTAACATATAGACAACGATGTTAATTAGTTATGGACTAATTGACAAATTAATGAGCAATATTCATTGATAATAAACGTTTGGATGATTTTATTTGAAGGTTTAATTCTTAGTAATATATACATTCTTTATTCATTTCACACCAATACATCATTTTATCCTTTCTCACTCTAGAATTTTAAAAGTCATTTCCTTATTTTGTGAGTAATCTTCGAGTTCTTTGATCGACATTTCCGTTAAAACCCGGTGATAATTCATGTACGCTGGTCAAGTTCGATGTGTAATGATTTCAGTTTAGAATCATTAATAGATTCGTTGTACCCTAAGAGACAACTATCTGTGATAAGTTATAGCACAAACGAGAGACGATGAAACTATTATAAGGAAATGTGTTAAGCACATAACTCGAATCGACATCTCAATCGGTAATTACGTTTCTTCGTATTTTATATTTTCTTTGATTTATTTGCAATATCGTTCTCTTATATATTTTTATAATTTAAAGACAAAATATCTAACATGCCATAGGTCTAGGGTTTAAACCCATGGATCCTATGATATTTAATTTATTTTTCGTCCAAGATCCTTGAAATCAATTTTCAATCGGCCATAAAAAATATTCATGGTTGCTCCTTACGCATAGCTAAATTTATCGGTTGGGTTGACAACCACTTCCATCTTCTAGTTTGTGTTCTTTGAGAAACTAGAAAATGGAATCCTTGACACAAGGTCTCAAACCACGAACCAAAACCGTACCTCAATGCTAAAAAATATGGGGAATTCATCTACAATGCTCTCAACACATTAATCAACTAGATGATCCATGGTAGGAGCTTCATCGGAAAACTCAAGAACATGTCGGGAAAATTAAAAATAAAGCCGAAAAGGATATAAGAAACATCAATTTCCAATAAACCCTTAAGGTTTTAAAATAAAAATTAAATATGTAATCTTGTGTGGCCGAAATTCAAAAGAATCGTTGTAATAGGAACTAGAGCCATCGGATGAGCATTGAATTTTCATCCAACGCCCCAACGCTGCCCGATGTAACGAAAGAAGTGCGCCTCCATGAAACACATGATCAACTAACGCGTGATCCAGCGCCGTTAGCTAAAACGCGATGGAACGCCCCAAACGTGACGAAACCCAGACGGAACGATATGCGTTCAGGTTTATACTGAAAATAACGTCGTTTTACACCTGGTTTGTCTTCTTCCTCGTGACGAAGAACATATAAGGATGAATCCCATCTCTGATTTTTCAATGATGGAACTCTGCCGATAGTCCATCAGACGCAATGATCACCCTACCACAGTGATCATTTTTCCTACGATCATAGACTTCATTTTGCCTTGATTGGGCAAGTTGAATCAAGAATAGCCAAAACACAATCATGGGTATTTGACTGATTCAAGCCCACTTGATTATTCCGAAAACAAGAGATAACATCTCAAGCCCTCAATCAGAATTTTCAAAAACTCAACCATTGAAGATCCATGTTTCTAGATTTTTCAAAATTATGTTTCAGGCCTTAAAGCTTGAATTCAAGCATCCAAAAAACTTTCCTAAGGTTTAAGGAGTGTTATTCAGTCCTTGGTATGCTTTCACTCACCCTTTAATTCAATCTTTCAATCTCAAATTAAAATTTTTATATTTCATTTTTCATAAGTTTGTATATTTCCTAGTTGTTGAATTTATTGATTGGAAAATAATTTTAGGATCATTTACAAGCTTCTATGAAAGCTAGGATCGATCAATCGATCTTAAACAAAAAAAAACTCAAATTTAAATTTGAAAATTTGAAAAATTGAGTTTTCTGTTCCTAACTCAAGAACAACAACTTAGAAAGCTTCCCAACATTTTTATAATGATGTGAGGAACATATTTAAATCATGTTTAATGAAAATTTTAATTTCTTAAATTGGTCCAAATGAACAGACAGTGTTCATGTTTTGGTAGTAATCAATCATATGGAATATAAGAAAACTATTAACAAGCTCCTTACACTTCATTAAACCCTGAAAACTAAAAACCCAATTTTTGACCTTCAAACTGTTTTGAATGAATTGAACATCTCATATGTCAAATGACACATTGGATGATGTTCATAATATTCCGAAAGCTTTGTGAAGCTACCAAAATATTTGGATAAAAGAATCTAAACTTACATCAAAATTGCAAAACATGCAATTTTGATATTCTTGAGGACAAATCCGACCGAAGCTTTTCGGCCAGAACTGAGAGGTCCGATCGAGAATTTTATCCAGGACTGAAAGGTCCGACCGAAAATATTCCACCTAGGATTAAGGTGTCTGACCGAAAATTTTTACATTCGATCGAGAAATCAGACTTGAGACCGAGAACTCCCGAACCCAGAACCAATGGTTTCAGTACCTTGATCGAGAAATCTCCACACCACGACCGAGAGGCTCCCGACCTAGGACTTTTCAACCCAACCGATAAAAACAAACTCAGTACCGAAAACACTGGTCCTAAGGCCTGTTCAAAATATAACGCTCACAAAATATAATTGAGAATTATAAAATAATATTATTACCAAACCTAAAAAAAAATTAAAATTATACCCCAATTTCAATTCCATATTTACAAAACACACCTTAATTTTAATTAAAATACAATACTAAAATAAAAGATCTTTTAAGAAGAGCTATAAGAGGAACATTTATATATATAGCACAAAAGTGAGTCTATTGATGTGTAAAGCTGAAGTACGAAGACAGAGGAACAAACAGGTTGGTTCCAATAGTAACAGCATAATGTACATGGTACCAAAAAATGGCAATGAATCAACATTGGTAATAGAAAGGGGAGAAAAATTAGTAAGGTAAATAATGATTGGCTTGCTGGATCAGGTCAAGCATCAACAAGAACAACCACCACGTGCATCTGTTTCTGAAACCACCTCTGGAATGCCCTGGAAGTATCTGAAATTTTGAATTCAGATCAACAAATAATTAATTATAGATCTATTTCTCCCTTTTGAGGTAAGATATTTTCATGCAATAGGGGTCATTTGGTACAAATAATGTAGTATTTTTCTCAAGTAAGTTTACTAACATATCCTGGTCATGCTCACTGGAAAGAGCAGTTTTAGCAACCAACAAAAAAGCAGAGTCCACATTGATGTCCTCTTTCGCAGAAGTCTCAAAGTAAGGGATGTTTTTTGAAGCACACCATTCACGAGCTCTCTTCTCAGAAACCTGTACATTGATTTTATGTTCCATACCATTTAAAAACAAAATAATTATTTAAGCCTGCCTTACCACACGACTATTTCCACCATCTACGTCAATCTTGTTCCCGAGTAATATGAATGGGAAACTCTTGGGATCAGATGGATTCGCCTAATAATATAGCTTCAGAAAGCATTCATAATAAATATGCAAAGTTAGGCATGTGAAGCAAAAGTGATAATAACTTCACCTGTTTGAGAAATTCTTCATGCCAATTATCTAGAGTATCAAAAGATCTCATTACATTAACATCATAAACCAGAACGCAACAATCTGCTCCCCGATAAAACGCCACACCAAGACTTTGAAATCTTTCCTGGCCTGCTGTGTCCCATATCTAACCCAAATTACAAACAAAAGTTAAACAACCATCAAAACTGAATTAGTCAAATGAAAATCTAACAAGGTGCCCACTTGCCTGCAATGTAACTAGTCTGTCATCTATTTGCAATTCTTTTGTAACAAAGTCAGCACCAATTGTTGCTTTGTACTGCTGACTGAACTTCTTATGCACATATCTTTTTTAACCAGTTCAAGAACAACAAATTCTAATTTCCAAGATAAGAAATCATAACAATTAATAACTTTCTCAAATTCAATGAGACAGTTCTCCAATTTGCAGTCAGTCAAGAAACAAACAAGTAATTTCATTTAATATACAGTAATAAAGTAGTTAGAAAGCCAAAGCCAAACAGAAGAAGAATCAACGATCTCCAACATTTTGGGACCGGAACGTCCAAACAGATCAACCCATAAACAAAAGGATACTGATTCATCAATGATGTCTTACCAACCCTGAAAAAGGACCAGGAAGATTCCAAGAAAGATAAATTAATTCAACGAAACAAAGTAGATCATATATTGGGAAATGAACCCTAGAATTAAACAGAAGATCAAATCATGGATATATGGTGGAAAATAAGATGCGGGTTGAGCAGAAAACGTACCCGCTGTCGCCGAGGACGATAACCTTGAGCAAAGTTCGCCTTCGCAAGGACATGGCTAGACAAAAAGGAGAGAAAAGTTTTCACAGAGAAAAAAAACAAAGGAAGGAAGAGGGAGAGAAAGGAGGTTCGGTGGTGATTCATTTATGCGAGACAAAATAGCGAAAAGGGGCGCCAACTTCTCTCTACATAATGATAGCATTAATTAAGTACCGACAAAAATAACTAAAATGGTGTGTTATTGTTATTTAATTTTTATTGTCGGTCCTCCATAATCTTTGTTTATGTTATTTCATTTAATTTTTATATTCACACCAAATGACAAGTGAATGTTTTATAAGTTCATTTGACAAACCCCTTTTCTCAGTCACCAGATCTAGATGAAGCATCAAGATAGATCATTTTTTTTTATGAACTCAATGTATCCAAACAATGTTTTGTGTTGGTTGAGGAATACATCCAAAGAGTCACTTGTATTCCACCATTGTTTCATATTTCAACCATGTGATTTTAATTATGAAATTAAAATATAATTATGAATTCTAAAATCTGATCAGAAAAAATAGTAGATGAAATAGAAGATGAAGACAAAAAAAAAGGTATAGTTGTTAGGAAATTATTCCATAAAAAAATACAATTAAAAGAATAGTGTATCCTCACATTTGACGTGCTCGATGCATTTTCAATATATCGATGGGAAAATATTGGGTCAAATTATTTTGACTAAACTAAACTAGGGAATAAGTTTATTTAATGCTGACACTATTTTGATGATCTATGTTAAAATTAGTTGTGAATAAAGTTGAGTGGTCTATTTGTTTTGTGCAAGAACAAAATAAGGCAGCGCTACCTTAGACGCGGTCTAAAGCAATCTAACTTAGACGTCTTACGTAGTTAGACGAGGTCTAACTCCTTCAGACGGAGTCTAAAGGGAAACGTAGTTAGACGATGTCTAAATTCTTCAGACGGAGTCTGAAGAGAAACGTAGATAGACGAGGTCTAACTCATTCAGATAGAGTCTGAAAGGAAACGTAGTTAGACGAGGTCTAACTCCTTTAGACGGGGTCTGAACGGAAATATAGTTAGACGAGGTCTAACTCCTTCAGACGTAGTCTGAAGGGAAACTTAGTTAGACGAGGTCTAACTCCTTCAGACACAGTCTGAAGGAATACGTAGTTAGACGAGGTCTAACTCCTTCAAACGAAGTCTGAAGGAAAATATAGTTAGACGAGGTCTAACTCCTTCAGACGCGGTCTGAAGGGAGACGTAGTTAGACGAGGTCTAACTTCTTCAGACGTGGTCTGAAGGGAGACGCAGTTAGACGAGGTCTAACTCTTTCAGACGCGGTCTGAAGGAATACGTAGTTAGACGAGGTCTAACTCCTTCAGACGCGGTCAGAAGGGATACGTAGTTAGACGAGGTCTAACTCCTTCAGATGCGGTCTGAAGGGAAGCGTAGTTAGACGACATCTAACCCCTTCAGACACGGTCTGAAGAATAACGTCTGATGCCTTGCTTTAGTAGCTGTCTAAATGAAGCATCCGTCTACCCACGATCAATTAGTTGTCTGCTCCACTTCCTTCTACTCCACTTTTTCAGTAGTCTGACAAGGCATCTAATTCCATCAATGAATGAACCACGTACGCGAATATTCCTCAACCATATTTCTAGTATAAGACAAGATTAGAGGATATTCGGCACACTACTCGTTCAGTACGGCCACGATCCAAACATTCAGAGCCTTCTGTACTCTCGTACTATAGGTGGCCTTCCAACGGACACATGCTACGTGTCCTCAAAGAATATTCGACCGTTGGTGTCCTTCTACTACAAATAGATGCTCAAGGACAGCAGACGAATCTCTCGGTTACCTGATTCACAATCTTACTGTCTTGCTCTTGTTCTCACTGACTTCTTACACCCTTTAAGATCAAGAAAGAAATTCAATTGTTGTCTAGCTGTGAGAACATTGTAAGTTGAACAGAGGTTGTTCTGTTTAACAGAGAGTTATCTAGCTCAGTGAGTTGTATTCAATTCAAAGTATTTAGTGGATATCCTTCCGGCTGTGGAAGAAGGGGTGACATATGAGTTTTATCTCCAAACATCCATAAAACTCCCTATGTTGTTTACTTTCTGACTTTTATCTTCGGTTGTTTAAAGCTTCAAATCCGAAGAACACTTCCGCACTTGAATCCGTTTCAAGAGTTTGGAGGATTTGTGAAAAATATAAACAGATACCAATCCCTCATAGGATTACTATCAAAGAGTTTATCATAAGTTGTTAATAATCGTTAGAACCTAGTCTCTATTGGTAGCACTGATCTAAACAAGTGGTATTAGAGCCTCATATTCTATTCTCAAGCACTATCAAGAACATGAAACATGTCTTTCATCAATCACATTCCATTGCTCTCGATAGAAAACTACGATTATTGGATAATGAGAATGCAAGCGCATTTGGCAGCCCTCGATTGCGACATGTGGTATGTCATCACTAATGGTCCTATAAAGATTGAGAAGCCAAGATGTAAATGGACAACTGAAGATAAGATGATGAACAACCTAGATAATGTTGCCAAAGATATTCTATACAAGTCTATCGACATGAATATATTCAGTGAGATCAAGTCATGCTCCTCTGCTAAAGAAATTTGGGAGAAGCTGATTCAAATATATGGCTGTAACGATCAAATAAAGGAGAACCGAAAAGAGCAGAAGGTTCTTATGAGTGTTGAAAGCAAGTCCAAGTGGGCCGATAGCGACTCAGATGACTCATCTAGCGATAACGATAATGAAGCCATCACATGATTGATGGAAGACGACCAATCCAAGGTATTCATTCGACTTCTCTTCAAAAGAGTTTACAAGAGATGATTTAACTACCACACTCAATGACATGGTCATTGAGTACAAGAAATTATCAAACTCATTTAATGAAATGAAATCAAAATATGAGACCAATAACTCTCCTTCATCTCAAATTTTTGAACCAAAAGTTTCTGAAAATAAAGTGGTTGAGCTCTCATCTGAGAATGAGACGCTCAAGGAAAAGATTCAAACTATTTCGTCTAAAAACAAACTTCTATCTTATGTGGTCAGTTCTTGGATAAGGTATGGAGATGCTGTCAGTAAGCAGATTTGTATGTTGAGGCCTGTCGGATGCAAATCCGGTTTAGGATTTGACAATGCCAACTCAGACAAGTCATGTAAGAATTTAAACTCAGTAACAAACAAGTTTAAACCAATAAACTTTGTCAAAGGGAGTTTAACCGATAAAGGAACTGATCCAAGATGTGAGGATCTAACCTTAAAGGATGAGATTACTTATGTTCTGCCAATTGTAAGCTGGTTGAAATCTAGGAAGGAAGAAAATGTCTGCTAAGCCTAAATCATATGCACTTATCACAACACAAAAAGGGAAATCCATCAAAATAAGTCAAATATAGATTCATAAGGGACTGATTGACTGAGGACCCAAGTGAATGTGGGTACCAAAAGATTATAAATATGTTTTTGTGTATGTACATCAGAATAACTGTCTGGAGGAATTAGTTTGGTAACTAGACAGTGGATGATCTAGACACATGACTGGAGATAGACGGTTTCTAACTAAAATTACAGATTGTTCAGGGCCTAAGATCACTTTTGGGAATAACAGCAAGGGTAAGATTATCCATGGTAATCTAACCATCAACAACGTGCTACATGTTGAAAACTTGTATTATAACCTGATCAGTATTAGCTAACTATATAATAATGGATTTTCTGTCGATTTTTAAACGCATGCATGCCTAGTTAAGGATCAGCATGGTAACACTTTGCTGACCGAAAGTAGGCTTGGAAACTCTTACATAATGAACTGGAAAAATAAGATATCTAATCTCATATGTATGATTGCCAAACATGATCAAAACTGGCTATGACATAAAAGGTTAAATAATCTTAATTTTAAAACCATTAACAATATTTGTTCGCATAATTTGGTTTTCAGTTTACCTAATTTGAAGTTTTCAAAGGACACAGTCTGTTCTTCTTGCTAGTTAGGCGAGAAGAGCAAGTCATCATTCAAAAGTAAAGGGAAATCTCAGTCCAACTGGTGCTTAGAACCTTTTTTACATATGGATCTTTTCAGTCCAATTCCTGTAAAGAGATTAGGAGGAATGAGATTCACCCTAGTCATTATTGATGATTTTTCAAGATTTACATGGGTTATGTTTTTGCAATCTAAGGATCAGGCAGCTGAAAATTTGATTAAGATCCTTAGAAGACTTCAAAACCAAAAATCTTTAAGCATTATCACAATTAGAAGTGATCGGGGAACCGAGTTCACCAACAGACGCTAAACTTCCTATCTTGAGGAGTCTGGTATTATACACGAAACCGAGTTCACCAACAGACGCTAAACTTCCTATCTTGAGGAGTCTGGTATTATACACGAGTTGTCAAGTGCCAAAACTCCACAACAAAATGGCATTGCTAAGAGAAGAGTCATAACACTGAAGGAAGTAGCGAGATCTATGCTTGTCGACTCAGGTGTTTCTCAGAAGTTTTGGGAAGAAGCCATAAACACAGTATGTTATACACAAATCGGTCAATAATTAATAAATGCTTTGACAAAACACCTTATGAACTGTTTTATGGAAGAATTCCTACAGTGTTCGAGTGTAAGTGTTTCATTCATAACAATGGGAAAGATTATTTGACCGCTTTGATGCTAAAGAAGATGTTGGGATCATGTTAGGATACTCTTCACTTAGTAAGGCTTTCAGAGTGTACAATAATCAAATACAAAATATTGAGGAATCATATCATGTTGTTTGTGATGAATCTATTAAAAACAATTTTATCGATCCCATTGACCTTGCTAATAGATTAGAAGCGACAAGTCTTGAATCTAATAGTGAAGATGAAGTTCCTGTCAAAAGGAATTGTTCGTCTGATCAAGTGGTTGATCCGGTTGAGAATCAACTAGACGTCCAAACTTCTAGTCAACAGATTGTTGATAGTTCGGACGTCGCGGGGCCATCTGATTAGACGTCTAATCCTTTAGGATCAAACTTCAGATGTAACAGAAATCATCCACCTGGATTTATAATTAGCAATTCTAGTTCTCTTCTTAGGACAAAACGTCAATTATTGGATAAAATGGCAAACTCCGCCTTTATTTTTCAAATTAAGACAAAGAAAATCGATGAAGCATGCTTGATCCAGATTGGATCAATGCTATGCAAGAGGAGTTAAGTCAATTTCAGATAAATAAAGTGTGTTATCTAACTCCAAGGCCGACTGATCAATCGGTCATTGGAACAAGATGGGTTTTTGAAACAAGCTTAGTGAAGATGGCTTAGTTGTGAGAAACAAAGCCCGGTTGGTAGCTCAAGGATATAGACAGAAGGAATGAATTGACTTTGAGGAGTCATTTGCACCTGTAGCTAGACTTGAGGCAATCAAAATCTTCCTACCTTATTCATCTTTTAAGAATTTTAAAGTTTTTCAAATGGATGTGAAAAGTGCATTTTTAAATGGTACTTTGAATGAAGACGTATATGTTGAACAACCTCCTGGTTTTCTAGATCACTCTTTACCAAATCACGTTTTTAAACATGACAAAGTATATAGTTTGAAACAAGCTCCAAGAACTTGGTATGACACTTTGACTAAATTTTTGTTTGATCATGATTTTGTTATTGGCATAGTTGACAAAACTCTGTTTAAATTTGTTAAAGACTCTCATATTCAACTTGTTCAAGTATATGTTGATGATATCATATTTGGGTCAACTAACCCCAAATTATGTGAGAAATTTGTCAATCTAATGCGGGATAAATTCGAGATGAGCATGATGGGAGAATTAACCTTCTTCCTCAGTCTTCAAGTTCGTCAACTTGAAAAAGGAACTTTTATCAACCAATCCAAATATACCAAGGAGCTGTTAAAGAAGTTTGGAATTGAAAGTTGCTCGGCTGCAGACACTCCAATGAGTTCTTCCAACAAGCTAGACAAAGATGAAGATGGACAAAGTGTAGACATCACTACCTATAGAGGACTCATCGGCTCTTTGCTCTATCTTACTACAAGCTGACCAAACATCCAGTTTGTTGTCGGCGTTTGTGGAAGATTCCAGGCTAATACTAAACAATCTCATTATATAGCTACAAAGCGTATTTTGAAATACTTAAAGGGAACTCAAAATGTGGGACTGTGGTATCCGAAGGATTCCAGTTTTAATCTAACTAGTTTTTTAGATGCAGACTATGCAGGGTGCAAGATTGATCGAAAAAACACTAGTGAAACTTCCAGTTTCTTGGTGATCGTTTGATCTCTTGGTTCAGCAAGAAGTAGACATCGGTTGTCACGTCTACAGCTGAAGCTGAATATCTTGCAACAGGAAGTTGCTGCTCACAGCTCTTGTGGGTAAAACAACAGCTGCAGGATTATGGAATTGAAGCAGAAGAATATTTAATTTTGCTACGACAACACTAGTACAATTGAAATCACCTACAACGCAGTGCTACACTCTCAGACAAAGCATGTCAAAATCAGACATCATTTCATCCGAGAGCATGTCAGTTAGAAGCATATTTGTCTTGAATATGTTCCAACAGATCAACAAGTAGCCACTACCCGAGACTAAGTTTTCTCACTTTAGAAATATTTTAGGAATGGTAGATCTTGACTAATTTATTTGAATTGATCATGCACAAATTAAGGGGGAATTTGTTGTTTAAAAGTAACTAGACATACGTGAGTAAACGGAAGTCTCACTCGGTTTAATAGATCATTCGTCTAAAGAAAATACCTACTTAGACGTATACTTGTTTAAAAAACTTGTGCTTTTAGGTTGTCTAGACGTCTATGTATTATGCAGACATCTGTGAGACGAGCGTAGTTAGACGCCCACGTCTAAATAGACATCTACCCAACATTAGATGCAAGGAATGCAGATAACAAATTAGACGTCTAACTACGTATATCTTTAGACTTTTCATCTTTTGAGGAGTGGGATAGCTGTCCATGTACGCTTCTCGCAAAAAATTGAACAGTCAATTATCTAATAACTTGAAGACATGTGTCTCTCAATGTTAAAAATATGACTAAAATTTTTGACGACCCTCTACTTCACGCCTTATCATTAATGATAAATTTTTATGATCATATTTAAATGCTGCAATTTTAAATGATGAGTCTCTTTGGAACAGGTTTCTACATTTCTAACGGTTTATCTACTCAATGACTTTAATAGTCATGAGTCAGTCTCTCTCTCTATAAAAGTAACGATCATATTCAAAGAAATTTAATATCCCTCTTGTGAATCTTCGCCTTCTCTCTCTAAGAAATCTTCTTGTGTCTTTTAGTAGTCTGAATCTCAAGTTCTCAAACACTAAACCAAAATAGACTCTCTTGCAGAAAACTCTCTTCAAATAGACTTTGCATCTGTCTTTTCTCTAGCGATTCCAGAATTGGTCACTATGTTAAAATCTCTTCAAACTTCTGGGCTGAAGAAATTTTTGGGCGTTCATAGTATTTTTCACGAACATGTGTTCGTGAATTCTTCGAGACCGCAGGATTCTTCAACAATAAGTTCATCCGTGCAAAAATTCACGGTAAAATTATTTGTTTTAGTGAGGAAACATTTGCCCTTTTTTTCAAGCTTCCATCAGAAGGGATATCTGAGTTTCCTTCCTCCTCTGATAAAGTTCTGTCTGAGATGAAACTCACCTTCTCAATCAACTCTTTCGAAGGGCATCTTCTTCCCGTTGAATCACACGGGAAGAGCTCATGCCTAAAAGTTGATTTCTCCCTACTCAACGACATCATCTCCATGTCCTTTCTAGCTAAGGGATCCTCCTATATCTATTGCAACAAGGTTTTTGAAATGATGGTGGCTATTACTAGGGGAGTAGCCATCAACTGGTCGAAGATTCTATTCAACAACTTGGCGAAGATGATCTCTTCTCCAAAGAAACCATTTGGGTATGCTGCTCCTCTCAGTATGCTCCTCTGTTGTCTCCTCACAGATATTGGACATGATGTCCACTTCAAACCTTCCAAAGTCCTAAACAACCAAAGAGTTTTTGACTATGTTCTTAGGGTAGGAAGACTGAAGCTGAAAAGAAGAAATCGAGCGCTTCTAAGAGCTCAAAGAGCATATTAGGACTATATCTCTCCCGATGATGTTAAAAAGGGGGAAAAGAAGTGGCCTAAGGCCCAAGGGGAATCAAGGGTAAATGGGATATGAAAAGAACAAGACCCAATTTTTTTTGTAGCTTTTCGGCAATCTCTATTATGTTGTTTATCTTCCCTAGATCTTTTGAAAATATATATATATGAACTTTTATTGTCTGTCAATTGTGTCTATTTTCCTAATCTTCTAACTAAATTTTAACATCATTAAAAAGGGGGAAATTATTGGGTCAAATTATTTTGACTAAAATAAACTAGAGAATAAGCTTATTTTATGTTGACTTTATTTTGATGATCTTTGTTAAAACTTAATTGTGAATAAAGTTAAGTTGTCTATTTGTTTTGTGTAGGTGCATATATAAGACTATGCTACTTTAGAAGTGGTCTAAAGTAGGCTATCTTAGACGTCATACGTAGTTAGACGTGGTAGTCTAACTCCTTTAGACGCTTTCTAAAGGAAAACGTAGTTAGACGTGGTAGTCTAACTCCTTTAGACGCTATCTAAAAGGAAACGTAGTTAGACGTGGTAGTCTAACTCCCTTAGACACTATCTAAAGGGAAACGTAGTTAGATGTGGTAGTCTAACTCCTTTAGACGCTGTCTAAAGGGAAACGAAGTTAGACGTGATAGTCTACCTCCTTTAGACGCTGTTTAAAGGGAAACATAGTTAGACGTGGTAGTCTAACTCCTTTAGACGCTGTCTAAATGGAAACGTAGTTAGACATGGTTGTCTAACTCCTTTAGACGATGTCTAAAGGGAAACGTAGTTAGACGTGGTAGTCTAACTCCTTTAGATGCCCTCTAAAGGGGAACATAGTTAGACGTAGTAGTATAACTCCTTTAGACGTTGTCAAAAGGGAAACGTAGTTAGACGTGGACGTCTAACTCCTTTATACGAGGTCTAAAGGGAAGCGTAGTTAGACGAGGACGTCTAATTCGTTTAGACGACTTCTAAAGGGATGCGTAGTTATATGAGGACGTCTAAATCCTTCAGACAAGGTTTGAAGGAGCACGTCTAATGCCTTGCTTTAGCAGTCGTCTAAAGAAATCATACGTCCAACCACAATCAACTAGTTGTCTACTACTCCTGCTCCACTCACTTCTGTGTAGTTTGACAAGCTAGCTAACTATATAAAATGAATGAACGCCACGTACGCAAATATCCTTCCAACTGTATGTCCAGTATAGGACAATATCAGAGGATATTCGGTGCACTACCATTTCGGTACGACCACGATCCAATTGCTCAAAGTCTGTTGTACTTTGGTACTATGGACGGCCTTCCAACGGATATATGCCACGTGTCCACAAAGAAGATTCGACCGTTGGTGTCCTTCTACTACAAATAGATGCTCAAGGACAATAGACGAATCTCTTAGTTACCTGATTCACAATCTTAGTGCCTTGCTCTTTCTTTTACTGACTTCTTACATCCTTCAAGATCAAGAGAGAAATTCAATTGTTGTCTAACTGTGAGAATATTGTAAGTTGAACATAGGTTGTTCTGTTCAACAGAGAGTTAGCTAGCTCAGTGAGTTGTATTCGATTCAAAGTATTTAGTGGATATTCTTTCGGTTGTGGAAGAAGGGATGATGTAAGAGTTTTATCTCTAAACATCCATAAAACTCTCTTTTTTCTTTACTTTCTACCTTTTACCTTCGGTTGTTCAAAGCTTCAAATCCGACGAACACTTCCGCACTTGAATCTGTTTCAAGAGTTTGGAGGATTTGTGAAGAATAGAAACATATACTAATCCCTCACAGGATTAATATCGAAGAGTTTATCATAAGCTATTAACAATAGTTAGACCCTAGTCTCTATTGGTAGCACCAATCCAAACAAGATTATTTGACTGCATTTAATGCTAAAGCAGATACTGGAATCATGTTAGGATACTCCTCAGTTAGTAAAGCTCTTAGAGTGTATAATAATCGAACACAAACTGTTGAGGAATCCTATCATGTTGTTTGTGATGAATCTGTTGAAAATAATTCTAACGACGCCATTAACATTGCTAACAGATTAGAAGCGACAAGTCTTGAATCTAATAGCGATGATGAAGCTCTAATCAACAAGATTTATTCGTCTGATCAGATGGATGATCCGGTTGAGAGTCAACCAGACGTCTAGACTATAAGTCAGTAGATTTTTAACAGTTCGGACATCGCGGGGCCATCTAATCAGACGTCTAATCCTTTAGGATCTAACTTCAGATGGAACATAAATTATCCACCTGAAATGATAATATATAATCCTAATTCTCCACTTAGGGCCAGACATCAATTATTGGATGAAATGATAAACTCTGCCTTTATTTCTCAAATTGAGCCAAAGAAGATTAATGAAGCACTACTTGATCCAGATTGGATTAATGCAATGCAAGAGGAGTTGAATCAAATTGAGAGAAAATAAAGTGTGCCATCTATCTCCAACGCCGACTGATCAATTAGTCATTGGAACTAGATGGGTTTTTCGAAACAAGCTTAGTGAAGATGGCTTAGTTGTGAGAAATAAAACCCGATTGGTTGCTCAAGGATATAGACAGGAGGAAGGAATTAACTTTGAGGAGTCATTCACACTTGTGGATAGACTTGAAGCAATTAGGATCTTCCTAGCTTATGCATCTATTAAGGATTTTAAAGTGTTTCAAATGGATGTGAAAAGTGTATTTTTAAATGGAACTTTAAATGAGGATGTATATGTTGAGCAGCCACCTGGATTTTTAGATCATTCATTGCGAAATCATATTTTTAAACTTGACAGGGCCTTATATGGTCTCAAACAAGCTGCTAGATCTTGGTATGACACTCTAACTAAGTTTTTATGATCATGACTTTATTGTTGGCAGTGTAGATAAAACATTGTTTAAATTTGTTAAAGACTCCCATATTTTGCTTGTTCAAGTCTATGTGGATGATATCATATTTGGGTCAACTAACCCCAAATTATGTGAGAAATTTGCCAAGTTGATGCATGACAAATTCGAGATGAGCATGATAGGAGAATTGACTTTCTTTCTTGTTCTTTAAGTTCGTCAACTTGATGAAGGTTCATTCATCAACCAAGCCAAATACACCAAAGAATTGTTAAAGAAATTTGGAATGGAAAGATGCTCGGCTGTAGCTACTCCAATGAGTTCTTCGAGCAAGATTGACAAGGATGTAGATGTCCAGAGTGTGGACATCATCGCATATAGAGGGATTATTGGTTCTCTTCTTTATCTTACTACTAGTCGGTCAGATATCATGTTTGTTGTTGGTGTCTGCCGGGAATTTCAGGTTAATCTTAAAAAATTTCATTATGTTACAGTTAAACGAATTTTGAAATATTTAAAGGGAACTCAAAACGTGGGACTGTGGTATCCGAAGGATTCCAGTTTCAATCTAACTACTTATTCAGATGCAGACTATGCAGGGTGCAAAATTGATCGGAAAAGCACTAGTAGAACTTGCCCATTCTTTGGTGATCGTTTGATCTCTTGGTTCAGCAAGAAGTAGACGTTTGTTGTCACGTCTATAGCTGAAACCGATTACCTTGCTGTAGGAAGATGTTGCTCTCAGCTCTTGTGGGTTCAACAACAACTAAGGTACTACGACATTGAGGCAGAAGAATCTCCCATTTTCTACGACAATACCAACGCTATTGCGAATACATATAACCCGGTGTTGCACTCTCGGACAAAGCATATCAAAATCAGACATTATTTCATTCAAGAACATGTCAGTCAGAAGCATATTCGCCTTGAATATGTCCCAACAGATCAACAAGTGGTAAATGTGTTCACAAAGTCACTCCTCGAGACTAATTTTTTTACTTTAGAAATATTTTAGGACTTGTTGATCTAAATTAAATTGTTTTAATTATACGTGCATGAATTGAGGGGGAATTTGTTGTCTCAATGACTGGACATAATATATAGACGGAGGTCTTAATTGGTCTGATCTGATTAGTCATCTAAAGGTACTCTGTACTTAGACGAAAACTTGCTTAAGCAACTAGTAAATTAAGTCTGGTTAGACGTCTACCTGTTTGACAGACTTCTAAAGCAACTGTAGAAGTGCGTGGTTAGACGCCGTCTAAACAGACGCATGTTAGACGCATGTAAACGCATGTGGTTAGATGTTGTCTAAACAGACGTCTACCCAACTTAGACGCAAGGTATGCGGATAGCTAGTTAGACGTCTAACTACGTATACCCTCGAACAATTCATCTTCAACCATAGGACAGTTGTCCACCATCTCTTAAATTGTACATGAATTTTTCCCGCTCAAAAATTGAAAAGTCATATCTCCAATAACTTGAAGACTCGTGTCTATCAATGTTAAAGATATGACTAATATTTCTGAAAGCGTGTATCTTTCTATCTTCTGAAGTTATGATGGATTTTATGATATATATTAATTGACATTTTCTCATTATGAGTTTATTGGGAACACACTTTTGACGGTTCTGTTCCAATGATGATTTACAATGTCTTATGTCAGTCTTATTCTATATAGAGTGAATCTCTCAGTCGAAAAGACCTGCCATCTTCTTTACAATTCTAAATATTTGCTTTCTCTCACCAAGAACAACCTTTGTGTTATTGAAGCGTCTAAAAATCCTTAGCACTTCTAACACCCTCCTACAAGAAATGGCTTCCCTTGCACCATCAACTCTCCAGATAAATTTCGATTATGTATCCTCCCTAGCGACCCCAGAAATGGTGGCCATGTTTGAATCCCTTAAAACATCGGGATTGGAAAAAGTTTTGGGGGCTCTAGTCGTCATTCACGAACTAGAAGTTCGTGAATTCTTCAACTTTGGGAGATTTGTCAACAATAGGCTTATTGTGTTAAAGATTTTTGGAGAAAATGTTTTCTTCGATGAGGAAGCTTTCTAACGTGAGGAAGCTTTCCCTTTAAACACATTAAAACTCAAGTCACCCCGCGATCCCTGTATTGCCACGTATCGTCCAGACATGTGCTAAGCCACGGAAGGGAATTCTTGGGGTTATAGTATTTATTATTTATAAAATCTTTTGATTTTAAAAATAATAATATATATATATATAAACATATGTTTCTTAGTTCTTTATTTAAATTTATATTATAATTTTAAATAGGCATAATTTTTTTAGTTTGATTTGAATGAGATATAACTAATTTCATTTTTTAAAATAATATTTAAATTATAAATTTATTTAAATTTATCTAATTTTGAGTAAAAAAACTTTGTTTATACTAATAAGTAAAAAAAGAGATATATTATATACTCATTTTAATTAAAAAAACATTCATAATATGTATGAAAGATGGAAAATAATGAAATAAAAAAATATGAATTATTATATATAAAAGTTGAGAAATAATAACTCAACGAAACATTAGCGAAAGCAATGCCAGGAATCCTACGTGGCCTTGCCATGTGGGTAGGAGAGAAAAAAATTAAAAAATATAAATAATATTAAAAAACGTTTCACTTTCCTTTATTTCTTCTTTTCATTTTTTATTTCCGGCGATCGTTCTCTTTCTTCTCTAGCGATTTCGCTCTCCGGCATCCGCGACTTATCTTTTCTTCATCGTCGTCCGATCGAAAATAGTAAGTTTTTATGCTCTCCTTCGTGTATCTTCACTTTATTTACGGTAGGTTCGGGTTCATACTACTCTTCTTTTCAGGCTGGTGTTGGTCTAGGTACATCTCCCTGCAAAACTCCAAGATCTCCAAGGATTCAAAGGTAAATAAGAAATCTTATTTTTTTAGAAACGAATTTGTTTAACGTAGATGATTTTGATATCAATATTCTCTTTATTATTTGATAGGGTTTAACTCCGTTTAGGGTTTAACGGCAGAAAAGTATATATGGTTTAGGTTTTAACGTAGAAACGTTTTTGATATCCTTATATTTTGTCCCAAAAGGTTTAATTGGCTGCATATTGGGTCCCGAAACCACGATTTCGGGACAAGAAACTATCATATTGTGTCCCGAAACTACCCATTCGGGTCCTGAAACCATCATTTCGGGACGAGAAACAGTCATTTGAAAAGAAGAAATGATGGTTTTACATCCCAATATGGGTGGTTTCGGGACCCAAAATGATGGTTTAGGAACCCGAAATGGTGGATTCGGGACATAATATGGTGGTTTCAGGACCCGAATGGGTGGTTTTGGGACATAATATGATGGTTTCTTGTCCCGAAATCGTGGTTTCGGGACAAGAAATGGTTCATTTATTTCCTTATCTACTTCATGGTTCATTTATTTGATTATCTACTTCATGGTTTTTAAATTCTTATATTTTGTTTTTGTAGAGCAAAAAACGTAAAAGGAATGCGGCCCAAGAAACCAAAGAAGCCCCCCACAACATATTTTAAACGAGGACCTCGTCTTTTGGCCTTTTTAATCATCTTCAACTACTGTCTAATGAACAAAAGGAGGTTGTGAAGTCAATAGGCTTTGGCTCTCTTCTATCACTATTGCTTTCAAAATGCCCCAGCGAGAACTCTCGTTATCTCGTCAAACATTTTGAACCTACTAAATGTGTATTCATCCTAGAGAGTGGCGAGGAAGTAAAAATCAAAGAAGAGGATATTCAAATCATATTGGGTCTCCCTAGAGGAGAAATGGACATTGTAGAATATGAGCATAACGAGACCGATAACAAGTTGATGGCCTTTAGGACTCGATGGGGGTAACCTGCTTAATGGCGCTCATATAGTGACCGATATGCCAAAGAAAATAATGGAGAACAAAGCAGTTGACAACAATTTCAAGATAGACTTCGTATTATATGCTGTCAGCTTCTTTCTCTAGTGTGATCATTTGGGTCAACTATCCAAGAATATCTCAAAACTTATATATATGTATGGTATATGCATTGTTAATAATCCTCAAATCTGTTTTTTACACTTGTAGGATTAGAATTCTGAAATTTATTTCAGATGTTCATTATATCAAAAAGTTTAATTGGTGCAAATTTGTACTTGAAGGATTAGTTCAATCATGTAAAAAATGGAAGGCGCATGAAAACGATATTTCCAAGGACCACAAACGTTCCTTATTGTAAGTTATCACTAATTTATTTTGGTGGTTGCAAATGCAAATGTTTTTAACATAGGTATGTTTTCAGTTGTGCTACTTATATAGGGTGAAGAACCCTGAACTCTCAGTTCATGAGTATCAATTTCCTATACTGTAATGTTGGAATGACATAAAGTTGAAGGTTAGGTTGGAAACGGAGTTGGCATATGGAAGATTCAGACATGAAAGCGATGTTGGACGCATTCCACTACCACCTCTTCAGAACGAGGAGACAAGTGGAGATGAAGGGGAGTACGAGGAGGCATATATGGATGTGGGGAGAACGAGGAGGTAGATAGGGATGGGGGAGAACGAGAATGCAGATGGGGGGTGCATGAGCCTCAGAAGGCAGCGCCTAAGAAGGCAACACCTCTAAATGCAGCACCTCTGAATGCATCACCTCTGAACGCAACATCACCTCAGAACGTAGCAACACCTGTGAACGCACCACGTTCAAATTTTACAGAGACTTTGTTTTGCATTTCTAAATGTACATTGATGATTGACAAAGCCACAAAAAATTTGGCATATTTAAGTGCCGGTTGGGATACATAGTCATTGTATGACAACTACATCCACATATTATACAAAGACGTGGACAATGATAAACGTTTTAGAGATGCCATGCAAAAATATTTCAAAGATCGAACACCCACTTCAGAAAATAAAGATGTAAATATAAATGAAAAAACACCCGAAGTGGGAGTACCCGAAGTGGGGGTACTCGAAGTGGGGGTACCAAAAGTGGGAGTACCCGAAGTGGTGGTACCAAAAGGGGGAGTACCCGGAGTAGAAAATTGTTTACAAATGGTGGTTAGTGCTATAAAAAGACCAGAATTAATGGCTAAAGAAAAAGTCAATTATTTAGTCGGAAAAAATCCCTTGCGGAATGTGAAAATTCTGGCACGCCTTCAATCTCCATATATGATGAAGAACAAGCTAAAAAGTCAACCTTACTTTGACTGTGCCCAAGTAGATTACCGAGATGAAATCATTTTGGGGTTAATTTTTACAAATAAAGATGATGAGAAGACGAGGTAATTAATGATGTTTATATTTCTTAGTTAGTTTAATGATGGTTTCAGGTCCCAACAGGGTGGTTTAGGGATCCGAAATGATGGTTTCAGGTCCCAAAAGGGTGGTTTCGGGTCCCGAAGTTGTGGTTTTAGGTCCAAAAAGGGTGGTTTCGGGTCCTAAAAGGGTGGTTTCGGGTCTTGAAAGAGTAGTTTTAGGTCCCGAAATGGGTGTTTATCGTCCCGAAATGGTTGGTTTCGGGTCCCAAAATGGGTGTTTATCATCCCTAATTGATGCTTTCAGGTCCCGAAATGGTGCTTTTGGATCCCGAAATGGTGGTTTTATTTGTTTTCTTCATCATGTGGTTTCAAGAAGGAATTGTTATATGAAACCGAGCATACCTTGATCAACATAAGGCATTTTCAATCAATGAAAAATGGATTCCATGTAAAGTAGTATTATTGATGTGTGGGCACACGTTACGTGTAATTATAGTAAACAATGTTCCAAGGGGAAAATTGTTTTTTCGACAATGGTTTCTGTAAGTCACTATATATTTTTTTGTGATAGGATCGGTGTAATTAATAGAGATAGGAGTCTGACTATTGATAACAATTTCGGATAAACACGGATTGATAGAAATCCTGCTAGGGATTAATATCACTCTCCATTCTTCGTAAAACTTCACAAACTCTAGAAAACGATTCAAGTGCGGAACTGTTTATTTGGGTTTGAAGCTATGAACCAATGAATTATGAAAGATAGAAGGTAAAGAGCACAACAAGTTGTTTATCGATGTTCGGAGCTAACTCTCCTACGTCACCCCTTTTTCCAACAACCGGAAGGATTTCACTAAACTTCTTTGAATCAAATACAGCTTACTAAATAGCTAACACTCTGTTGAACAGAGCACACTGTGTTCAACTTACAATATGATCAATAATATCTCTCAGCTAGACAATGTTTTTGATTCTCTCTTGAACTTAGAAAATGATGTACAATTAGTAAGTGCAAGAGCAAAATGAGTAACAAGAATTCAATTCAATAACTGGTAGACCGATAGATTCGTTTGTTGTCCTTGAGCATCTATTTGTAGTAGAAGAACACCAATGGTCGAATCTTCTTCATGGACACGTGGCACGTGCCCATAGGATGGTCTCCTAAAGGACAAAGTACAACAGACTATGTGCTCATGGAATGTGATCGTACTGAACGGTAGTGTGCCGGATATCCTTCTACAATTGTCCTATATTGAACAAGTAGTGGGAGGAATATTCGCGTACGTGACGTTCATTCATTGGATGCAAATAGTTGGTGTACTGGTTTGCAAGAGAAAGTGGAGCAGGAGTAGCGTACAGCTTGTTGATCGTGGGTAGACGTATGCTAACTTCAAATGACTGCTGAAGCAAGGCATTAGACGTGCTCCATTATACTTCCAAGTCTAAGGGAGTTAGACGCCAACGTCTAACAGCGAGTTCCATTAGACTACCACGTCTAATGGAGTTAGACTGTAACGTCTAACTTCGCATCCCATTAGACTACCACGTCTAATGGAGTTAGACTGTAGAGTCTAACTATATATCACTTCAGACTAATCTGAAGGAGTTAGACGCCAACGTCTAACTACGTGTCACTTCAAACTAATCTAAAGGAGTTAGACGCTCACGTCTAACTACATGTCACTTCAGACTAATCTAAAGGAGTTAGACGCCCATGTCTAACTACGTGTCTGTTAGACTGGCATGTTTAACTACGTATCTGTTAGACTGGCACGTCTAACTACGTATTTGTTAGACTGGCATTTCTAACTACGTATCTGTTAGACTAACACGTCTAACTATGTATCTGTTAGACTAACACGTCTAACTACGTATATATTAGACTGGCACGTCTAACTACGTATCTGTTAGACTGGCACGTCTAACTACGTATCTGTTAGACTGGAACGTCTAATTACGTATCTGTTAGATTGGCATGTCTAACTACGTATATGTTAGACTGGCACGTCTAACTACGTAACACGTCTAATTAGCCTACTTAGACCACGTCTAAGTTAGCCAAATCTGATGCACCTGTATAGAAACAATTAGACGACTTAGCTTCGTTCATTCAATTTTTAATCATAGTTAAGTATTACTCATACATCATCAAAATAACGTTAATCAAGTTAAATTTTACCCAACAATTTCCCCTTTTTTAATGATGTTAAAACTTACTTAACTAATTAAAATAGTTATATGTATAATCAATGAATCAGCACAACAATATGACCAAAAGATCATGTATTCATATGTTCAAAATATTAAGAGATACATAGCATGATCAATAAACTAAAAAATTTCAAAAATAGCAAAAGATGAAAGTTTTCAAAAATAGCATTCTTTCCCCCTAAGTCTAAGGCCATAACTTTCATTTTCCCCTTTTTTAACATCATCGGGAGAAAAGATTCCTACTAATCTATTTCGGCCAGAAAGATCTCCCGATTTCTATTACCTACGGGCTTGGATAATGTAGTCAAGAACCTTTTGATAGTTCAAGACCCTCAAAGATTTTATGAGAATCCCAAGTTCCCCGACATTGGAAATGAGAGAATGAAGGAACATGATGAGCGGAGCAGCATATCCAGGGGACCTCCTTTCAAACATCCCCACCAGGTTGCGGAAAATGACTCTCGACCAATTTATTGTTGTCCTCTTAGTGATAGCAATCATCATCTCGAAGACCATCTTCGAGTAAGAGTTAGAACATCCCTTGGCCAAGAGGAATTGGGAAATGATGTCGTTGAGTAAAGAAAACTCAACTTTCATGGAGGACCGTAGTCCAGAGTTGTTGATAGGAACCAGAGTCCCATCACGATGTGTGTCGGAGAAGACAAGTCCCATCTCGGACATGACTTCTTCTAAAGATGTTGGAAACTCGGATAGCCCCTCGGTCGGAAGGTTGAAGAACTAAGCAAACGATCCTTCAGTGAATCAAGCAATGTCATCGAAGATCTTTGCTATTATGATTCTGCCATTGTATAGCCCATCATTTTTTAAAAGTTCACGAACCTCTGGTTCGTGAATGATGACGGGAGCCTTGAGAAATTTTTCAAGACCTGAAGCTTTGAGCGATTCGAACATAGCTACCATAGCAGGAATTTCCATCATTGACATAGAGCTGAAGTCGATTTGAAGGGTGGATGGCACAATGGAACCCATTTTGAAATGAAAATGTGAGGGTTTCTTGAAGAATACTAAGATGCACACGAAGAACTCTTAGAAAGAGAAATGAGGATTTGCAGAAAGGAGATACTCAACCCTTTGAATATGACCGTTTCTTTTATAAATGAATGCTAACATATGACCATTAATGTAATGATTATATGAAGCGTTAAAGATTAAAGGATATATGTTCCCAAGCGACGCATCATTTACGATAAGCAGCATTTAAGACCATAATCATCAAAATTGTCATTAATATCATGCGTGCAGAATAAAGTCATCAGAACTTTTAGTCATTCTTTTAACGTTTAGAGACACATGTCTTCACGTTTTTGAAGAAGTGACTATTTAATTTTGGCGGGAATAGTACATAGACAGCTACCATAGTAGTGGACAGCTGTCCCAACTAGCCTGAAGATGAGTAGTCTAAGTACACACATAGTTAGACGTTTAACTTACTTTTCACACTCTATGCCTCTAATCTGGATAGACGTCTATTAAACGCATGAGTCTATTAGACACAGGCGTCTAATCATGCTTATCTTATAAATGACCAAAAGTCTATTAGAATTTGGACTTCTACTTACGCATAAATACCATGTGCTAGACGTGTGTTTGGTTAGACGTCAGCGTCTAACTACGCTAGTCCCACAGACGTCTGATAGACTTTGACGTCTAACCATGCAAGTTATTAACCAAGACATTTATCCAAACAGAAGCATAGACTACTTAAGAAAATCTACGTCTAAGTAGATATGCTTCTTAGACTACTGATCAATTTATATATTGAGACCTCTGTCTACATGTCTGTCTAGTTACATTTGAGCAACATGTTCCCCCTCAATGTATGCATGATCAGTTCAAATAAATCAGTCGAGATCAATAAGCCCTAGAATATTTCTAAAGTGAGAAAACTTAGTCTCGGATAGTGGCTTCGTGAGGATGTCTATCGTTTGTTGATCTGTTGGGATATATTCAAGGAGAATATGCTTATGACTGACATGCTCTTGGATGAAATAATGTCGAATTTCGATGTGCTTTGTTCGAGAGTGCAGAACTGGATTTTAGGTGATTGCAATTGCACTTGTGTTGTCACAGAAAATCAGAGATTCTTCTACTTCAATTTCATAGTTCCTCAGTTGTTGTTGGATCCATAAGAGTTGAGAGCAACAACTTCATACTATAAGATACTCGGCTTCAGATGTAGACGTGGCGACTAACGTCTACTTCTTACTGAACCAAAAGATCAAACAATCACCAAGAAACTAGTAAGTTCCACTGGTGCTTTTTCGATCAATCTTGCAACCTGCATAATCTGCATCTGAGTAACTTGTTAAATTGAAACTGGAATCCTTTGGATACCACAGTTTCACATTTTGAGTCCCCTTTAGATATTTCAAAATAAGTTTAGCAGCAGTGAGATGAGAAAGTTTAGAATTAGCCTGGAATCTTCCACAGACACTGGTAGAAAACTGAATGTCGGGTAGGCTAGCTGTAAGGTGGAGTAGAGAGCCGATAAGACCTCTATAGGTAGTGATGTCAACGCTTTGTCCACCTTCATCTTTGTTTAACTTGCTAGAGGAACTCATTGGAGTGGCAACAACAGAGCAACTCTCCATTCCAAACTTTTTTTTATCAATTCCTTGGTATATTTGGCTTGGTTGATGAGGGTCCCTATTTTAAGTTGACGAACTTGAAGACCAAGGAAGAAGGTTAATTCTCCCATCATGCTCATCACAAATCTGTCATGTATCAACTTGGAAAATTTCTCACACAATTTGGGGTTAGTTGATCCAAATATGATATCATCAACATATACTTGAACAAGAAGATTATGAGAATCTTTAACAAATCTAAACAATATTTTCTCTATTGGCCCAATAATAAAATCATGATCAAACAGAAAATTAGTCAATTTATCATACCAAGCTCTTGGAGCTTGTTTTTAAACCATATAGAGCTTTGTCAAGTTTAAAAATATGATTTGGTAAAGTATGGTCTAGAAAACCAAGAGGTTGCTCAATATACATATCTTCATTTAGCTTACCATTTAAAAATGCACTTTTTACAACCATTTGAAAAACTTTAAAATTCTTAAAAGATGAATAAGCTAAGAAGATTCGGATTGCTTCAAGTCTGGCCACAGGTGCAAATGACTCATCAAAGTCAATGCCTTCCTCTTGTCTATACCCTTGAGAAACCACTCGGGCTTTGTTTCTCACGACTAAGCCATCTTCACTAAGCTTGTTTCGAAAGACCCATCTAGTTCCAATAACCGATTGATCAGTCAGTCTCGGAGTCAAATGTCACACTTCATTTCTCACAAATTGGTTTAAGTCCTCTTGCATGGCATTGATCCAATCTAGATCAAGCACAGCTTCATCAATTTTCTTAGGCTCAATTTGAGAAATAAAGGCAGAGTTAACCATCTCATCCAACAATTGACGTCTTGTCCTACGAGGAGAATTAGGATTACCAATTATCAATTCAGGTGGATGATCTCTGTTCCATCTGATGTTTGATCTAAAAGGATTAGACGTCAGATTAGTTAGCTCTGCGACGTCCGAACTCTCAACAACCTGTTGAACTGGAGTCTGGACGTATGGTTGATTCTCAACCAGATCAACCACTTGATCAGACGGATAATCCCTTTGAATAGGAGTTTCATCCTCACTATCAGATTCAAGACATGACGCTTCTAATCTGTTATCAAGGTCGATGGTATCAATGGAATTATTTTCAACAGATTCATCACAAACAACATGGAAGGATTCTTCAACAGTGTGTGTACGATTATTGTATACTCTGAAAGCCTTACTAACTGATGAGTAACCTAGAATGATTCCAGTATCTTCTTTAGCATCAAAAGCGATCAAATATTCTTTTCCATTGTTATGAATAAAAAAGTTACACCTGAATACTTTAAAGTAATAAACTGTAGTGATTCTTCTATAAAACAGTTCATAAGGTGTCTTGTCAAAGCGTTTGTTAATTATTGACGGATTTTGTGTATAGCATGTTGTGTTTATGGCTTCTGCCCAAAACTTCTGAGGAACACCTGAGTCAGCAAGCATCGATCTCGCTGCTTCCTTCAGTGTCCTGACTCTTCTCTCAGCAATACCATTTTGTTGTGGAGTTTTAGCACTAGACAACTCGTGCCTAATACCAGACTCCTCGAGATAGGAAGTTAGGCGTCTGTTGGTGAATTTGGTTCCCCGATCACTTCTGATTCGAATAATGCTTAAGGATTTTTGGTTTTTATTCTTCTAAGGAGTTTAATCAAATTTTCAGTAGTCTGATCCTTAGAAGGCAAAAATACAACCCATGTAAAGCGTGAAAAATCATCGATAATGACTAGGGTAAATCTCATTCCTCCTAAGCTCTTTACAGGAATTGGACCAAACAAATCCATGTGTAAAAGTTCCAAGCAATGGTTGGATTGAGATTTCCCTTTACTTTTGAACGATGATTTGCTCTTCTTACTTAACTGGCAAGTAGGACAGACCTTGTCCTTTAAAAACTTCAAGTTTGGTAAATCAAGAACCAAGTTATGCGAACAGATGTTGTTAATGGTTTTAAAATTAAGATGATTCAATCTCTTATGCCACAACCAATTTTGATTAGTTTTGGTAATCATGCATATGGGATTATTTATTTCAGATTTCCAGTTCATTTTGTAAGAGTTTCCTACCCTACTTCCGGTCAATAAAACATTACCCTGTTGATCCTTAACTATGCATGCATGAGTTTGAAAATCAACAGAAAATCCATTATCACATAATTGACAAATCCTAATCATATTATAATACAAGTTTTCAACAAGTAGCACGTTGTTGATGGTTAGATTACCATGGATAATCTTACCATTACCTATGGTCTCGCCCTTGCGGTTATCTCTGAAAGTGATCTTAGGACCTGAGCTTTCTGTTATATCAGTTGGAAGTTGTCTTTCTCCAGTCATGTGTCTAGAACATCCACTATCCAGATACCAAACTGAATCCTCCAGGCAGTCAACCTACACAAAAGCATATTTACAAACTTTTTGGTACCCACATTCACTTGGTTCCTCGATCAATTAGTCCCTTAAGAATCCATATTTGAGTTATTATGATGGACTTTCCTTTTTGTGTAGTAATAAGTGCGTATGATTTAAGCTTAGCAGATGTCTTCCTTCTAGCAGTTGTTCCCTTAACCTTAGAGGATGGTTTTTATTTAAAACTCTTTGACTTATTAGATGCCTTCTTCTTAGGTTTTAGTTAACTAACAGTTGGTGGAATATGAATAATTTCATCCTTTAAAGTTAGCTCATCACAGCTTGAATCAGTTCCAGTATCAGTTAAACTCCCTCTGACAAAATTTATAGGCTTAAACTTGTCTGTTGATGAGTTTAGCTTTTTACGAAACTTGTTTGAGTCATTACTGTCATATCCTAAATCGGATTTGCATCCGGTAGGCCTTAGCATAATAATTTGTTGTTTGACAGCCTCTCCAGACTTCGTCTAGGAACTTACCACATATGTCAAATGTTGGTTTTTAGAAAACAGAGTTTGAACTTTTTCTTTGAGAATCTCATTCTCAGATGAGAGCTCATCTACCTTATTTTCAAAAAAAATTGGTTCAGAAACTTGAGATGAATAAGAGTTGTTAGATTCATATTTTAATTTCATTTTGTTGAATGAGTCTGATAACTTCGTGTACTCACTAACCATGTCATTCAGTGCAGTAGTTAGTTCATCTCTTATAAAACCTTTTGAGGAAGAGTCTAGTACCTTTGATTTGTCGTTTGCCATCAGGCATGTAACAACTTCATTATCGTTTTCTCCAGATGAGTCTTCTGAATCGCTATCGGCCCATTTGGACTTGTTTTCAGCACTTTCAAGAGCCTTTTACTCAGTTAGGTTCTTCTTTGTTTGAACATTACAGCCATAGATTTGGATGAGCATCTCCCAGATTTCTTTAGCAGAGGAACATGAATTGATCTTGCTGAACACATCCATGTTGAACGACTTGTATAAGATGTCTTTGGCAATATTGTCTAAGTTGTTCATCATTTTTTCTCCAGTCTTCCATTCACATCTTGGCTTTTCAATTTTTATAGGACCATTAGAGATGACATATAGCATGTCATAATCGATAGCAGCCAAATGCGCTTGCATCCTTATCTTCCAGCATTCATAGTTTTCTTTCGAGAACAAAGACAGGGGTTTGACTATTGATAACAACTTTAGATAAACGGATTGATAGAAATCCTGTTAGTGATTAATATCACTTTTTATTCTTCGCAAACCTTCACAAATTCTTGAAAATTATGCAAGTGTAGAACTGTTTGTTTGGGTTCAAAGCTTCAAATCCAAACAAACAGTTCCGCACTTGAATCGTTTTCAATAGTTTGTGAAGGTTTGCGAAGAATAGAAAGTTATATTAATCCCCAACAGAATTTTTATCAATCCGTTTATCCGAAATTGTTATCAATAGTTAGACCCTTGTCTCTATTGATTACACCGATCCTATCATATTATTTTTAAATCAATGGTCTAATTGTGATGTTAATTTCATTTGCAGGGCTTTTATAGAGATTCGCAAACTTTTAATGAACAAGTTATTGAAGAAATGAGACTATTCGAAATAACACCAGAAGAAATGAAAAATGCTAATCTTGTAAGTCCAATATTTTAATATCATCTGAATCTTGCTCATATATATCCTTTGAATTTTTCTCATATTTTCCCAATTTTATATGAAAGTCACTATTATGTTGTTTGCATCAAAATTCAAAAGAGAGTAATTGAAACATCGACAACTTCCCACTGCCCAAAAAAAATGCCATGGGAAGATAAATATGTCACAACTCGGAAACTGGTAATGTTGAAGTGTTTGTATGAACGTGTTTGTATGTTAATTTATTTTCAAATCTATGTTTATTAACTTCATTGGTAAAACAGATATAAACCTTCGTGGAGTTCTTCAAAACTATCGACCTGAACATCATAATCAAAATTACTAAATTCCCGTTCAAAGTTTTGAAATTAGCTTGGAAATATAATTCAAATACAACAGATTGCGCAATATACTGTATGAGACATATTCAAACTTATTTAGGCGATGCAAAGTGGGATTGTTGTATAACCAAAACAAATGTAAGTTAAATATTTCACATTTTGATTGTTTTATAATTCTTTAATAACTGTTGAATTATCATTTTTTATAGGAAAAGGGAATGCTTGAAGCTCTACAAGTAAAATTTTGTTTGTTCATCGTTAGGTCAACTTTAAACAAAAATTTGAACAATATCTTTAAGAGATATTTAGAAATTATAAAAGAAGATTATCCTGAAAAGTATAGGTTGTATATAAATAAGTAGTACATTGTGGTATTTTCTAGTCTTCAATTCTTTTCGATTTTCTAGTCTTCAAATCTTTTCGATTTTCTAGTCCTCAATTCTATTCAATTTTCTAGTCTTCAAATTTTTTCGATTTTGTGACAAAATAATAAAAAAACACCATTTTAGATCCCGAAACTATGATTTTGGGACGATGAACACCCATTTTGGGATGATGAACACCCATTTTGGGACGATGAACACCCATTTCGGGACGATGAACACCCATTTGGGATGAGAAACCATCATTTCTTATCTTGAACCACCATTTTGGGACCCGAAACTACCATTTTGGGCTTTCGGGTCCCGAAACCATCATTTCTTGTCCCGAAACTACTATTTTGGGATGATGAACACTCATTTCGGGATAATAAACCACCCTTTCAGGAAGAGAAACCATCATTTGTTGTCCTGAAACCACCCTCTTAGGACCCGAAACCACCATTTCAGGACCCTAAACCACCTTCTTAGGTCCTGAAACCATGATTTTGGGACGAGAAATCATCATTTTTCGTCCTGAACCTACCCTTTCAAGACCTGAAACCACCATTTCGGGAGGATAAACACCCATTTTCGGACTCGAAACCACCCTTTCGGGACCCGAAACCATCATTTCGGGACAAGAAACTATCATTTCTTGTCCTGAAACTACCATTTCGAGACGATGAACACCCATTTCAGGACGATAAACCACCCTTTCGGGGCGCATTCATTATGACAAAATCTTAAAAATATTTAAAGTTTCAACATGATCATATAAGTACTATCTTCGTTGAATGTTATCCCCACACGCATTATCTTCGACATATATTTAAGAGGAAAAAAGGTGATGTGAAAGAAAATTGAGTCAAAAGTGGATCATTCCATTGTTATTTTTGTTGTGTTGAATCCAACACTATTGATGTTGTGGCCGTATTTTCTTTCATTTTTGATCTCGACGACTTCTTGGGGATTTTCTCAATTAAAGATTGTTTCCTCTTTGTTGGTGGTCGTCCTCGACTTCTAACTTTGTTAGGAGAGTGTATCAAAATGGATATAGTTGGAGATGAAAATGGAGATGGAGATGGAGATGCTTATGTGCTTTTGTCTTTAGATGTTTTTATGCTTCCATGATTAAGTGACATAAACTATTCCATCAAGTCTTTTATTCCGTTCATCTAAAAAGAACAATTGTTCTTCAGATTTTACTCCAATTTGTTGAACCTCTTGCATCAATCGAGTTAAACTATTATGACGTTTTTTTTATTCCACAGACATATCTGAATCATAAATGTTGGTGATAGTTTGATACCCACACTTAATATCTTTACGTCACCGGTCCATTTTATAACACATTGGTATCTCATTCACCCTCATTTTTTTCAACACAGCCATGATATGCCTACACAAAATACCTCTGAACTCAAACAATCAACATTGACATTTAACATTGCAGTCATGATATGCCTACACAACCATGATATGCATACACAAAATACCTCTTCCCAAAATACGTTTTAATTCAGGATTCCTCGTCCAAATCAATAAGGTAGAAGAAGTTTGAGTTCCTAGTTTACATTCTTAAAAAATAATTAGTGAGTGCTTCAGCATTCCCACTCCCTAACCTCAATCTTCGTGCTTCTATAATGTAATTTCTACATGTTCTCTCATCGAAAGACATGTTTTCGTACCCTCCAGCTTCCACTACAAGGGATTGAAATGTTTTGGCCACAGTTATTCCAGCTTCATCGTTTATATCCAATCTCTTTACATTTTTGTCTATACTTCGTAGGATCTAACATGGCATATCCTCTTAGGGCTTAATGTATGGTTGTGCTCAAGATAAATACTTGTTATCACATATTCCCCTTCATTCCGAGCAACAATATTAATCTTTTCTTTACCATCTGTCTTTGTTATTGATCTAAGCTGATGAAATTTATTTTTGGCCTTTGATTCTTTCATAAAACTCTTGGCACAACCAATGTTGAAGTATTTCCTCTTACCACCTATATTTTTGCTCCCTAACTTGGTAATGCCGAATCCAGTTAAGTGGGCATATGATGTGTAGAATTCAAAAAGTTGTTCTTTGGAGGAAAATATCATTCCAACACTAGGATTGTCACTACAAAAAAATAAGTGTAACTGTAAGAAATACGTCCCGAAACCATAATTTCGGGTCCTGAAACCACAATTT
Source organism: Impatiens glandulifera (assembly GCF_907164915.1). Lineage (NCBI taxonomy): Eukaryota > Viridiplantae > Streptophyta > Magnoliopsida > Ericales > Balsaminaceae > Impatiens > Impatiens glandulifera. The sequence goes on from NC_061864.1 coordinate 44,198,269, forward strand.
CAAGTTCTGAAACCACCCTTTTAGGTCCCAAAATCACCATTTTGGGTCTCGAAACAACCCTCTTAGGTCTCGAAACTATCATTTTTTGGTCTAGAAATAACCCTTTTAGGTCCCGAAACCAACATTTCGGATCCCAAACTATCCTTTTAGGGCCTAAAACCAGCATTTTGGGTCCCGAAACCTCATTTTCAGGACATTTTGAAATTTCCCCCTGAAATTCTATTTTCTAGTCCCGAAATGATGGTTTTGGGACCTAAAATGGTGATTTCGGGATATTTTGAGACATTAAAATGTACATTTTTATACCAACAATTGGGTACCTTTCTGGTTCAATAGGGGTGGATTTGTTCAGGTTTAATGCTTCATCTATTGTGATGTTCAAGTTCGGTGCTTCAGCAGTGCTTCAGCAGTGCTGGTTTCCTGAAAGTTCAAATAGTTCGTCATCATACAAAAATGAACTGAAATAAATCTCTAAACCCTAACTAACTAGATCTATAAAAACTAAATAACTAGATCTGTAAAAACTAAATAACTAGATCTGTTAAAACTAAAAACTAAATAGCTAGATCTGTAAAAACGATACCATAGGGTTTCGCCGGAGAGGTTTCAGGGAGAAAAATAAATGATGCCGTAGAAGTTTCAGATAGAAAAATAAATGAAGCCCGAGAAGTTTCAGAGAGAAATAAATGAAGCCGGAAAAGATTTATTGGTTTAGGGTTTAGGTTTTAATTTTAATTCGTTTAATATTATTTTTTAATTTTGTTCATATTTATTAGATATATAATTATTTTAATATTATTAGTTATTTGATTTTTTTTAAACATTATATTTTATTTTAATAAATAATTTTATATATATAAATATTTATATTTATATTAATAATTTTATAATTTATATATTAATATATGGTAAATTAATTTTTAATATATAAATTATAGAATAATTAAAAAAAATAGAATTATAGATGTATATATATATATATATAATTATTTAATATTAATGAATATATAAAATTAAAAAAAATTAAAATAATAACGTATAAAAAAATATTAATGAAAATAAATTGATATTTTTAGAACAAGGGGAAAAAGTAGTCAATCAAATCCATTTTTTATTTAAATTTATCCATGTTCGTGTGATCCTTACCATTTATATTCATGTCATGATGAAATGGTTGTAGGATTCATGTGATCCTTACCGTGTATAGTCATGTCATGATTGTAGGATTGTGTACACAACAAATTATTTTAAAATTAATATATTTATTATTTCCTCCATTTATTTTAATATATTTTTTCTTTATATATTTATTAAACTTATTTTTAAATATTTTAATTTCATTAATATTATCTTGTATTTTTTTTTATATTTATTAGATATAATTTTTGAATTCTTTTTTTTTTTTTAGTTTAACTTTTTTGAATTTTATATTTTTAATTATTTTTAATAAATAATTTTATATATTAATAATTTTATTTGTATTAATTATTTTATAATATATAATTATATACTAAATCTTAAAAATATTTTTTTCTACGCTCTAAATGTTACTCTAAATGTTAGGTAATTGAATCATATACTTCAAACAACATCTAAAGATTAAGTGTTTTCAATATTATTTAGATTCGTCATGGGATAAGAAATTTGATTGTTGGCGATAAATATAACAATTTGGTGGGTAGGAAATATTATTATTGATATTTTTACCCAATAAATTATTTAAAATGAGAGCTTAACAATAAAATTGGTATAATTCTGAGTTTTTTTTTAAAAAATATGTAATTATTTTTTTCCCCAAAATTATGCAATGTATTTTTATGAAAAATTAAGAGTTTATATAGAAAGAATGTGTTTTGAACTGCTAGCAAAATTCTTTCAAATAAATTGTTTGAATAAATTGAAATATTTATTTTGTTGATGAGTAAACTGAAACCAAAATATTCGTTTTAGATAATAACTTATATTTTTTATGGTACACATAACCGAATGAATGAAATTAAAATGAGAGTTTATGAACTAAATTTGTATGTTTTATTTGAATAAAATTAAATATTTTGGTGTCAGATGAGTAAATTGAAAATCAAACTAGTTTTTAATCATTACTTATAAATTTTTTTATATTATATATATTGTGTAAATTTTTTAAAAAAAAAAGATGACTTCAAAAATAAATAAGTTTCTGTGATATATATAATATATAAAAATACAAATATCATGATAATGATTCTGTAAAAAACGTGACTTTTAATAATTATGTTAAAAAAATATAAATTGATTTTCTCACATCCTCTCATATTCTCACCCAGCCTCACTCATTAATTAATTTCAAAATTATTTATTTATACATATCATTTTTATATATTTACATTTTTTATCTTATTTATTTTATTTATTTTATTTTATTTAATTATTAAATTTTTTATCATTAAATATAATTAATTAATTAATTTTTAATATTTTATTTTATTTTATTTATTTAATTAAAAATACAAAATATTATTATTTTTATATTATAATTGTTTAAAATATATAAAATATTAAAGTGTGTCTTGATTTAATAAAATATAAATATTTAATATTTTATTATATTAATTATATATATATATATTAAAATACTTATAAAATTAATAATTGATTCAATTTTTTTTATAAATAAAATTATCTATTAAATAATAATTAATAATTAATCTAATCATTATTATTTTAATTAATAATATTATATTTTATTAAATTAGTACACATTTCAATATTTAATATATTTTAAATAATTATAATATAAAAATAATAATATTTTGTATTTTTAATTAAATAAATAAAGTTTAAAAAATATTAAAAATTAATTAATTATATTTAATAAAAAAAAACTAATAATTAAATAAAATAAAATAAGTAAAATAAATAAAATCAGAAATATAAATATATAAAAGTGATAGGAATAAATAAATAATTTTGGAGTTAATTAAGAAGTGAGGACGGGGAGTGAAAATATGGGAGGGGTGAGAAAAGCACCTCCCTAAAAAGATAGAGAAAAAATAATGATATTATAAATTAACTAGGGTTTAAAAGTATCTTAAAGGTGATATGGGAGAGAAATCTAAGAAGGAAACAAAAAGAATCACTCACATAACTAACTCATAATACCTGCATTTGTACGAGTAATTATAATAAAAATTGGAAACTTTTAAAATATTCTACATTCATCAAATTTGGTGTTAAATTTAAATTATAAAGTCTTATTAGTCTAGTTTGTTAAAAGATTGTATTTATTTTGTTAGATTACAAGTTCAAAACATACCTATAATATTTTTAATTTTATTTTTAACCGTTTTAAGTTTATGGGTGGGTCAATCCACAATCCGACCCAAATAATCATTTACTCTCACATATATATCCAAATTAACCATAACTCTCGATAATCCGGACACTTTAAAAATTAAGCATCATTATATATATATATATATATATATATATATATATATATATATATATATATATATTAGTTATTTAAAAAGTTGAATTTATATTGTTAAAACGTCTCGCGTTCATAAATTTGGTGTTGAATTTAAAATATAAAGTCTTATTAATCTAGTTGGTTAAAGGGTTGCACTTGTTTTGTTAGGTTATAAGTTCGAAACATACATATATCATTTTTAATTTTATTTTTAGCTGTTTTAAGTTTATGGGCGGGTCAACCCACAATCCGACCCAAGTATCCATTTATTCTCACATATATATCCAAACTAATCACAGCTCTCAACCCGGTAATCCGGACACTTTAAAAATTAAGCATCATCATTATTATATATATATATTAGTTAGTTAAAAAATTGATTTTATATTGTGAAAACGTCTCGCGTTTATCAAATTTGATGTTGAATTTATAATATAAAGTCTTATTAATCTAATTGGTTAAAAGGTTGTACTTATTTTTGTTAGTTTGTAAATTTGAAACATATATATAACATTTTTAATTTTATTTTTAATCGTTTTAAGTTTATGGGCGGGTCAACCCATAATTCGACCCAAATATCCATTACTATCATATATATATATATATATCTAAATTAATCTAACTCTCGACAGGTCAATAAAGACACTTTAAAAATTAAACATCATTATATATGTATATATTAACTTAAAAAAATGTAGAGAGATATAATTATTTTTCATAATAATCCACATCATTATATTTTATTTTTCTTCTCTCAAATTTCATCTCTTATCATTTAAAAATAAATTCAAAAAGTATTTTATTAAAGTTCTTTTTTTTATTAATTTATAGCTAGTTCACAGCTATTTTTCCTAAATTGACAATAACCTCAAAAACTTAACAATGCAAGTTAAGTTTATCAAGATATTTTAAAAAAAAAATTTAAAAATGAGAAAAATAAAAAAATATAATAGTATATATTCCTAAATATTTTTTAAAAAATCAAAAAAAGAATTTGTTCTTAAGGTTTAAATTACCATAAATTTTATCCACAGTTCCACACAAAAGTAAAGAACTCCACTTAAATCAAGACATTTTTAAGGGAAAATTGGTGGACATAATTCTTATAATTCTAAGACTTGAGAGTCCATAGTGATGGCAATATCTGTTAAATAACAAGGTAAGTAGTCTTTTTTCTGCACACAAATAGTAATATTCAAAGAGAACCGACTCTAACCAAATGAAACATTCAGTCAGGCCCTGTAATTGATAATCCATTCTTTCTCATGAGAAAAAGAAACAATTAAGCAATAACATTAAAAAAAAAAGAAGTAAACATCTAGAAAAGTTCCAAATCAACACAATAGTATAAAAAGCAAATGAATGTCAAACAGAAATCATATTTTAGGTTTGGTGCCCAATAATACAGAGTAGTCAGTCAGCATAAAGTAATGACATTCAAAGCCCACCTCCTCGAAGAGAAGATAATTGATTCAAGACTCATCTATCGGATCCTGCATAACAAATACCAATTATTGTCACTTTATATCATCAAATTAGTTTTCTCCAATTCACGGAATATAAAGTTTTGATGTATGAAAGCTCACCTGCATGTCCGATGTCCAAAGAGTGAGATTGTCCCTCAGGAGTTGCATGATCAGAGTGCTGTCTTTGTATGACTCTTCCCCTAGAGTGTCAAGTTCAGCAATTGCTTCCTCAAAAGCCTAAAAGGGGAAGAAAACATGAGAGTTCAGTACAGAATTGCTTATCTTCTCCCAAAATTGCTTTCCAAAAATCATCAGTAATCTATTTAGAAATGCTTTTTTTACATTTGTTTCTGTATCAGGATTCTCTAACTAAGCTTACAAACACAAACATAAATAAAAAAAGGTGTTCCCAACAGGATATAACATTTCAACCCCTGGTGAAGACATAAATAAATAAATATAGATATCATAGTAAAACAGAAAGTAACATAAAGTTCCTGAAATAGTACATAATTACATGTTTCTAAAGGTGAACAGATCAAAATTTTACAATTAAGAAAGTAAAATAGTTTAACTCACTTCTTAAGACTTGTTTGATTAAGGGTTATTTGAAAAACCAAGTGGTTATTTTAAAATAACCTGGTTTGATGTAGGATATTGAAAATAAGGTTATTTGGGTCAAAGATATTAGGGGTATAAAATATATAATATGAAAAAAAAATAGAGGATATTTTGGTGGTTTTGTCCATGATTTGAATGAAGCAACTTAATAAGTAGATTGTTAATTGGATATTTAGGTTAAATAGAATTAAAAAAAATAGCGCACATCAAACAAGGTCTTAATCATAAGAAATCAATGATCAACTTTATTTATGATGTTTGACCTTACAAAGTCATATAACACAAGAGAAAACAACATTTTCTATTATATGTAAAATACAGTCATTCTTAGAGATTGATTGATCTAGAATTATTTGTAAAACACCATGTTTAATGTTTGATTTATGAAAATCAGATTATTAAGTCAATTACCATTTAATTTTAACCCTTATCTTAAATTTTATAATAGAAATAATGTTAAAAACAAAGGGTAGTTTAGTTGATGAGTTAAATAATGTGGTTGAAAAAGTGATGTTTGATGGGATGGTTGATTATTTGGAAATAATCTCAAATAACATCAAAAAAGCTCTTAGCATATCATATGAAGACAGCAGAAAGCCAAAGAACATTCTCTTCTCTGCACTGCTGAATAGGTCCTGTTAGTTATCAAAAGTATAAAACAATTGAGATGTGATGTAAATAGTTAGGGTTGGTAAGAGATTTTTTCATTTCTTAAACAGTTGAAGTAGGTAGAATAAGAGAAATTAACAACCTACAATCAATCCTAGCAAACCCTTATCTTAGCAGTATATATATATATGAAGATTCATTTGCTTTTATCCAACCTATATCTTAGCAACCCTTTACCGCCAACATGACAAAGTGAAATACGCCAAAACTGTTATGCTTTGTTTGCAATACAGAATAATTTCCTTCGGGAAGTAATGTTTTCAATGTAGAAACATATGTGCAGACGAGGAATTAGAAATAGCGCATAAAAGGAAGTCCTATCCAGATCTTGATTCAAGACAATCGTTTTCAAGCTTAATAAATTGCGGAAGGGTGGAAAATAATAATGGAACAGACCGGATAGGCATACTACCAAAATAACTCTCTTTTAACATACTTGACTAGTTAAGCAAAAAAGAAAGATCTAGTTTAATAGTTCCATATTTAATCAAAAAAGGGTCGCTTAATAAAGCAAGATCCAATGAAAGGAATACATCTTTACCTGTTTGGCCAAGCTGCAAGCTTTATCTGGTGAATTGAGAATCTCATAGTAGAAAACCGAGAAATTAAGTGCCAGCCCTAGCCTTATGGGATGCGTGGGAGCCAAGTCAGCAAGTGCGATATCCTAAACCAGAATAAGCAAAGTAAATATGTGCAACAAATAACAAAAGCTGAAAATAGTTCATCAAATATTTCTCACATTAAGAAAAGTGTAATCTGTTTTTCATAAACACAAAATTAAACCCATTAATTGCAATACTTCCTATTGAAAATGCTCCTCCTACCTTCAATAGATTCAAGTTCCCAAATCTGAACTATATAAACAAAAAACCCTAATTCTCAAAATTATCATAAAAACCCTTTCATGTTCTAATAAATGCACATCCTAAACTTGTAAACTAGAGTAGTACTCCTCCGAACCAATTGTTCATAAACGTACATCCTAAGTAATATCATTAATAATATGAGCTAAGTTAACAAAAGATCCACAGAAATATTAAGCCATAACTAAAGAGATCGAGTTTTCTTTCAACCTGAGCAGCCTTGTAAGCATTCATAGTATCCTCTGCAGCTTCCTTCCGCTCATCCCCAACTTTAAACTCCGCTAGATATCTATGATAATCACCTTTCATCTTCAAATAAAACACCTTCGACTCACTTGTGGTTGCAGAAGGTACGACGTTCGAGTCCAGAAGCTTCAGAATACCGGCACAGACCTGTGTAAGCTCATCTTCAACCTTAGATCTGTAATCTTTAACGAGAACAACGTGTTCGTCGTTCTTGCGAGACTCCTCCTTCTGCTCGATGGATGAAACAATCCTCCAAGCTGCTCGAAGAGATCCGATTACATTCTTGTAGGCAACGGATAGGAGATTTCTCTCCTCGACGGTGAGCTCACCGGCCGGAGTCGCCCCTGCAACTAGCTTCTCCATGTAGTGGACCATCTCTTCGTACCTCTCTGCCTGCTCGGCCAGTTTCGCCAAGTAGACACATTGTTCTCTGGTTAGGTTTTCCGAAATAGTGGCCATTGTCAAGTTGCACTTGGAGAAGAGGAAGAGAGAGAAAGAGAAAGAGAGAGATACGCGGATGTGTTCAAGAGATGTAGTCGCTGACTCCTTTTATAAGTCCTTAAGGTCTTGTTTGAGTTGGACTGTATAACCACAATTTAGTAAAAACAAATATTATCTATTATATTTTACTTACTTTTTTTTTCATAATTTTGAAACTCGTCGAGCAAATAACGATCAACCCGGTGAAAGAATTGGGTAACTGGATTAATGGTTCAATCGGTGGGTCAATTGGTTCCGGTAAATTTTATATAGTAATAAAATAATACTAAAATAGAAAAAAATCATCAAATTATTTATACAATAATAGTCAAAGTAAAGACCAAAATTCAAAATATTGTTTTGCAATTTTAATGTGTTCATTACTTCTATTAAAGACAACACAATTAAAATAAACACAAACTTTTAATTCATTGATTAACATAATTAAAATAAATATTAACTACTAATTATTCGTAAAACACTCACACTATTCACCAAAATCAGTCCCACCAAAATCAACACCAACATCATTAGTCACTTCATTGCCTTCATCTTCTTCTCTTGTATCTAGTTTATCCAAGTTTACAATCTCAAAATTTGCATCTACAACAAAAATTTCCAAAATAAAATTTTAGTAACTTATATTATTGATAAAATAACAAATAATACAAGAAAAAAAATTAGTCATTATTATGTTGAGAGACTTCAATGTTACATTATGCTAGCTTTTTTTGAATGTCTTAATTCATCTAGGTTAAAATTGGAGACTCAGTATTCTGAAATCCAATCTTGAATTGAACTAAACTCCTCCAAATCAATTGGATCATAATTTCGAACTCTTGCATTTCTAACAACAATATTTAAAAAAAATATATCAAGTATAATCATTAAAAAAATATATAATTAAAATGTAAAAATTAATTTGACATAAGAGACACGTGTAACTTTGTTATAGTCTCAAGTTGTAATGCACATAAACCAAATAATATCTCACTTGTGCACTAAGTTTAGTACAAGATGCAATCCCCTTTTGACACCCACGACATGTTATTTAAACCGATAAATATCTCCACCCTTTATCAATTTTATGTAATAGAGGCATATGAGTGTCTTTTCATTCTCGTTAATTATCGAGTCTTCTCTACAATGAGGTCATGCATGATCTATTTTTCCTTTTACAGAAGTTTGAGATTGTACACTTGAAGAATTTGATATTGCATATGTTGATGTTTCTCCAACAGAAACCATGATCCAACTACACATAAAAAGTTAATCTAGAGACCTAATAATTATTAGATGAACTATGAAGTATGAACCTCAAAATAATATCAAACTATTATCATCAACTTATGAAGTATGAATCTCAAAATAAATCAAATTTTGGCAAGAAAATGATGGCAATAACTTAAAAGAAGTTAAAATAAAAGAGACTTAACTAAATTATGTAACAGACAAGACTTCAAATCAAACTACAACCTCCGATTTTTAGATAACTATGTTTTTATCTGGAAAGGAAACTATGTTTAAGTTATGAGTTACAATGCCACCTTAAATCATTTTTTTAGTCTGATAAAAACAAAATCAACTAGTTCAGGTAAGAGGTGGAGTTTGAGGTGAATGAAAGAGTTTGAATTCTTAGTGTCTAAAACTAGAAATCGGTAATGTACCTACATGGAATTAGAAATAGGTGAACTTAATGAGAACCAAAAAATGGAGAGAGGGGAACTGAGAGAGTGATAATTGAGAAAGAAAATAAGTTTTTTTTAATAAAAAAATAGGATAAACCCGTTGTTTAACCCGGGCTGCCGGATTTCTAGGTCAACCGATGAGCTTGCCGTGTCTAACTAGGTTGATTGTATTTCCGATTTTTTTATCCATTCAACCCAATTTGACGACCGATTCATCGTGTTTTCTGGTCCGACCAGCGGGCCAGGATGGATTTCAACTATACTTTTTTCTCATTGCATAGTTTTTGGGTATTGGTTGGCCCAACATTGTGGCCCAATCTCTAGTAACTCACTTACTAAATTTGACTTAATAATATAAATAGATACTACTCTCTTGATGGGAGGTAGATGTCAAATTCCTTTGTGGTATTTGGATGCTAGTGAGAGAGTTGCCTCCTTTGTGTGAGATAGTGGTGTAACGGAATCGATTAACAAGAGGACTAAGCCAAACTCTAATCGTATTCACATCCAACGGTGCTATCAGAGCTAGGGTTTAGGGTTTGTAATTGAAGTTTGAGATTGGGTTGGAGGATATAAGTTATCTTCACCAATAAGCGTAGATCTTTCTTCTGTTTCTTCTTTAATCCTCTTGTTTTTATTCTCTACTTCTTCTGCTACTGGAGGAAGAAGAAATGTGTTGCCTCCTCTAGAGAAGAAGTCGTTGCTGTCATGTTCAACCGTTGTCGGTGTCGCGTTTGTCGCGACCGCTGAGAATTAAAGCCATCGTTGTGCCGCTACTGAGAAGACGAAGCAGTATATCCCCGAGCGGGGTGGGTAAGTCGAAACTTTATTTGAGTTTTGAAAGGTATCATAGCTTGAACCCTCCTATTAATTTCTGCCAATTGATTGTTGATTGCCTTTAATTTGTTTTATAGCATGTCTAGTGTTAATCAATATGGTATGGTTCCGTTTGACAGAAAAACTGATTTTAACATTTGGAAACAAAAAAAATGAAATGTGTTTTAATTCAGAAAAAAAATGCTTTAAATTTGTTAGTCAGGTTTATGCTACTACTGATACCGTTGAAAAAATAGTGAAATGAATGAAAATGCATGTGCCTCTATATACTTGAACTTACCTGATTCTGTGATAAGAAAAATTGGTAATTTAGAGTGTGCAAAAACTTTGTGGGATAAATTGTTTAAACTTTATACTGAAACTTCTCTGCCTAATAAAATGTTCTTACTTGAAAGGTTTTTTAAATTTAGATTGAATATGTCCAAGGACATTGAATATAATTTGGATGTTTTCACTAAACTTATTTATGATATTTAGTTGCGTGGTGATAAGAACATTGATGAGTATGCCCCCATTGTCTTGTTGAATGCTATTCTAATTCTTTTAATGATGTGAAGTTTGCCATTAATTATGGTAGAGACAATGTCATTCTTGAGTAAGGAGTTAGATTTGAGACACTTTGAGGGAAAGTCTGGTGGGGAAGTCATGCATGTGAGGGGTAGATTTTAGGATAGATCGAGTTCCCAAAAGTATGTCAGTAATGAGAGTTTTGGTAAGAAATCTCATCCTGCTAGTAAAAATAGATCTAAGTCTAGGTCTAGTGCTAGAAAGTGTTATAATTGTCATGAGTCTGGTCATTTTATCAAGAATTTTCCTAAGCCTAAGAGAAATCATCATGTTGAAAATGCTTATGTGGCTGTTTGGGAGGACAATATGGGTGATATTTTTATTATTAATAATATATGTGATTATGCTAGCTTGAACTCTATGTTATCTAATTCTTTGTGCAAATCTGATTGGCTAGTTAACTTTGGTTGTACTTTCCATGTGACTCCATTTAGAGATTTGTTTTCTAACTATAAAGAGATTGAACATGGTTTTGTGTCTATGGCAAATTCGAAAAATTGCAATGTGTTAGGAATAGGTGATGTATGCTTAAGGTTCTCTTATGGTTCTGTGTTTACTTTAAAGAATGTGAGGCATGTTCCTGATTTGCGTTATAATTTGATATCGTGTGCATCTCTTGAGAATGATGGTTTGGAGGGAAAGTGGGGGAAATGTGTTATAAAAAATTTGCGTGAGTCGCTTGTTATCTTTACTGCTAAAAAGATGAACAATCTGTATGTGTGTCATGCTGAGACTGCTTGTGACTCTGTGAACTCTGTGATTGGTAATAAATCTGTTCTTTGGCATAATAGATTAAGTCAAATGAATAACAAAGGTCTAGAAATTTTGCATAAAGGTGGTCACTTTGGTAGTGATAAATTGTCCCCCATCTCTTTTTGTGAATCATGTGTGCTAGGAAAAAAACATAAGGGAACTAATATTTTCTGACAATTATTGATGATTATTCTAGGAAAGTTTGGGTGTTACTATTGAAACATAAGTATGATGTTTTTGAAAAGTTTAAGGAGTGGAAGGTTTTGATTGATAATCAAACAGGTAAGAGAATCAAAAATTTTAGAACAGATAATGGTCTTGAGTTCTGTAATAAACAGATGAATAATTTATGTGCTACCTGGGATATTAAAATGCATAAGTATGTGCCGTACACACCACAATAGAATGGTGTTGATGAGAGGATGAATATGACATTTCTAGAGAGAGTGAGAGCTATGTTAGCATCATCTGGGTTGTCTAAGAAGTTTTGGGGGGATGCTTTGCATACTGCTGCTTATTTAATAAATAGGTCCCCTAGTGTTCTCTTAAGAGGGAAATGTTCTGAATATGTGTTTTCAGGTAAACCTCTTGATTTGAGCAACTTGAAAGTTTTTAGATGTGTTGGCTATGTGCATCAGAAGGTTGACAGGTTGGAGCCTAGGTTTAAGAAATGTGTGTTCTTAGGCTACCCTGAAGGGGTAAAAGATTATAGGCTTTAGGATATGAGTGAACCTGGGCTAATGATTGTGATAAGTAGAGATGTTGTCTTTAATGAGAATAATTTTACTTGTATGTCTATGTCCCTCACTCCTGTTAATGATGCTCCTAATAAGGTGGAGCATGTGCCTGTAGTTTTTGATCAACCTGTTGAACATGATGTGAATGTTCTCAATGAGGTGGAGCATGATAATGTGCCTAATATTAATGATTTGCATGATTCAAATGTTTTGTCTGATTCATAAGATTTGTCTGATGATTTGCATGAGTATCAACTTTCTAAGGATAGAAGTAGAAGAACTGTTAGAATGCCTGTTAGATATAGGGATGATAATTTGAATGATTGTAATATGACTGAATTTGCTTTTAACATGTTTGAATTCCTAGACTATAATGAGCCTAGCTCTTACAAAAAAAACTTTGAGGTCTAAGTTTTCTACTAAATGGATTGTTGCTATAAATAATGAGATGAATTCCTTGAGAATCAATGATACATGGAAACTTGTTCCTAAATCTCATAATTGCTCCTTAGTGGATTGCAAGTGGTTGTATAAGGTGAAGCAAAAGTCTGAAAAAGTTAGATTCAAGGCTAGGTTAGTAGCAAAGGGATTTACTCAAAAGGAGAGAACAGATTATGCTGAAATTTTTGCTCTTGTTGTCAAATTCACTACTGTTAGAATTATGCTTGCTTTAGTTGCTCACTTTGATTAGGAATTGAAGCAAATGGATGTTACTATTGCTTTCTTACATGGTGAACTTGATAAGAATATTTATATGCATCAACCTGAGGAATTTTTTGACCCCAAGTTGCATGATCATGTTTGTTTGTTGAAAAACCTTGTATGGTTTAAAACAATCTCCTAGGCAATGGAATATCAAGTTCGATAAGTGCATGCAATCTTTGATATTTAAAAGAAGTTCTTCTAATCATTGCATGTACTTCAAAAATATAGACTCTCTGCCTTTATTTCTTTTATTGTATGTGGATGACATGTTGATTGTTAGCCCATGTCTGAAGTCTGTTATGCATGTGAAAAATCGGTTTGTGAAAATTTTGAAATTAAAGACTTAGGTGATGCTAAGAAGATTTTGGGCATGAATATCATTAGAGATAGAACAAAATTTTCTCTTGGGTTGAATCAAAGTGTATATGTTGCTAAAATTTCGAGTAAATTTTCTATGTCTGATGTTAAATCTGTGAATGTCCCTCTTGCTTCCCACTTTGTGTTAAGTAAGGATCAGTCTCCTAAGACTGAAATTGAAATAACTGAAATGAAGAATGTGCCTTATTCAATTAGATGTTTGAGTAGATTTATGTCTAACCCTGGTTTGCCTCATTGGAATGCTTTGAAATGACTTTTGAGATATCTAAAAACCACTATTGATGTTGGCTTGACTTTCTCTAAGTGTTCTGTAGGTACTAAGTTGGTTGGTTATGTGGATTCTAATTATGCTAATGATAGGGATAATAAAAAGTCTACTACTTATTATGTGTTTATTTTGTGTGTCTTTTGCATAATTTGGAAGTCTCAACTTCAACCCATTGTTGTTTTATCTATTACAGAATCTTATTATGTAGCTGCCACTGAAGCTTTTAAGGAATCAATTTGGCTTAGAGCTATTTTGTCTGAAATTAGTTTTCTTGACAAAAATGTGGTTGTGTTTTTGATAGTAAATCTCCTACTCAACTGTGTAAAAATCATGTTTTTCATGATAGAACTAAACATATTGATGTTATGTTTCATTACATTAAGGATATTGTTGAAAAGGGCATTGTTAAGTTAGAGAAAATTCCTTCGGAATTTAATCTTGCTGATATGGGTACTAAGTGTTTACCTGCTGAAAATTTTATTTCATATCAACGAATTTTAAACTTTGACTTAAGAAAACTCTTTGAGGTTCGTCCTTTGTGGGCATAACATGCTTTGTGATCTTGCCTTCAATCTTTGTGATTTCTCATTCTTTGTGCTCTTACATTTGATCTTTGTAATTTTCGCATTCTTTGTGCTCTTGCATTTGATCTTTGTGATTTTCGCATTCTCTGTGCTATTGCGTTTGATTTTTGTGATTTTCCCATGTTTTGTGTGCTTTTGCGTTTAATCTTTGTGATTTTCGCATGCTTTGTGCTCTTGCGTTTGATCTTTGTGATTTTCGCATGCTTTGTGCTCTTGTCACTCGTCTTTGTGACACGAGTTTACATTGGATATTCTCTTTGTTGCCTCGGTGGTAATAAATTGGCGATGATGTGTCTTGTGATTCCGTGATTTTGTTTTGCATTGCTTTGGGCCAAAAGCGGAGATTGTTGCGTATTGGTTGGCCCAATTTTGTGGCACAATCTCTAGTACTAGACTTGACCTAATAATATAAATAGACATTACTCTCTTGGTGGGAGGCAGAAGTCAAATTCCTTTATAGTGTTTGGATGCTAGTGAGAGAGTTATCTCCATTGTGTGAGATAGTGGTGCAACAAAATCGATAAACAAGAGAATTGAACTAAACTCCAATCGCATTCACACCCAACAATAGTTTTTTTTCTCATTCTGCATTTAAAAATGATACGTACAAATTAAATAGAAGTCAACTCCTCTTAAAAAAAAAATTCAAATAGTTATGGACGGACAGGGACTCGTGTGGCCTAAGTTCATCCCGAAATTTTCTTTATTTTTATGGTTTTATGGTTAAAATTTGATTATACCCTTAATTTTTTTTTTTAAATTTCATTATAATTCATTATTTATTTTTATAATTATTAAAAAAAATAGTAAAAACTTACTTCTTCTTCTTTTTTTTTTTTTTTATACTTTCGTTTTATTTAGATTATTTTTTTAAGTGCGCCTATTTTTTTTTTCTACCTATCCCAATTCTAAATCTGTCCCGGGTTATAATATTACGACACTGAATAAATTTTAAGAACCTACTATGCTAATTAAAAAATTAAGTACATAATATATCGAAAAACAATATATAAGGATAAAGTCTTATTCTTTAAGCGGTCTCAATTCATGCTAGGTAACAATCTACCACCTCTTATTCATATCTAAGTAAATCCAGGTAAATTAAAAAAAATATATATTATAATAAACTTACACAAATTTATGCCAATATATCATTGACATCTCTTTCTTAACACATATTACAAATTCTACCAATCATCATATTTATATCTGTAATATCATAAACGACACATAACTAAAACAAATATAGACATGAATAAAATTATTAAGAAATATTAATGAGTAAGAATATTTTAGTTTAAATTCATAACAAACAAAAACTGGGTCATAATAATTTTTATTCAACGTGACTTACTAGTTGAGTTTAAAGTTTAAACTAAGAAAATTATATCACTATTTATGTTCAATAATTATATACATATTTAAATAATTTTATCCTACCAAGATAATTTAGTGGTAAAAATCGATTAAGAGACTAAAATGTTACCGTTCGATTATATCTGTAAACCTTTTAAGTTTAAGTGAGATCATGTATTTGGGTTGTCATTCATCTTTTAATTACTTATATAATTTAATTTATTAATTAAAATATCCCTTATTTCTTTTTAAAAAAATATGTTTTTATTTTATATTAATATTTGTGAAGGCGTTTTCGACATAATTGTATTTTAAAATTTCAATAAAATTAAATTATTTAAATAAATCTTTAATTTTTTTTAAATATTTAGTGTTAACACTATTATATTATAAAAGATATATACTCACAACTACTTTATTCATAAAACTATAACATATTTAAACAAAATAATTTTAGCTGATTAAGTGGGAGAAATAAGAAAATTAAATCATTTAAATCCCTTAAAAGTTTACAATGTGTACAAAACAGAACTCTGTCAAATTTATAATTTAATTTAATATAATTAATATAAAAAATTTATACGAAATAAATTTTATAAGATAATAACAAAAAAAAATCAAATCAGTTTATTAAAATATTTAAAAGAATGAATTAAAGTTAGTTTATAAAAAAATAAAATTGAATAAAATATATTTATAAATTAATTAATATTTTTATTTAAATATATTTAACTTTATTTTCTAGTATAACTATTTATTTAAACTATTTAAAATTCAAATGATATATTAAATAATATAGTAGGTTGTAATTTTATTTATATTTTGAATTTATTTTTATTTAATATAATTAATATAATTTTTTTAAATAAAAAAATATATTAATTTAATTGATGTGAAAATAAATTTTATAATGTTAATAAAATAAATATATATATATATATATATATATATTAATATTATTTTTTAATAATATAAAATAAAATATTTAATAGAGGGTAATTTTGGTATTTAAATAAATAAAATGATTGATTAATTTGATGATATGATTGTTGAGTTTTGGGATAAAACATTGGTTTATCCCAACAACCTAAAGATCAAACAAGGCCTAAGAAATTGTCTTCACGACTCAAATATTAATCTTCGTAACTAGGTAATCGTCTCTTTGATTTAAGTCTTAGTCTCTACGACTAGGTAACCATCTCAACGACACAAGTCCTAGTCTCTGCGACTAGGTAATCATCTCTACGATTCAAATCCTAGTTCCCACGACTTGAAAACTGTTTTTACGACTCAAATCCATGTCTCTGTGACTAGGTAATAATCTCTACATTCAAATCATAGTCTCTGTGATATGCAATTATCTTCATGACTCAAATTCTAGTCTCCACGACTCAAATCCTAATCTGCACGACTAAGTAATCATCTCCACGATTCAAATTCTTTTCTCCGAGACTAGGTAATTGTTTTCACGACTAAAATCATAGTATCCACGACAAGATAATCATCTAAATGATTCAAGTCATAGTCCTTAGACTAGGTAACCATCTCTATGACTCAAATCATAGTCTCCACGACTAAGTAAGCATCTCTAGAATTAAAATCCTAGTCTCCACAACTAGATAATTTTCTTCAAGACTCAAATCCTAGTCTCCACGACTAAGTTATCATATTTACAATTCATATCCTAGTCCCGTGACTAAGGAACCATCTCTACGACTCAAGTCATAGTCTCTACGACTATGTAATCATCTATACAATTAAAATTCTAGTATCTACGACGAGGTAATTGTCTTCAAGACTCAAATCCTAGTCTCCACGACAATGTAATCATCTCTACGATTCAAGTCATAGTCCTCATGACTATGTAAATTTCGATAGACTCAAGCCTTAGTCTCCACGATTAGGTAACCATCCCTAAAAATCAAATCCATGTCTTAGAGACCAAATTATTGTCTTCATAACTCAAATTTTATTATCTCCAACTATGTAACCGTATCTATGACTCAAGTCCTAGTACTCATGACTAGGAAACTATCTCAATAAACTCATGTCTTAGTCTACGCGACTAGGTAATCATCTCTACAACTTAAATCCTAGCCTCCACGACTAAGTATTTATCTTCACGACTAAAATCCTAGTCTCCACGACTAGGTAATCATCTTTACTATTCAAGTCATATTCTCCATGACTAGGTAACCATATCTACGACTCAAGTCCTAGGCTTTATGGCTAGGTAATCATCTATACGATTCAAGTCCTAGTCCTCATGACTAGGTAACCATATATACGACTCAAATCATAGTCTTCACGACTAGGAAATTATCTTCACGGTTAAAATCCTACTCTCTACAACTAGATAATTATCACTTCAATTCAAGTACTAGACCATAAGACTAGGTAACCATCTATACAACACAAATCCTATTCTCATCGACTAGGTAATCATCTATATAATTTAAATCCTAGTATCCACGACTAGGTAATTGTCTTCACGATTCAAATCCTTGTCTCCACGACTAGGTATCATCTTTATGATTCAATTCTTAGTCTAGGCGACTAGGTAGTCATCTCTATGATTCAACTACTGGTCCTAATGACTTAATAACAATCTTCACATCTAAGGTCCTAGTTTTAATGACTAGGTAATCATCTCTAAAATTCAGATCCTAATTCACATGACTAGGTAACTGTCTCTATGATTCAAGTACTAGTCTCCGTGACTAGGTAATTATCTTCATGATTCAAATCCTAGTCCCTACGACTAGATAACTATTTCTACGACATAAATCCTTGTCTTAGTGATTATGTAATCATCTCTATAATTTAAATCCTAATATATGTGACTAAGTAATCATCTCTATAATTCAAAACATAGTCTACATGATTAATTGTTTTCACTACTGAAATCCTAGTCTCCACGACTAAGTAATCGTGTCTTAGATTAAAGTCCTAGTCCCGCAAATAGGTAATCATCTCTATGACTCAATCTCTTGTCTCTACGATTAGGTAATCATTTATACAATTAAAATCCTAGACACCACGATTAATTAATTGTATTCACGACTCAAATCCTTATCTTAACAACTATGTAACCATCCTTAATATTCAATTCTTAGTCCATGTGACTAGTTAGTCATCTCTACGATTAAAGTCCAAGTCCCAACAACTGAGTAATAGTATCTAAAACTCAAGTTCTAGTCTCTGTTGCTAGCTAATCATCTCTATGATTTAGATCATAATCACCACAACTAGGTGACAGTCTCTATGACTTAAGTCCTAGTATTCATGACTAGGTAGTTGTCTTCATGACTTATATCCTAGTCTGTGCAACTAGGTAGCAATTTCTTCGACACAAATTCTAGTCTCAACGACTAGATAATCATCTCTATAATTCAAATCATAGACTCCTCGACTAGGTAATAATCTCTTTCATCGAAGTCATAGTCTCCATGACTAGATAGTTGTCTTCACGACTCATGTCATAGTCCATGAAACTAGGTAACCGTTTCTATTACACAAATCCTAGTCTCATCGACTAGATAATCATCTTTATAATTCAAATCCTAGTCTTCTTGAATAGGTAATCATCTCTTTGTTTCAAATCCTAGTCTTTGCGACTAGGTAATTGTCTTCATAACTCAAATCATAGTTTTAACGACTATGTAATTGTCCATACGATTCAAGTCCTAGTAGTCCATGCGACTAGGTAATTGTCTCTACGACTCAAGTCCTAGTCTCCACGATTATGTAATACTCTCTATGATTCAATTCATAGTCCCTATGACTATGCAACCAACTTTACGACTTAAATCCTAGTCTCAGTGACTAATTAATCAACTCAACAATTAAATTTCTAGTCTTAGTGTTAGTAAATGGTCTTCACAACTTAAATCCTAGTCTCCATGACTAGGTAATCAACTTTATGATACAAATCATGTTCCACATGACTAGGTAATAGTCAATACGACTAAATCCCTAGTCTCTACGACTAGGTACTCCTCACTAAAATTAAAATCCTAGTGTCTGTGACTAGGTAATTATCTTCACCACTCAAATTCTAGTATCCACAACTAGGTAACCTTTTCTACGGCTTAAGTCATAGATTCCGCGACTAAGTAATCATGTTTATGACTTTAGTCCTAGTCTCCACAGTAGGTAATCAACTCTACAATTCAAATTCAAGTCTCAACAATAGGCAATTGTCTCCACGACCCAAATCCTAGTCTTCATGACTAGGTAATCATATATATGATTCAATTCCTAGTCTCCACGACTAGGTAACTGTCTCTATGAGTCAACTCCTAGTCTCCCTAACTAAGTAATCATATCTAAGATTCAAATCCTAGTCTCCGTGACTAGGTAATTATCTTCATGACTCAAATATTTGTCTTCACGACTAGTTAATTATCTATATGATTCATGTCCTAGTCCACGCGACTAGGTAGTCATCTTTATGATTAGAGTTATAGACCCCCACGACTAAGTAACCATCTCCACGACTCAATTCTTAGTCTCTACGATTCATATACTAATCTCCGTGATTAGGTAATCGTCTTTATGACTCAACTCATAGTCTCCATAACTATGTAGTTGTCTTCATTACTTAAATATTTATGACTCAAATCCTAGTCTCCATGATTAGGTAATCATCTTTATGATTCAAGTCTTAGTCCCCATGACTAGGTAACCGTCTCTACGACTCAAGTTCTAGTATTTAAGACTAAGTAATCATCTATATGATTCAAGTCCTAGTCCTCATGACTAGGTAACCATCTATACGACTCAAATATTAGTCTTTGTGATTATGTAATCATCTATAAAATTAAAATCCTAGTTTCCACGACTAGGTAATGTCTTATTAACTCAAATCCTAGTCTCCACAACTAGGTAATCATCTATTCGATTCAAGTCTTAGTCCACATGACTAGGTAATCATCTAGACAACTCAAATCCTAGTCTAAGCTACTAGGTAATCATTAATACATTTCAAATCCTAATCTCCATGACTAGGTAATTATCTTCATGACTCAAATCCTTGTCTCCACGACTTGGTACTCATCTCTACGATTCAAGTCCTAGTCCACGTGACTAGGTAGTCATCTTTAAGATTAAAGTCATAATCCCCATGACTGAGTAACCATCTCTTCGACTCTAGTCCTAGTCTCCATGACTAGATAATCATCACTACGATTCAGATCTTCATCCATACGACTATGTAACTATTTTTATGACTCAAGTCCTAGTCTCCACGACTAGGTAATCATATTTACGATTCAATTCCTAATCCTAAGGACTAGGTAATTGTCTCCACTACTCAAATCCTAGTCTTTATGAATAGGTAATCATCTATACGATTCAAGTCTTAGTCCCCGTGACTAGGTAACCATCTATACAACTCAAATCCTTGTCTCAATGACTATGTAATCTTTTATACAATTGAAATTATAGTCTTCGAGACTAGGTAATTTTCTTCACAACTCAAATTCAAGTATTACAACTAGGTAATTATCTATTCAATTCAAGTCCTAGTCCACGCGATTAGGTAATCATCTTTACGATTAAAGTTTTAAACCCCCACATTGAGTAACCATCTCCACAACTCAAGTCCTAGTCTCTATGACTAGGTAATCATCTCTACGATTCATATCCTAATCCCCCGCGATCAAGATAGTCTCCTCTATGACTCAAGTCCTAATCTCCATAAATAGGTAGTTATTTTCACGACTTAAATCTTAGTCCTTATAACTTGGTAACCATATCTACTACACAAATCCTAGTTTAAACGACTAGGTAATCACATTTATAATTCAAATCCTAATCTTTGTGACTAAGTAATCATCTGGATAATTCAAATCTTAATATCTGTGATAGCTAATTGTCATCACAACTGAAATCCTATTCTCCATGACTAGCGTCTCGATGATTAAATTCCTAGTCCTTGAGACTAGGTAACCGTCTCAACGACTCAAGCCCTTGTTTCCAAAACTAGGCGATCATCTATAAAATTCAAATCCTAGTTTCTACGACTCGGTAATTGTCTTCACGACTCATATCATTGTCTCAACGACTATGTAATCATCTATACGATTCAAGTTCTAATCTACACGAATAGGTAACCATCTCTACAACTCAAAT
Organism: Impatiens glandulifera; assembly: GCF_907164915.1. Classification (NCBI taxonomy): domain Eukaryota; kingdom Viridiplantae; phylum Streptophyta; class Magnoliopsida; order Ericales; family Balsaminaceae; genus Impatiens; species Impatiens glandulifera. The sequence goes on from NC_061864.1 coordinate 44,220,073, forward strand.
CCTAATCTTCACGACTAGGTAATCATATATACAATTCAAATACTAGTCTCCACGATAAGGTAATTGTCTTCACAACTCAAATAATATTATTTGTAGATATGTAATTGTCTCTACAATTCAAGTCATAGACCCCACAACTAGGTAACCGTCTCTATAACTCAAGTCCCAATCTCTATGACTAGGTAATCTTCTATTCGATTCAAATCCCAGTATCTACGACTAGGTAACCGTCATTAAGACTCAAATCATAGTCTCTATGATTAGGTCATCTAAACCATTCAAATCTTAGTCTCTACTATAGGCAAATGTCTTCGCGACTAAAATCCTAGTCTTCAAGGCTAAGAAATTATCTCTAAGAATAAAATCCTAGTCCTTATGACTATGTCACCGTCTCTATAACTCAATCAATAGTCTCTTTTACTAGGTAATCATCTATAAAATTAAAATCATAGTCTCCGTGATTAGGTAATTATTTTCACGACTTAAATAATTGTCTCTACGACTAAGTTACCGTCTCTACAATTCTAGTCTTAGTTTCTGTGACTAGTTAACCATCTATATGACTTAAGTCCTAGTCCTCATGACTAGGTAATCATCTCTAGAACTAAAATCATAGTTTCTACGACAAGGCCTTTGTCTTCACAACACAAATCATAGTCTCCACGACTAAGTAATCATCTCTATAATTCAAGTCCTAGTCCATATGATTAGGTTATCGTCTCAATGACTCAAATCCTACTCTCCACGGTTACATAATAATCTCTACAATTCAAATCCTAGTCTCCACAACTAGGTAATCATCCCTATGATTCATTTCCTAGTCCCGAAAATCAAGTAATTTTCTTTCTTACTCAAATCCTAGTCTATATGATTAGGTAATCATCTTTACAATTCAAATTCCAGTCTCAACAATTTTTAATTGTCATCACGACTTAAAACCTCGTCTCCACAACTAGGGATGGCAATGGGTACTCGTATGCCCGATACCCATGGGTACCCGATGGTCGGGGTCAAGTATTTTGAATCTTAGAGACAATTATCTAGATGATAAGACTATGATTTGAGTCGTGAAGACAATTATCTAGTCGTGGAGACTATGATTTGATTTGTAGACATGTTTACTTAGTATTGGAGACTAGGACTTCAATCGTAGAGACAATTACCTAGTCGTGGAGAATAGGATTTGAGTTGTGAAGACAATTGCCTTATTGCGGAGACTAGGATTTGAATTTTAGAAATGATTACCTAGTCGTAGAGATTAGAATTTGAGTCGTGGAGATGGTTACCTAGTCACAGGTACGAGGATTTGCATCGTAAATATGATTACCTAGTCGTAGAGACTAAGACTTGAGTCGTAAAGATAGTTACCAAGTCGTGACGACTAGGAATTGAATCGTATAGAAGACTATCTCATCGTAGAGAATATGATTTGAGTCGTGAAGAAAATTACATAGTCTCGGAGACTATGATTTAAATCGTAGAGATGATTATCTAGTCGTGTAGACTATGATATAAGTCGTAGAAACGGTTACCTAGTCACTAGGACTAGGACATAAATCGTAGAGATGATTACCTAGTAGTGGAGAATATAATTTAAGTCGGAAAGATAATTACCTAGGCTTAGAAACTAGGATTTCAATAGTAGATTTGATTACCTAGTTGTGAAGACTAGGACTTGAGTCATATAGATTGTTACCTAGAGGTGGAAATTGGGATTTGAATCATAGAGACGATTACCTCATCGCAAAGACTTGTATTTGAGTCATTAAGAATATTACATAGTTGTGGAGACTTGGATTTTAGTTTTAGAGATGATTACATAATCGTGGAGACTATGACTTGAGGCGTAGAGAGGGTTACCTAGTCGCAGGGACTATGACTTGAATTGTAAAGATGATTATCCTAGTCGTGGTGATTATGATTTAAGTTGTGAAGATAATTACCTATTGTAGATACTAGGATTTGGATTGTAAATATGATTATCTAGTCGCGAAGACTCGGTATTTTGTCGTAAAGACAATTACCTAATTGTGGGGATGAGGATTTGAATCGTAAAGATGATTACCTAGTCGCGAAGACCAGGACTTGAGTCGTTGAGACTAGGACTTGAATATTAGAGACAATTATCTAAACGCGATGACTATGATTTGAGACGTGATGACAGTTACCTAGTAGTAGAGACTAGGATTTAAATTGTAGAGATGATTACATAGTCAAAAAGACTAGGATTTTAGTCATAAAGACAATTACCTAGTCGCGAAGACTAGGATTTTAATTTTATAGATGATTACTTAGTTGTGGAGACTATGATTTGAATAGTAAAGAAGATTAAATAGTTGCGAGGATTATGACATGAATCATAGTGTTGATTACCTAGTCGCATAGACTAAGATTTGAGTCGTGAAGACAATTACTTTGTCGCGAAGACTAGGATTTTAATTGTAAAGATGATTACCTAGTTATGAAGATTAGGATTTGAGTCGTAGAGATGGTTAACTAGTCGCATGGACAAGGATTTGAATCACAGAGATGATTACCTAGTTGTAATGACTAGAAGTTGGGTCGTAGAGATAATTACTTAGCCGCGAGCACTTGACTTGAATCATATAGAAGACTACCTAGTCGTAGAGACTATGATTTAAGATGTGAAGAAAATTACATAGTCGCGGAGACTAGATTTTTAATCGTAGAAATAATTATCTAGTCTCGTAGACTATGACATGAGTTATAAAGACATTTACATAGTCATAAAAATTAGGACCTGAATCGTAGAGAAGATTATCTAGTCACAAATACTGAAATTTGGTCGTGAATACAATTACCTAGTCAAAGAGACTTAGATTTGAATTGTATAGATGATTATCTAGTCATTGAAACTAGGATTTGAGTTGTAGAGACGGTTACATAGTCACGGAGAATATGACTTGTATCGTAGAGATTATACATAGTCGTAAAGACTAGGACATGAATCATAGAGACACTTACCTAGTCGCGAAGACTAGGACTTGGATCGTATAGATGATTACCTGGTCGCAGAGACAAGAATTTGAGTCGAGAAGATAATTACCTAGTTGCGGAGACTAGGATTTGAATTTTAGAGATGATTACATATTCATAGAGACTATAATTTGAGTAGTAGAGACAGTTACCTAGTCACTAGAACTAGGACATAAACGTAAAGATGATGACCTAGTCGATGAGACTATAATTTGAGTTATGAAGATAATTACCTAGTCGCGGAACTAGGATTTGAATCTTAGAGATGATTACCTTGTCGCCAATCCTAGGATGTGAGTTATATAGACGATTACCTAGAGGCAGAGAGTAGGACTTGAATTGTAGAAATGATTACCTCATCACGAAGACTAGAATTTTAAATGTGAAGAAAGTTTCATAGTTATGGAGATTAAGATTTGAATTTTAGAGATGATTACATAGTCACGAAGACTAGGTTTTAAGGCGTAGAGAGGGTTACCTAGTCGTAGGGATAAGGACTTGAATCGTAGAGATGATTAACTAGTCGTGAAGACAATTTCCTACCGTGGAGACTAGGATTTGAATTGTAGAGATGAATACCTAGTCACATAGGCTGAGATAGGAGTCGTAAATAGGATGACCTAATCGCGGGGACTAGGATTTGAATCGTACAGATGATTACCTAGTCGCGAGGACTAAGACTTGAATCATAGAGATGATTTTCTAGACACGAAGACTATAATTTGAGTCGTGAAGACAAGTACCTAGTCACGGAGACTAGGATTTGATTATTGAGATGATTACCTATTCGCTGAGACTAAGACTAGAGATGTTTCGACGATTATCTAGTCGCGATGACTAGGACTTTAATCATAGAGATGTTTACCTATTCGTGGAGATTAGGATTTGAATCATGAAGACAATTGCCCAGTCGTGGAGATTAGAATTTTAATATTAAAGATGATTACATAGTCGTGAATAGTATGATTTGAGTTATAGAGATGGTTACCTAGTCGCATGGACGAGAATTTAAATCGTGGAGATGATTACCTAGTTGCAAAGACTAAGACTTGAGTCGTAGAGATAGTTAACTATTCACGAGGACTATGAATTGAATCATATAGAAGACAACCTAGTTATAGAGACTTTGATTTGAATCTTGAATACTATTACCTAGTTGTCGAGACTAGGATTTGAATCGTAGAGATGATTACCTTGGTACGTACACTATGATATGAATCGTAGAGTTGGTTACATAGTCATGAAAACTAGGACTTGAATTGTTCAGATAATTACATAGTCGTAGTGATTGATATTTGAGTCCTAAAGACAATTACCTAGTCATAGAGATTATCCCTCGATAGTATCAAAACTCTATCTCTTGATAGGTATCCAAAACCTATATATCGATAGGTATCTAACCAAAACCCTATCTCTTGATAGGTATCCAACCAAAAACTCTATCTCTCGATAGGTACCCAAACTCTATCTCTTGATAGGTATCCAAACCCTATCTCTTGATAGTTATCCAACCAAAAACCATATCTCTCAATAGGTATCCAAATCCTATCTCTCGATAGGTACCCAAACTCTATCTCTCAATAAGTACTTAAACTATATCTCTCTATAGGTCCCAAAACCTTATCTCTCGATAGGTATCCAAACCCTATCTATCTATAGGTCCTAAAAACCCTATCTCTCAATAGTTATCCAAACCCTATCTCTACATGTATCAAAACTTATCTATTGATAAGTTCCAACGGTTATACGACCATGACCTAATCGAAACCCTATCTCTTGATAAGTATAAAAACCTTATCCCTTGATAAGTACTAAAGATCATACGTACATGTTCTAATCAAAACCCTAACTCTCGATAGGTATGAAAACCTCATTTCTTGATAAGTACTCGCGATTATACACATATGATCTGAATAAAATTCCTACTCACCAATGGATACAAAAATACATATGATCCGAATAAAATTCCTACTCACTAATGGATACAAAAATATCGATTCCCCGATTTACAATAACAAGAAATCTATTTGTTGATAGTACTACAATCATTTAATATGACCTCTCTAAGCATTACTTGTTAGTAATTTTTGTGAGTAAGTTCATTAACTCTTATGTAAACCTATATGTGGATAGTCTTACGATTATGTACATATGATCGTTTGTAAATGTTACTTGTTAATAACCCACGTGAGAGATTTTTTTATCAAACTTCTAATGTCCCTACTATGTCTCATCAAGTGACATTAACCATAGTCATTTGTATATGACTATCTCAACAAATGTCTATCTCTGTATCAATATCCCATAAATTTTGTGGATACTTTGTTAAGATTTGTGAAACAAGATTCAAGAAACTATGCTTGTTAAGATAATCACCAAGAAAAGAACCCTGATTAATGCGTGGAAAATCTTAACGAATGTTACATACAACAACACAAGTTCACTCCACCATCAATTGACTCATGGTTCTATGTTTCGAGGAAGATGTGTTGTCCTTTTGGATGTGCTAAAGGCTGAGCCATCATTTAAAATTAGTGTATTTTTAAAAAACTTTTGTGGGGTCCACATATATTTTTTATGTAGATTGTATAATACTTTTGAAGGATGACTCAACTTTTGCCACATCCAAGGGGACAACATATCCTCCCCTATATTTCCATCACCCTCAATAATATAAATTGGATGAGAAAATCTTAGTGTTATATGTCATATTCGAATCCACGTTTTTAAAAACCAATTTATTATAATCAAAATCGATTCGAGACGGGCACTCTGTAAGCACTAAAATTTTACCAATTTATGAATTTGAAAATAATTATTTTGAATAAACAAATTCAAAATAATTAAAAGAAATGCTAAAACATTATTAATTAATTAATTGAATTAATTATTGTGATAATTAAATCTTAACTAATTAAAAATAATGGTAAAAGAAATAAATAAAATAATTTGGATAAATATTATATTCATTCAATCTTAAATTAATTTTAAAAAAATTCAAGGAATTAAAATAAATAATTTAGGGATAAATGTTATATCTATTTTATCTTAAATAAATTATTTATTAAACCCCAAAAAATACAAAAAATAAAATAAATTGAAAAAATAAGTGTCATATTTATTAAAAATATTTTTTATATTGTGTAGAATGAAAAATGCCAAAATGGTAAAAGAAAATTTAATTTTGAACAAATCCTTAAGCTGAAAATGGAGCGTGATCCTGTGTGTCCGAAATCCGGATGGAGCACTACACTAGAAGCCACAACCCTTGGATGAGCGATGGATCGTCATTCAACTCCCAAGAGTCATCTGCAAAGCCCGCTGTAATGGAAGAAGGGCGCTTTCGCGCAATAACGGATCAACAAACGGACGCCTCAGTAGCCGAAATGCGAAAGAATGCCCGATCGGGGACGGAACCCAGACGGAACGTGAACGTAGTGTCTTGCGTTCAAATTCTCGTCCGAAATGACGTCGTTTCACCCTATGTCTCCGTTTTCCTCTCGATGATGAATAGATAAGAACTGTAGCCATCTTTGATTTTTAAAGATGGAACTTTGTCGTTTCTCCACCTTTTGACTTTGTCCAAAAGGTGGAATGATCACCATACTCTAGTGATCATTTTTTCTATATATAGGCGCATCATTGATGCCTATATCGACAACTGACCGAAGAATAACTAAAATGTCATCAATGGTTATTTGACTTATCCCGATCCATTTGCTTCACAAACCGACTCCAAGAGGTTATAAATAGCCCCCTTAAGAAAACTGAAAGCAAAAGATCCACTCTCAAGCCTTTAATCAAATTTTTTGAAAATTTTTTCATTAAAGCTTCAAGCTTTCTAGATTTTCGTAACATTCAAATAAAACCTTAAGGCTCTAATTCAAGCATTTAGAAAGTATTTTGGACCATTTAAGTCTAGAAGCTATTTCACAAGCTTTCACCCAAGTATTTTGGACCATTTAGCCTACAAGATAGAACTCGGAGCCAATACCAAGATACACAATGTCTTCCATGTTTTGCAATTGAAGAATTTCCAAAGAATCCCCACTATCATTGTAGAATTCCCCACCTTAGTGCACGAGCTAACAGGACAAGCAATATTGTGGGTGAATAAGACCTCGTGAAGCATGGGAAATGAAAATACTACTGCTGATCAATTGGAATGTGGCACAAATAGAAAACCTGGCACGAGAAGATATTAGAGTGATAAGCATTCAATGCCCGAAGATGCTAGCAACGTGGAGACAAACTAGGCAAAAATCTCTTCGTCGAGGACGATGAATATTTGATGGAAGAGATAATGATAAGATCCTTTAATAGAATCTCACCCTACAATTTCCAATTGAGCAGTTAAAATAGATATTGTATTGGGTTTCTGTTTTCTATTATTCACAAAACTGACTTTGGTTAATTCTCAAAATAACAGTTATAACTTAATACTTTGGTGAATTATCATGTTATATATGCTGAATTGACTCTCCAATGGGATATCAATGAAAAGTTTTGTGAAAGTTGCTTATCTCAATTGTATTTTTTTTTTTATTTTGCTCTTCATCTTGGACGGTTAAGTATATACTAGCATTATTCTTATTAATCATTGTTTCTTCTTCTCTTATAATCTTTGTATTCTTCTTCTTATAATTCTCCCGATGCACTTTGAACACAGATTTCCTTTTTTTGTCTTTGAGATCAAGAACCAATAACCCTAATTACAGATTTAAGTCTCAACACATTCGTATGTGTTTAAATTTCATTTCAGGGTAGAAGTACGTTTTTTCTTGTAATGAATTTGTTGTGTTCTTAGTTGTAGGGTCAACGACTGTGACCTGGTTTTGGTTTTTGACCGAGGATTGAATTCTTCATCGTGGTTTCTAACTGAGGGAACAACCGAGAATCATCCTGCATCTGACCGAGGCTTCAACAGAGAGTTCCCCCGACAACCTCTTATTGATCGATGGCCTTGCTCACAACCAACACCCGACTAAAGATTTTCCATCTTACCGAAGATCAGCCAATGTCCCGACCAAAAGCCTACTCCTCGATTAATGGCCTTCTGGTCTGGTTCTAACTAAGGATCACTTTGTCTGTGACCCAACTCCTGACCTGCCATCCGACTTAGACCCTAACCTTTTTTTGTTTAGGCAATGTTTGTTTGTATGGTTGCAATTATTTATTTATTTTCTGTTTTTTTTTCTGTTTTTATCATTTAAAATTCTAAAAAAATTAAAATAATAACTAAAAATAATATTTTTGATAAAATCCAAAAACATATTTTTTCTCTAAGGGCCTGTTTGGCTATATTTTTAGAATTTTCTCATATTTGTTTGGTTTATAACTTTGATTTTATAATTCTAAAAAGTATGAAATTTGTTCTACTGTGTTTACAAATAAATTTGTGACTATTAAAAATTATTTTCTCCATTATCGAACTATTTGGTAATCTTTTTCATCATTTTGGACTTTTGTTTATAAAATTCAAAATAAATAAAATCTTTTTATTTGTGTACATGGAATTAGTATGTGACAATTAAATTATTTAGGCTCGCCATGTCATTCTTAGACTACGATATAGATAGACGTTAACACGGATAAAGTTTTAAAATAATAAAATATGTAAAAATATTTCTAAAGTTATGATCAATATATTACGTAGTAGAGACTATCAATTTGACGGAGATATAATACCGATATAAAAAAAAAGAAAAATATAAAGAGAGAGAGGTGAGACATAACACCAATGTCAAAAAAAGAAAAGGTATAAAGAGAGATAAATTTTATTAATTTTTCAGTCAATCAGATTACACTACGTTATGTCTTCACTCATTCCCTCTTCCAAATTTCCTACCACAATCATTTCTCGCGACTTATATAATTGAGAAATTATTTTAAATTAACAAAAACTAAAAATTAAATTTTAATCAAATTTACCATTTTGTTTTTTATCTAATCGATCGAGAGAAAAATAAGTAATGACATTTAGATTATTGAGTTTGATTTTTATTTTTGAACAAAAAAAAAAAAATATTTACGAATCCATTTGTTGGCAATTTTTGTCTTGCCACATCAAAAAATAAAATAAACCTTCACATTTTTGTCATCTTAATAATTCATTCTTTAATATTATATCATCACTTGAGCTAATTGGTCACCATCATACAATTTACAATGAATCCAAATACAAGCAACCACTAATCTCACTATTCAATGTAGAAACCAAGCTGAATCACTTCCTTAATTTCTAGTTCTTTAATAAAATGTTAAATGATGTGAGTGTTTAATTCGTACATATAATTGACAAGTTGTATCTCTATTATTAATATGAAACTTTAATATGTTTCTTATAATAAAATAGAAATCCTTTATTTTATTTGATTCTTTAGAAGAAATTATTGATATAGAATAAATTATTTGTTTGTTTTTCCAAGGAACTATATGGTTTGTTTGCTAACTTGATTTTTTAAGTTGTATGACTAGGAAGAGAAAGCAAACATAATAAGGAATGGTAATATTCCTTTCTATCTTCACCAGAAACTAATCAATAAAAATTAATTATAAACTAATCAAACAACTTAAAGTTATTAAAAAAAACATTTGGCTTATCTTGCGCATAGAGATGAGCATTGGGTGGTTTAATCCGAAATTCAATCCAATCCGATTCCTAAATACTTATTCGGATTGGATATTTTGGATTGGACTGAGATCGGATTGAATTGAGTTCGGATTTAATTAAATCGGATTGAATTAAGATTATCTAAATTATCCAAACTATCTAAATAAAAATATATTTTTTAATTAATTTTCTTTAAATTAAATTTCATCTCAATATAATATATATTTTACTTATTATCATTTGACAACGATATTTATTTATAATTTTATTATTTTTTTATTATTTTTTTCAGATTCAAATTTAATAATAATAAAAGCTTCGAATTTAAAAAAAAAAAAATTTAAAAATTTTAAAAAAAAATTGTTGACTAATTTAGCTGATATATATAAATATTTTTTAGTTTGGATTATCCAAACCATTTTCAATCCAATCCGTATTAATTAGTAAAATGATTTAGATTCCAGATTGAATAAACTTAGTTTGAATTTAATACGGATCGGACAAAACAGATTAGTTTTACCCATTTGCTCACCCCTACTTGCGCATCATGATGTAAGTAAGTATAAACGGACAAGTAAAGCAAATGAGATAAGTAAGTATAAACGGACAAGTAAAGCAAATGAGAGGTTTTCAGCAAAACACAGCAATCCCTCGTAACTAATACAGAAGTAATAACAGCTAGGGGTGAACCAAGTGAAGTGAAAATAACCCAAGATTAATTAGTGAGTTGCTATTTACAAACAACTGACTTTAATTGATGATGTTGCAGTAAAATAAAAATTAAAAAAAAAAACAAAAACTAATGTTGTTAATAATGATACAAAGTTGCAACTATCCCTGCAAGAAAAAAATATATTAAGAACTCTCAAAGCCTATATCTGTAACAGTCAAATTTCCTGACTAGCCATCCCAGCCAGCCGCATTAATGTTTGTTGTCTTTCTTTCGTGAGATTCATCATCTTCAATTGACATGAAGTCGAATGGAGGATTCCATTTGACAGTTTTCGATAAGATTCTCAACCAATACACACACTAGAGTAGTATTATCATCTCCAAAATTCATCATCATCCTCTGCACATGCAGGGAGTAAGTGGATTCTCCCATAGATCATAGTTGGGGAAAGTTTCTTCAGGCAATCCTGTTCGAGTCTGGTGAGTAACAACCACATCTTCTACAAAGGTCGCCCAACCCATGTAAGGGTCCCCTAAAGATTTGGACATCAGCCCTTTATCCGGTTTTATAGATTTTTGCCTGTGTCCCATGTACCTTCGAAAACCAATTATCAGTTTCGCAAAGTTTCCACCATGTGTCATCACAAACACGTCTGATTTCAAGCAAACCAAAAAATCCAGAGCTGCTAAGCTAGTTACATGCTTCCTGAACCCATCTAACTCCTCCTTGCTCGCCAGCTCCTCCTTTGTCACCTATATCAAAATCACCCCATTCAATCTAATCAAGGATAGATTTACGCAAACAGATTAGAAGAGCCTTGAAAAATAGACTTGACCGGATGAACAACGTGTGTTCTCCATTTTATTCATGTCTTGTTTGTTCTATTGGCATTATAATCTTTATAATAATACCTATGAATAGAAATAGAAATAGAAAGAAAAAAAATGATTAGGTGCCTTACGAGATTTGGAAACATATTCCTCAGAGGTGCCATACGGTTCTGACCACCATAAACCTGTCCAGAAGCAACATATATTTGGGTTTCCTTTGGATAGCCCATTGCCCGAAGAATCACAGCTACTTCCCCTGGCTCGAGAGGACAACGACCTTCCTTCCGCTTCTGCAGTGCTAATGACCATAGATGGGAACCATTCTGCAGGTAGAGATAGATAGATAGATAAGATAATCATTTTTTTTGTGAGATGGATGCCAATCAGATAAACAAAATTAAAGCACCTTATACCGTCGAGGCCATTCCTTTTGTCTGTACATTGCCATCTGGGCTTTCTCCTCTCTTGTCCCCACAAAATCGCAAAATGACAGACCAACCATACCCTTCTCAAACCTAAGATGGAGAGCCCTGTTTGTGCAACCATTTGGATATCTTTGTCAGAAGAAAAAGAAAAGTGACCATGCAAGTAAGATGATTTTATCATTTACATGTAAGGATTTGATCCGCCAGTGCGGTTTCTCATTCTTGATGACAGTAAGTTAGCCATTCTTTCAATTTCTGGAAGGAACTTTAGAGCATGATAATTTACCCTGCATCTTAGCTTGTTGATTTCTGGAGGAACATTATCATACCTGGGAAAAAATGACCAGTTAGACGTTCATTTTCACTAAGAAATATCACAGATGTGTGAAAAAGAGTCCACAACTCACCCAAGCCGATCAACAAAAGGTTTAAGAGCCATTATCTTCTTCTCTTTAACCCGAGGCAAAACATTGTCAATATAGAACTGGGCTGGAGCATACTTCGGAATGTTCTTCACTGTCCGCCTAACATAAGTATTACAAACTTTTCAGATACACTTAGCACTATATTAAGATGTAGAATAAGTTTCTATTCAATATCAAACCATATTATTTCATGAATAGTAAGACCTACTATCATCTAATTATACCAATTGTATCCCTAACTAGCTTGGGTACTCAATTTACAACCTAACAAATACTTTAGGGAAGACTTTGCATATTCTGTCTTAAAGACTTTGCACCCCAGGTGGAAAGTACTCAATGAAAAACTAATCCTCACCTTATACTGGTGAATAATTCTGACTTGTCAGTAAACCAGTCGGGAATATCACGAACAATTCGTACATCGTCCTTCATGTAGTCAATGAAATGATCAACATCAAATATGTCCTCAAACTTCCTGTACTTGAATACAACCACAATGTAATCAAAATAAAAGCATTCACAACAATCATTATGAGCAAGGTAAGAGAAAAGAGAGGAAGTCAACAGGAAATGACAAATCATTATTCTAAGTCGTGGCATCTCGTGGTTGGTAGGAACTAGATTGCTTTTTGTGGCCAATTTTAAGGATGAATTGAAACAGTCAATAGATAAATGACACTTGGAAGGTGAGAGATATGCTAAATGCAACTATACTGAAACTATTCAAGACGAAAACTCACGTCTGATCTTTCCAGATTTGATCTTGCTTCAAGACAGGCAAAATAAGGGTGACATTCATGATTTTGGCCACAGCAACAGCATTGCAGATCTGCATACAAACAGATGAGTATAGTCACAATGCTTTCCAGCAAAGAATCAAAGAAACAAGAGTTTTGGTTTATCTCTTACAAGTAACTTAGAATATTAAGTTTCAAAACACGTCAAGGTTGAACTAGGATACATGCCTTTTCATGAGTCAAACAAACAAAGTTCGTGCAAGCTGAACTTGTGACCTCACTATCCAGGACACTCTACTTTAGCCAGACAAAGATTTTGGCTTGCTTAGTTAATGAGATTTCATAAAAATAAAAATAAACCTTCTACAGGAAACGATGATAAAAGCCTAACAACTGACCTACTTAGTCCACCAAACAGCTATACAATTGGAGATGAGGTCACATAAAATTCAGGGGGAAATACTAAACCCTAAATATTGAACAGCCTATGTTGGCTGAATTTGTTATGACCATCTCCATGGTAGATACGAGGAAGCATCAAGAATATTCTTCAGATTTGGGAACAGTCAGAAATAAAATAAGTAGACAGCTAAATAAACCATTAAGGGAAAGAGGAAAAATATTCTTAATTTGAAAAATATTAAAAGACAATCAACATACTGCTATTCTTTGTTGGTTTAGACCACCTTCGGCATGTATAAATATGTATCCATTTGTTTCATTCTCTGGTGGAACATCTGCAGAGAACAAAGGAGTGGTTTAAAAATGATTTGATTGATTTAGCATACATGCCAATTTTGCCTGAATTCATACATGACAACTTTTAGAGAGAACAAACTTCTTTCAAATATTTAAACAATTCTAAATTAATGCAACAATTAATGATCACCACATACCGAAAACAAATTAATGAGCTACAAGATACAAACCCTGCAAAGGTAATACCTGTAAAATGAATTACTCATATCCATTTGCACATATACTAACTAGAATCCTTTACCTAGAGCTAGTTTGTTTTTAAACTAGAGTTTATTTTCAGGAGGAAGGTAGCACGACCCTCCACAATCATGATCATACACTTTAACTTAAGCTTAGTGGAAATCAAACTTGAGACGTTTGGTCTCTTAGGCAAGGCTCTTTCCACTTGAGCTACCCTAGTGGGTTATCTTGAACTTTTTTTTTTGAGTGAAGGAGAACTAGCATGACACCCCACAAAAATCAAGTTTAAGCATTTGCAAAATGTTTATATTCCCTTTCAAATCCAATTGTAGCTCAAGCCCAATTGGCTGCTCATATCACATAAGTATCTCCCAAAATTCTAATGTTTTGCAGTGAGACTTAACATTGTGTGACATGGGGAGAAAATTGCATGCATTCATTAATAAAATAGAAATGAGATACTACTTCCTAGGAGCGATTTCTTCCTAAGCTTAATGTTTAAGGGTAGAGGGATGAAAACCTTGGTTAAAAGTCACAAGAACCAGAATATAGGTAATCATATCGTCACCAAAGATAGTAACAAAAAGAAGTCCATCAATTCATATTCTATACAACCTGTTAGTAGAACAATGTAAAAACTGGTCAATGATTGCTAATATTACCTGAAATGGCACCAACACGCTTCTCTGCACAAGGCTTCCATGAAGTGGTGGCTGAATAAGGGTTCTCCCAGAGAGAGGTTGACTCTTTAACCTAGTGAATGTCAAATACAGCACAAATGAAAGAAGTTAGACACAGATACAGGACAAATAAAAATATTAATCTAAATAACTTACTCCGGGGCAACGAAGAACAATGCCTTCTTTTCTGCACAAGTAGGGAGAATTCTGCAAAGAAAACAAAAAATGACATGTTGAGTTCCATGATAGATACTCACAACATATCCTAATAAACATTGGACAGCTAATGTGACATGTCTCACATACTTTCATCATTAGCATCTTGTCAATGATAAAATAAGATGTCAGAAAGAACCATTTATCCATACACTTAATCTGATCAGTGTGAAACTTCCTTATGCAGTAATATCAAAGCAAAGATAAAAAATAAAGTGAACAGTTCAATGCAAGCCAATGTCCGCACACTTAGCTTTATTCCAAATGAATAACCTACCACCATATCTAACCAATGTTAGTATGAAGTTAAATATAACTGAATTCTACAATTTTTTAGAAGTTTTAGCTGCAAGAATATGTAGACAAATCATTTCATTAACATCCATAACTTGGCAACAATGAAACATTTTCATGCGACTGACAGGTAAATCCAAATGATAAATACAGAGATCATGGTCATTACTCAGTCAAATAGAAAGCAAACACCTTTGGCGTCAATGAAGTAAATGAATGTTTGAAAACAAAAGATCTTAAGCTTTCTGTATGCACAAATTTAAGAAAGAACCGTCAGATCAGGCAACATAAGTACTCATTAGTTCAGCAGTGTAGCAACAACATGGAAATCTAATGAAGAAGACTTGCACTTTCTAAACCTTGAACCTAAAATCTAGGGACAGTTGTACGCATGTGCAGATATATAAATGTGTAAGAGGCCTGCATATATTGGCCGAAGAATGAAGACGAAGTGCACTCACCAACCGATTGAAGATCGAAATGATTGAAATCAAGCCAGCGAGAAGGATTAAGAATATCAAGACAAGCGAGATCCACGAATTGTGAGGATGAAACCTACTCTCCTCACCAAAGTACGGACACATAGAATGGAAATTGGATAATAATGAGCGGACTCGATCTTTGGAATGACGATCGTCGTCATCGTTGTCGGGCTGTCTGTCGGGAACGAATGGGGAAGAGACGTCATCCCGCTTCATCGGAGAAGACGCGGCTCGGCTCCCGAGAGAGCTCGAGTGGCGGAGCTCCGCCATCGCTCGCTTCGGACTGTACGCCAGTTTCTGTCTTTCTATGTACTCCAATACTATACTAGAAATTCCATGTGATGTCAAACAATTCGGATCAAAGCTCCAGCTTTTATAAATGCTACAAGTCTTCAAGCCACACCCATTAAGTTTTATTTTTTAAAGGAAAAACATAAACACACATTATTTTATAGAAACTTAAAATATTTATAATTTTTTTATAATATATATATATAAATAAATGATTAGGTGAGTGAATTTGACGAGGGAATGACTTGGCATAATCTTATTCGCTGAAAAAATCAAATAATTTCTCTCTTTTCTTTTTTTCCTTCCAATTTTATATTTTCCAAACAATGAAAGTGATGTCAAGTCATTCTCTTACCAAATTCTCTCACCAAATTCCCTCTCTTATCACTTCTTTTATATATATATATATATATATTTGTACAACTAATTTATCAAATATTTCGAAAACTAATTTGGAATGTTTTTCTTCAAAATTACATTTAATGATGACTAATATTAGCTACTTTCGCTTCATCAACAGCTGTATGCTCTTTTTCACCGGGAATACCTCCCTTTGTGATTTAGATTTTCCTTTATATAAAATAAAACATTCTTTTTTTAATTATGGTAGACACTATTTTTTACATTCAAATTTATAATTTTTAAAATCTCATGCAATGGATTGGTAATCTCAAAAAATCTCGAGATTCGAAAAATTTTAATATTGATTTACATGTCAGAAACATTATTTTAAAAAATTTTAAACAAATTATAACAGTTTAATATTAATTATCAAAATAATTAATTTAAATTAAAGTTTAAATATTTTTTAAATTTGTTATAATCAAATTAATTTTTTTTTTAAATCTTCGTTTAAATAAAAATAATTAATTTAATCCACTCTTCTAGCCTAGTGACAATAAGAGGTTGATACTAATCCTAAGTTCTTGGGTTCGAACCCGTTAAAATATTTTGAAAACATTTTCTATTTTTAGGGATTTTTATAAAATGGTTTAAAGTACCAAAATTATAAAAATAATTTTGAAAATTAAAAATGCCACCAAACAGACCCTAGAACTAGTGTAATCGGTCATGTGTGCGTTTTTTTATTGGTTAGGACTAAAGCCCTCGGTCCTAGGTCATGAGTCCCTCGGTCGGGGTCATGATTCTCGATTAGGTGTTAAAGCCTCCCGGTCCTAAGGCTAAAATTCTCATTCCTAATTTTGAAAAACTTCGGTCGGATCTCTCGGTTCTAGTTGAAAAGCCTCGGTTGGACCTCTCAGTCCTAGTAAAAAAGCTTAAGTCAGACCACTTGGTCCTAGCTGAAAGCTTCAGTCGGACCTCTCAGTCTTGGTTGAAAAGCCTTGATCGAACCTCTCAGTCCTAGCTGAAATTTCTCGGTTAGACCTCTCAGTTTTAGTCGAACCTATTAGTCCTCAAGAACATCAAAATTGCAAGTTTTGCAATTTTGATTAAGTTTGGATTCTTTGATCCAAGGGCGTGGGTTGCTTCATAAAGCTCCCAAGAATATTATAAACATCATCCCTTATGTATCATTCGGCCTGGGAGATGTTCAATTTGTTCAAAATAGTTTGAAAGACAAAAATCGGGTTTTTGATTTTTAGAGTTTAATGAAGTGTAAGGAGTTTGTCATTAGTTTCCTTATACTTCATATGATTGATTGGTACCAAACATGAACACTAACTATTCATTTAGACCAACTCAAGAACTTAAAATTTTCATTTATTTAAATTTATTTTTTGATCAAACATGATCGAGATAGATCAAACACGATCCAAACAGATTCCCAACATCATTAGAAACATGTTGGAATATTTTACCGTCTGTTGCTCTTGAGCAAAAGCTCATGAACAGAAAACTCGATTTTGGATTTTTCCAAATTCAACTTTGGGAGTTTCTCTTTTAGATCGATTGATCGATCATGGCTTCAACCAAAAGCTTATAAATGATCATAGGATCATTTTCCAATCAAGAAATCCACAACCATGTAGTATACAAACTTATGAAAACTAAAATATAAAAATTTCAATTTCAAACTAAAAGATTGAATTAGAGGGTGATTGGAAGTTTACAAAGGATTATGGAACACTACTTAGACATTAAGGAAGCTTTTGGGATGTTTGGATCCGAGCTTTAAGGGCTCGTATTAAATTTCCAAAAATCTAGAAGCTTGGAGCTTCAATGACGAATTTTCTGAAACTTTGGATTGAGGGCTTAAAAGGTTGGTTCATGCCTTTAGATTGATAAAAGGGAGGCTATTTATAGCCTCACAGAGTCGATTGATCAACCACGTGGATTTTAATTAGTCAAATACCCATGATGGTGTTTTGGTTGTTCTTCCGGACAATTGCTGCTATAGGCCATCATGGCGATCCTAAAGGTAGGAGAAATAATATTCGAAGTAGGGTGATCATTTCACTTTTTGAATGGAGTCAAACTATCTAGAAACAACTATGTTTCATATTTGAGAAATCAAAGATGGCTACGGATGATTATCCATACGGAATCGCAATGAAGATGAAGATCCAAGGACGAAACGACATCATTTCGGGCGAAAACGCGGACGCGATGCATTCCATCAGTGCGTAGGAATTCCATATGCATTGGAGGAGACCGACGTTTAGAGCAATCGTTTGGCGATCTACTACTTCGCGTGTGCATCTTCTTTGATTGCAGCAGGCGGCACAAGCATCTCCTAGGCGTTGGATGAAGGCTATGGTTTCTATTGTAGCCATTCTCCTGAATTTCTGCTACACCCAATTGCTAATTTTTATTTATTTATGTAAACATTGAGGGTTAATTTGAAATTGATTTTTCTTTCATCATTTTGGCTTTATTTTAAATATTTAAAATACACAAAATATTTAAAATAAATATAAAATTTATTTTGTCAATTTATTTTATTTTGTATATTTTTAGGGTTAAATAGACACTTTATTTGGTATGAAATTAATATAACATTTATCTTAAATTATTTATTTTATTCCCCTTGATTTTTCTAAAATTAATTTGAGATAAAATGGGTACAACATTTATCCCAATTTATTTTATTTATTTTCCTTGGCCATTATCCTTAATTAATTAGAATTTAATTATCACAATAATTAATCCAATTAATTGTTTAATTAGGTTTTGGCCTTGGGTTAATTATTTTGATTTTATTTATTCAAAAGTAATCAAAATAATTATTTTAAAATTCATAAATTAGATATGTAGATTTTTAGTGTTTATAGAGTGTCTCTCTCGAATCAAGTTTGATTATAACAAACTAATTTTGAAAACGCAGATTGGAGTATGACATCTAACACTAAGTTTATCTTATCCAATTTATTGAGGGTGTTTTAGAAAGATGGAATCTATAGTGTGTTGACGTTGGAGTGACCTGGTGTGGTTGTGTAAAACATTCATCGAGGTGCTTACAAGCATTGCTTAGGGATCTGTCCTTAATGTTCATCTTGACAATGATGGTTCTTGGAAATCTTGTTTTACAGATCTCAACAAAGTATCCATAAAATCCATAGTATAATGATATAGAGATAATCATAGGCATTTTTTTTAAAATCAACTCCTATTAAACATGAATATCAATAGATTATTCAAGGTAGTCATGTATAAATGACTAAGGTTTATATCACTTAATGAGACATAAAGGGGACATGAAAGTTTTAATAACTTTTTATGTGGGTTACTAAAAAATAACATTTCAAGGTGATCATATGTATATGATCGTGGTACTTTCAATAGATAAGCTTGTTGTGGGAGTTAACAAATCTACCATAAAGGGTTATCAACCGGTGATGTTAAGGACGATCATGTATAAATGATCACGGTACTATCAATATATAGGTTTTTGTGTTTGTGAGTTTTGGAGAATAACCTATTGAGGAATAAGATTTTGAAATATCTATCGAGAGATGAAGTTTTGGTACCTATCGAGTGATAGAGTTTTGGTACCTATCGAGTGATAGGATTTTGGTACCTATCGAATGATAGGGTTTTGGCACATATTCAAGAGATATGGTTTTTATGGATTATGTACGCATGATCGTTGTACTTGTCGATAGACAAAGTTTGAATACCTATCAAGATATAGGGTTTTTCTACCTATCGAGAGATAGGGTTTGAATACATATAAAGAGACAAGACTTGTGTACCTATCGAATGATAGGGTTTGTATACCTATCGAATGATAGGGTTTGTATACCTATAAGGAGACAGGGTTTTTGTAGGATCATGTACATATGATCTGTGTGTTTTTCGATAGACAAGGCTTGAGTACCTTGTTGGGTCAAATTATTTTGACTAAGTGTTGAAATAATATAACTACTGAGATTTTGATGATGAAATAACTTATGAGTTTTAATACAGGTGTATTGAAACAATATGTCATAAGACTTGGATCTAATGAGGGTCATTAGACCGATTTTGGCTTTCAATGCATAAAATTAGACTTACAGTCTAACTCATCGGAGTTAGACGTGTAATTAGACGGATGGTCTAATAGTTACACGAAATTAGACGTAAGTCTAATGCATAGAATTAGACGTAAGTCTAATGCATAGAATTAGACATACAGTCTAACTCATCGGAGTTAGACGTGTAGTCTAATGAATGTAAAGAATTAGATGTAAGTCTAATGAATACACGAAATTAGACGTAAGTCTAATATGTTTGTAATTAGACGGGTAGTATAATTTATGCGGAATTATACGTGCAGTCTAACTTAGTGGAGTTAGACGTGCAGTCTAATAGAATGTGAAAGTTGGACGTGCGTCTAACTCCTTCAGACAAGTCTGAGGTAGAACCGAAATTAGACGTGTAGTCTAACTCAGTGGAGTTAGACGTGCAGTCTAATGGTTATTGGATAATTAGACGTGTAGTCTAATTAGTGAAAGTTAGACGTGCGTCTAACTCCTTCAGACAAGTTTGAGGTAGAACCGGAATTAGACATGCAGTCTAACTCAGTGGAGTTAGACGTGTAGTCTAATGGTTATTGTAATTAGACGCGAGTCTAATTCTATTAGACCAGGCGGTCTAATAGACGTTTTTCTTTTAGAAGGAGATGTGTTATTTCATTAGACTGATTTTCACAATCCGTCTAACTGAAATACGTCTAATGCTCAGTTTAAGTAGTACGCTTGAATCTAGCATTTCACCTACCCACGTACTATAACTGTACCATACTTCTGCTCCACTTTCTAGTGAAGATTAGTACAACAACTATATGTATCCAACCAAGGAATGCCACGTAAGAGAATTTTCCTCATATTACTTGTTTTGCAAGTACATCCCTGATGGAATATTCGACGCACTACCAGTGATGTACGGCCACGATCCTTGTGCTTAGAACCTGCTGTGTACAATGGAGGCTTTCCAATGGAAGAGTGCCACGTGTCATTCTTGAAGATTCGACCGTTAGCTCCTGCTCAGTATTTAACAAATCTTAAGGACAACGGACAATCTGCCTTAACAAGCACAACTGCCAACCTTACGAACTTGCCAATCTTAAGAGAATTCAAGCCTTTGAATATTTATACTGTAAAGCTTCTTTCTGATTGTACTGTGTGTGAATCAAGAGAGAGCTAGAATCAAAACACCTTTAGCTGAGTGATATTCTTCATCTTGTAATTGAACATAAAATGTTCTGTTCAATAGTGAGCTAAGTGTGTATATAAACTGTATTTGATTCGAATCATATTATAGTGAATACTTCCGATGGTTGGAAAAAGGGGTGACATAGGAGAGTTTCTCCGAACATCCATAAACAAACTGATGTGTTCTTCATTTCTGTTATCTTTTCATATTTCATCTTGTACTTCAAACCCAAGTAAATAATTCCGCCTTGAATCAGTTTCAAGTGTTTACACAAGTTTGCGTAGAATAGAAAGCGAATTAAATCCCTAACATGATTTCTTTCAAAGTGTTTTTCATAATCCTTCATCCTTAGCCAGACCCCGTCTCTATCGATAAAGCCGATCCTATCAATTGGTATCAGAGCCCCGTTTCTATTCTCAAGCCTTTCCTGAAATATGTCGACCATACCCAAAGATGCCAGTGCTACAGCCATTCCAACCTACTCTCGTGAAAACTACATTGTTTGGAAGAAAAGAGTTCGTGCTCATCTCTCTTCTCTTCGTGATGACATGTGGAGCGTTGTCACAGAAGGTCCTATCAAGATTGATAAAGAGAAAGCTGACTGGACCGCTGATGAAAAGAGGCAAAACAACTTCAACAACATGGCTCTTGATATTCTGTACAGATCTCTCGATGACAGTATGTTCAACTACATCATCGAATGCGACACTACCAAAGAGGTCTGGGATAGACTCACTCAACTGTGTGAGGGCAACGAGCAAACCAAGGAAAACAAGATCATGGTTGCCACTCAACAGTTCGACAGCTTCAAGATGCGTCCTGGTGAAACAATGAACGATTTCGACACCAGATTCAACAAGATCGTCTCCTCTTTGTCCATCCTAGGCAAGACCTATAACAACCGAGAGCTTGCTATCAAGGTCATGCGTGCTCTTCCAAGAGAATGGGACATAAAGACTATGGCGATGAGAGAATCCAAAGATCTTAACAAGATCTCTCTCTTTGATCTCTTTGCTGACCTCAAGGCCTATGAGTTCGAGCTAAACTGTAGGATGGAAGAAGATCAACCCACGTCCGTTATCATTTCCAAGGCGCTGGTGACTGCTGAAGAGCCACCAACCGCTCCAGACGTGAAGATAGCAGCTCAACAGCTGAGCATCGATGCCATGTCTCTCTTTGTGAAGAAGTTTGGCGACTTCATGAAGAAGAGCAAATCTAACTCAAACTCTTCAGATTCTAATGATAATAGAAAATCTAAAGCTAATGTTATTTGTTTTAACTGTGGTATTAAAGGTCATTATGCATCGGAATGCCGGAAGCCAAAGCGTGAAGATGCCAAGGATGATGGAAAAGAGCTGAATGCTCTTATGGCTGGTGACGGAAAGAACATAGGAAGCAGCCGTGGCTCGTACTTTTCATCCATTGAAAGTGATGAAGAATACGTGGCTTGCTTCATGCCCAGAGAAGATGTAGAAGGAACTCATGAGACTGAGGTATTTGATTTCTCTTCCGAAAGGTTTTCAAGGGAACAACTGGTAGCTGCACTAGATGACATGGTCATCGAGTATAGAAAGCTAGCAGAATCTCTAAATGAAACTAAATCTTCATCAGATTTAAATAAACCAAATCTGTCTAAAAGGGAAGAGTCAAATGATTTTGAAAAGAAGATTGAAGAGATCTCATCTGAGAATGAGATACTCAAGGAACAGATTCAAACTCTTTCATCTAAAAACAAAAGGCTTAACTATGTTGTCAGTGCATGGACAAGATTTGGTGATGTTGTCAAATATCAGATCAGCATGTTGAAACCTGCTAGATCTAGATCCGGATTGGGATTTGATAGCAATGACCCTAATCTGTCATGCAAAAAGTCAAAACCAAATAACAAACTTAAGCCAATAAGTTTTGTTAAAGGAAGTGTGACTGATATTGAATCTGATCCTATTCATGAAGAAGTTGCTTTTAAAAATGAAATAGTTTATGTTCCGCCAACTGTTACCTGACTTAAGAATAAGCTAGAAAAGGCTAATAAGTCTGGTAATTTAAAACCTGACTCTAAGTCAAGGAGTTTTAAAAGAAAATCTTCTTCAAAAGCTAAAGGATCAGTGGCTAGCAGGAAGTCATCTGCTAAGTTAAAATCTTATTCATTAATCACAACACAAAATGGGAAGTCCATCAGAATAACTCAAATATGGATTCCTAAGGGACTAATTTATCGAGGACCCAATTGAGTGTGGGTACCAAAATGTGTAAATAGTTTATTTTGTAGGTGATGCAGGAGGATCGCAGGAAGGAATCTAGAAGAGTACTCCTCTGAGTACACAGCTTGGAAGATCAACAATAGCATTTGCCATTCTGGAAGAATAAATGTTTTTATTTGTTAAAAATGTTTTTGGTCTTTGGACCACAACAATTGTTTATTAAACTCTAATGTCTATATTCATAATGAGAGGTAAAAATTACTTTGGAAGTAAATATACTCTCTAGACGAATATCCTTAATCGGTCTAAATAGACAAGGATGTCTAAAAGAAACAGTGTGTACTTAGACGTATTTTTGCTCATAATCTATACATATAAGTCTATATGTTGAGGTGTTATACCTACGCGATTAGACGAACACGTCTAATAGACGTTAGACGTTTTTACGTCATGAGCAAAAGGATGCTCACATCTAATCAACACATGTCTCACACATGGTGTTTATGCGGAATTAGACGTACACGTCTAATAAACATTAGACAGATTTCTATAAACACGGAATTAGACGTATGCATCTAATAGACTCATCCGTCTAATAGACGTTGTGTTATATGGATTTGTGGAGTAAGAAAAACGTCTAACTACGTGCCGATTAGACTGATCAAGGACAGTTGTCCCACGTTGAGAGCTATTTGCTTTTCCCGCTC
Organism: Impatiens glandulifera; assembly: GCF_907164915.1. Lineage (NCBI taxonomy): Eukaryota > Viridiplantae > Streptophyta > Magnoliopsida > Ericales > Balsaminaceae > Impatiens > Impatiens glandulifera. The sequence continues at coordinate 44,244,178 of NC_061864.1, forward strand.
AAAATATCAAACAGTCATCTCTTAATAACCTGAAGACACGTGTCTATCAAGTTTAGAGAAAATGACTGATATACCCTCATTTTTAATGATGACTTCTTGAAAAAGGACGTCTAACATTTATTAATGGGCCATACCCTTAGAATAGACGGTTATTCTGTATTTCCCTCTTTCATCTATATAAGGACATTACTACATGAATTTGAAAGCTTTCAATCCTTCAAAATTCTTAAGAACCCTAGCTCTATGTGCATTTCTCTCACTAAATCTCTCTAAAATCCTGTGTCAGTTCATATTCCTTCGAAATGGTGAAGAAAATCACTCTCGGTCACTGTACTTTGCAGGTGGATTTTCCATCGGTATACACGTTCGATCAACCGGAGGTGGTGAAGATGTTCCAAACCCTAGAATATTCTGGGTTAAGGAAGTATCTAGGCAGACCGTTCATCTTCTACGAAAACGAAGTTCGCGAATTCTTCAAAACGACAACTATGGTGGATGAATCCATCGTAGCAACCGTCAACGAAATGAAGTTCTCTTTCGACGAAGCAGTTTATGCCAAGTTCTTTGAACTTCCAATGGAGGGTCATCTATTCGACTTATTTCTCTCTTCAGAAATCATGGAGGAGATGAAGACAACCTTTTCTGCAGACGGTTCGAAGATCCATGTGAATGGATTCAAGAAGGTATTCAAACCACATTTCATTCTTCTGAACGATGTGGTGGCGAAGGCGCTACAAGGGAAAGCTGGTTCCTTCAATCTCTATAGTCAAGAACGTTTTGACTATATGTGTGCTATCTCAAAGGGAATCCAGGTAAACTGGGCTCATACCCTCTTCCAGAACTTGTGCTATTCTATTTGTCAAACGAACAAGGAAAGTATAACATATGCGGCTCAACTGAGTCATCTGTTGAAGCATTTGGGGGTTCCTGTTGGAGAACCGGTGCAGATCAATTCTCTACAAGTATTTACTGCTCTTACAGTGGCTAGCACGCTGACGAGGTTGAAGAGCAACCTTGAATCTGTATCTGGTGCTTCAAGTTACCAGACTGGTGGAAACCATCTACCCGGTCCAAGCCCTCTGCTTCTGTTCTGTCAACAGGGACAAAGAGAACCAAAACGGTGAATGAATCGGAGGCTAGTTCCTCCAGTCTAAAAAGTTGAAACAAGAAGGACTCTGAATATGTTGATTCAAAGTTGAAGCAAGGTCTAGGCGTTCTTGATGCAACTCCAATGTCATCATTATCCACTCCCTCAACCTTTTTGAGGAAACCTTCGAGGTCTTGTGCCTCAAAGGAGAAGAAGACAAGGGCGCCCCGAGCGTCTAAATCTGCAAAGGTGAAGTCTTATAAATCTTTGGCTGATGTGCCTAAATTTGACGTTCCTGTAGTGGAACAAGCTGAATCTATATTCTCTCCCTTGAGAGAATCTGCTGAAGGTCCTGCTGTTGAGTCAGCCGGTCCAAATGATGAAACTGTTGACAGGATTGAGTCTCTTGTTGTTCAAACTGATATTGTAGTCGCCGGTGCTACAGAGTCATCGCAACCAGAACAAGGTGATGTTCTTACCATTATTCCAGTTCCTAAAGATTCATTGGTAGCTGGGAAAGTTGTTCATATGGAGCTTCCTGTTGAGCTCTATAAGAAACCACAATCTGCGTTCGAACTAATGCGTTCTAGAAAACGGGCAGATGGAATCGTGATCGGTGAACCAAGACTTGCTCCAAAACCCGTAGAGGTTATCGGAAAAGGTAAATCTATTGCAATTCAAGTTCCTGAAAAGGTATCGGAGGCAACAAGAATCGTTGACCTCATTTTAGATCAAGTTAAAGTTCTTACTGCTGAGAAATTGAGAATTTATGAATCTTGGTCCATGGAGAGGCTGTCTTCCAAGTACAACGATTCTTTGTCAAACGCTGCTATATCTAAAGAATGGAAGAAGAGGGTGGCAAACGAGAAGAAAGTTTTGAAATGGGCAAGAACCTCAGAAGTTGGTGAGGCTCTAAAGAGAAAAGATCTAGTGGAAGCGTGCATATTTGGAAAAGCTCTTTTTCCAATTTTCGAAGCCAGGAAAGCTAATTTCAATCCTGATGTGAAAGGAGCTGATGTTGAAATGAAGGTATTGAAGAAGCTGAACGATATCCTGGACAGTTATGTCTCTGTTGCTTCTAGACACATTCATGGCGCTGATTGTTCTCGCGCAGAACCTCTCAATGAAGAAGAATCTATGGATATTCCAGATGCTGATAGTGATGCTGATGAGCTAGATGCTGCTCTCTTGATCTAATTCGGGAATCTTTCTGCCGAAGAGAGACGCATTCTAGATCAACCCTTTCAAGAATGTCTGAATGAAGAAGAAGAAAATGTAATTGTCCAAGAGCCTGAACAAGCTCTTGAGATAAATGAAGAAGAAGTTCTCATAGAAGATGTGACTGAGGAGGCTTTTAAAGCTCCTATTGAAGAAAATGAGTTGTTAACCCCTGTTGCGAGAACAGAGGTTGTTCAAGAGAAATTAGCCGAGGATACTCATCCAGAAACTGCCAGAACTGAGGGGGAACCCTCTAAAGAGAAGGTCGATGAAGAAGAAAGTTCCTCATTTGAGGAGGAATAGGATCAGCAAGCAACTTTTGTGAAGCCCCGTCTATTTCTCGACACCATTGTGGGAAATGTTTACGAAAACCTCAAAAATCCTATTCACTACTCTGGAAATCTGCTTGAGAGATTTCAAAGAGCTGAAGAAGAACTTGAAGAAGAAGAGCGAGAAGAAGCTGCTAGAAATGCCGAAATGAATCAGCCGGAGAAATCCTTGCAGATTCATACAAACTTTGAGCCTATTCAAAGCATGGCAGCGGAATCCGAAGAAATCTCGTCTCATGAAGAGTCATCTTCCGGAGGAAACAAAGTGTTAAGATCTATGAGGTCTATGCTCTCATCGATTCAGAAGACCATGTCTCACGCCATGATCTCAAAGGAAGGAGAGAGAGAGAACTTTAACAAGATTTTCACGGTTCTCACTGAGCTGGATAACACTTTGAAGAAGAACACATATGAGACTCATATCGCCAATGTAAACTTCTCAAAGTTTGAAAAACAACTTGTCAATTGTCAAACCGAATTCTTTGATATTGAAAGACAATTCAATGATGAACGCCACAAAGAAACCTTGGAAGAATTCAGTCTGGTGAAGAATCAGATGGTGGAAATTCAGGGATGTTTGAGCAGGAATGATAATAAATGTCAGGAATTTGCTGACTCCATTGCTAGGAAGTTTCAAGCAAAGGAGAATGCAATGGCCAATGCTGAAGGTGCTCAACCTCGACTAGTTCAAGGAGAGTCAAATAGAAGAAATGATGGTGTGTCAACTGGCACAAGATCCAGGCGATCTCCAAGCACTAATGACAATCCTAGGCCAACCAAGAGAGGTGGAGGTCGAAGTGGTGGTGAGCGTGGAGGTCGAAGTGGTGGTGGCTAGAGTAGGCTATCCAATGTTGATCAAGGTGGACGTGCCAGTGGTGGTGAACGCGGTGGAAGATCAAATGCAGGCGTTCGTGGTGGTCGCGGCTATCCTCCCTTCTTCAACATGCTTCCTGGTCAAGAAATGAGTCCAACCGACCCTCGAGTTAAAAGGGAAGAACAATGATCTCTCTTCTTGTACTTTATTTAACTCTACTGAACAATATTCTTTGATGGTTTTTCGAATATTGGTTTTGGATGAATGATGTAAGTGAACAAGGTTTTTATTTATTTATATGATGAATGCATGTTTTGATATATGTATGTAGGTTTGCAATTTCTTCATCAAAAAGGGGGAAATTGTTGGGTCAAATTATTTTGACTAAATATTGAAATAATTTAACCACTAAGATTTTGATGATGAAATAACTTATGAGTTTTAATACAGGTGTATTGAAACAATATGTCATAAGACTTAGATCTAATGAGGGTCATTAGACCGATTTTGGCTTTAATGCATAAAATTAGACTTATAGTCTAATTCATCGAAGTTAGACGTGTAGTCTAATAGACGTGTAATTAGACGGATGGTCTAATAGATACACGGAATTAGACGTAAGTCTAATGCATAGAATTAAACATAAGTCTAATGCATAGAATTAGACGTACATTTTAACTCATCGGAGTTAGACGTGTAGTCTAATGAATGTAAAGAATTAGACGTAAGTCTAATGAATACACGGAATTAGACGTAAGTCTAATATGTTTGTAATTAGACGGGTAGTCTAATTTATGCGGAATTAGACGTACAGTCAAACTCAGTGGAGTTAGACGTGCGATCTAATAGAATGTGAAAGTTAGACGTGCGTCTAACTCCTTCAGACAAGTCTGAGGTAGAACCGAAATTAGACGTGCAGTCTAACTCAGTGGAGTTAGACGTGCAGTCCAATGGTTATTGGATAATTAGACGTGTAGTCTAATTAGTGAAAGTTATACGCGCGTCTAACTCCTTCAGACAAGTCTGAGGTAGAACTGGAATTAGACGTGCAGTCTAACTCAATGGAGTTAGACGTGCAGTCTAATGGTTATTGTAATTAGACGCGAGTCTAATTCTATTAGACCAGGCGGTCTAATAGACGTTTTTCTTTTAGAAGGAGATGTGTTATTTCATTATACTGATTTTCACAATCCGTCTAACTGAAATACGTCTAATGCTCAGTTTAAGCAGTACGCTTGAATCAAGCATTTCACCTACCCACGTGCTATAGCTGTAACCTACTTCTGCTCCACTTTCTAGTGAAGATTAGTACAACAGCTATATGCATCCAACCAAGGAATGCTACGTAAGAAAATTTTCCTCATATTACTTGTTTTGCAGGTACATAACTGAAGGAATATTCAGCGCACTACCAGTGATGTACAACCACGATCCTTGTTCTCAGAACCTGTTGTGTACAATGGAGGCTTTCCAATGGAAGAGTGACACGTGTCATTCTTGAAGATTCGACCGTTAGCTCATGATCAGTATTTAACAAATCTTAAGGACAACGGACAATCTGCCTTAACAAGCACAACTGCCAACCTTACTAACTTGCCAATCTTGAGAGAATTCAAGCCTTTGAATATTAATACTGTAAAGCTTCTTTCTGATTGTACTGTGTGTGAATCAAGAGAGAGCTAGAATCAAAACACCTTTAGCTGAGTGATATTCTTCATCTTGTAATTGAACATAAAATGTTCTGTTCAATAGTGAGCTAAGTGTGTATATAAACTGTATTTGATTCGAATCATATTATAGTGAATACTTCCGATGGTTGGAAAAAGGGGTGACGTAGGAGAGTTTCTCCGAACATCCATAAACAAACTGCTGTGTTCTTCATTTCTATCATCTTTTCATATTTCATCTTGTACTTCAAACCCAAGTAAATAATTCCGCCTTGAATCAGTTTCAAGTGTTTACACAAGTTTGCGTAGAATAGAAAGCGAATTAAATCCCTAACATGATTTCTTTCAAAGTGTTTTTCATAATCCTTCATCCTTAGCCAGACCCTCGTCTCTATCGATAAAGCCGATCCTATCATACCTATTAACAAATAGTAGTTGAGATACCCATCGTGAGATAGGGTTTGATTGGATCACGTACGAATGATCTCAAATTTTTTGTCGATAGGAAAGATTTTTAATGGTTCATGTATGAATAATCTATGTGCTTGTCGACAAACAAGGCTTGCTACCTCTCGAGTGATAGGGTTTAGGAGTTTGTGCCGGAATTGTGTATAAACAATGTCTCGTACCTATCGACAAATAGAGTTTTGGCAGATCATGTACGAATGATCTATGCACTTGTCGATAAATAATATTTTTAACAAATCATATACAAATGATCTTTGTGCTTGTCTCCATACAAGGCTTGTCTATCTACTAATAAATATGAGTTTAAATAGATACGTGTATAAACAATGTCTCGTACCTATAGACAAATAGAGTTTTGGCGGATCATGTAGGAATGATCTATGTAGTTATCGACAGACAAGAACAGATCATATACAAATGATCTTTATGCTTGTCGACAGATAATGCTTGGGTATCTATTAAAAATAGGAGTTTAAACATAATCATGTATAAACGATGTCTCGTACCTATTGACAAATATGTTTTGGTAGATCATGTATGAATGTTCTATGCACTTGTCGACATACAAGATTTTTAATGGATCATGTACGAATGATCTTTGTGCTTGTCGACATACAAGGCTTGAGTATCTATTAAAAATTAGAAGTTTTTCAAAATCGTGTATGAACGATTTCTCGTACCTATCAATAAATAGGGTTTGGGTGGATCATGTATGAATGATCTCAAGTACTTATCAATAGGCAAGGTTTTTGATATTTATCAACAAATAGGGTTTGACAACATTAGTGAAAAGGGGGATTTTACCGACATATTTTACTGAGAGTTTTACACAACTCTCGGTATTGGTCCTGAGAGGAAGAACCTTTCGTGATTAAAAATAGATTTCAAGAGGTATGTAAAACCTTCGGTGATATGATTTTTCATCAAAAGGTTTTCATAAAACTTTCGGGTTTCTCTCCCCAAAAATTAAAAAATTCTAAGCGTTTTAGTTGGGGGTATTTACGAGGTTTTTTAAAAATACCTTCAGTTTTGACTCTTCCAAAAAAAGGAAGGGGTAATTGCGAAGGTTTTCCATAAAACATTCGGTTTTGATTCATTCCAAAAAACAAAAAATAATTTTAAGTGTTGGGAAGAGGTAATTGCGAATGTTTTCCATAAAATCTTCGATTTTGACTCTTCCCAAAAAAACAGAAAATAATAATGATGTATTAGTAAAACTTAAATTAAGAATAAAACTAAGTCGTCTAATTGTTTTTGTGTAGGTGCATCAAAAATATACTAAGTTAGACCTGGGTTGAAACATGTCTATTAGACGTGCTGGTAGTTAGACGTGCAGTCTAACAGATACATAGTTAGACGTGCAGTGTAACAGATACGTAGTTAGACGTGTAGTCTAACAAATACGTAGTTAGACGTACAGTCTAACAGATACGTAGTTAGACGTATACTCTAACAGATACGTAGTTAGACGTGTAGTCTAACATATACGTAGTTAGACGTGCAGTAATATAGATACGTAGTTAGACGTGCAGTCTAACAGAAACGTAGTTAGACGTGCAGTCTAACAGAAACGTAGTTAGACGTATAGTCTAACAGATACGTAGTTAGACGTGCAGTCTAACAGATACGTAGTTAGACGTGCAGTCTAATAGATACGTAGTTAGACGTGCAGTCTAATAGATACGTAGTTAGACGTGTAGTCTAACAAATACGTAGTTAGACGTGCAGTCTAACAAAAACGTAGTTAGACATATAGTCTAACAGATACGTAGTTAGACGTGCAGTCTAACAGAAACGTAGTTAGACGCGAATCTAACAGATACGTAGTTAGACATGTAGTCTAACAGAAACGTAGTTAGACGTGTAGTCTAATAGATACGTAGTTAGACGTGCTGTCTAACAGATACATAGTTAGACGTACAGTCTAACAGAAACGTAGTTAAACGTGTAGTCTAACAGATACGTAGTTAGACGTGCAATCTAACACAAACGTAGTTAGACGTGCAGTCTAACAGATGAAAGTTAGACGCCGACGTCTAACTCCTTTAGACTAGTTTGAAGTGACACTTAGTTAGACGTGCCGTCTACCTCCATTAGACTTGGTGGTTTAATGGATCTCGTTATTAGACATAGGGCGTCTAACTTTATTAGACTTGGAAGTCTAATGGAGCACGTGTAATGCCTCTCTTCAGCAGTTGTTTGAAGTTAGCATCCGTCTACCCACGATCAACTAGTTGTAAGCTACTCCTGCTCCACTGATCCGTGCAGATCAGTACGACAACCAGTTGCATCCAATGAATGAATGTAACGTAAGTAAATATTCTTTCCACTACTTTTTCCTTGCAGGACAATTCTAGAAGAATATCCGACGCACTACTAGTTCGGTACGGCCATGATCCCTATGCAGAGAGCCTGCTGTACTCGTGTACTATGGAGGCTTTCCAATGTGTGCTTGTCACGTTTCAATGCAGAAGATTCGATCGTTGGTACCTGTCTTCTATTTAAAGGTTGTTGGGTTAAGATTTTTAATTGATTTAAAATAAGTTAACAATCTTTATTTTAATGACTGTCGTAATAGTTTTTGATAATAAATGGATAAAATTAAGTTCAATAACTCTTAGTTATATCAAATATATAAATATATATTTAGATATCAACATCGTATGTGGTGTAGTGGTAAATACACTAGCCTGTCACACGAGTGACCTACGTTCGAATCTCACCAGATACAAAATTAATAAATAGAGTTTTATTAATTTGCAGGCACATCTCAAAGTTAACGCACACGAGGAGACGTCTCAAAGTCAGTGCACGAAGTTAGACATGTTGTCTAATAGGCACGTAGTTAGATGTGTCGTCTAACATGCACGAAATTCGACGTGCCGTCTAGCAGACACAAAGTTAGACGTGCAGTCTAATGGGATGTAAAGTTAGACTTGGCAGACTAACTCCATTAGACATGGTAGTCTAATGGGATGTAAAGTTTGACTTGGTAGTCTAACTCCATTAGACATGGTGGTCTAATGGGATGTAAAGTTCGACTTGGCAGTCTAACTCCATTAGACTTGGTGGTCTAATAGGATGTAAAGTTAGACTTGGAAGTCTAACTCCATTAGACTTGGTGGTCTAATGGGATGTAAATTTAGAATTGGCAGTCTAACTCTATTAGACTTGGTGGTCTAATGGGATGTAAAGTTAGACTTAACAGTATTCCCCCCCCCCCAAAAAAAAAGTTAGACTAGACAGTCTAACTCCATAAGACTTGGTTGTCTAATGGGATGTAATGTTAGACTTGGCAATCTAATTCCATTAGACTTGGTGGTCTAATGGGATGTAAAGTTAGACTTGGCAGTCTAACTCCATTAGACTTGGTGGTCTAATGAGATGTAAAGTTAGACTTGGCAGTCTAACTCCATTAGACTTGGTGGTCTAATGCGATGTAAAATTAGACGTGCAAGTCTAACTCCTTCAGATTAGTCTGAAGTATATATATAGTTAAACTTGGCAGTCTAATTCCATTAGAGTTGGTGGATTAATGGAACATGCTATTAGACGTTGACGTCTAACTCTCATTAGACTTGGTAGTCTAATGGAGCACGTCTAATGCCTCGATTCAGCAACTGTTTGAAGTTAGCATACGTCTAACCATGATCAACTAGCTGTCTGTTACTCTGCTCCACTCTCTCCTGTGCAGTCTGATAGCCAGCTAATTGTATCCAATGAATGAATGCCACATAAGTAAATATTCTTCCCACTACTTGTTCTGTGCAGGACAATTATAGAAGAATATTTGGCCACTACCAGATTGGTATAACCACGTTCCATGTGCACAGTGCCTGCTGTACTTGTGTACTATGGGCGACCTTCCAATGGACGCTTGCCACGTGTGTCCAAAAGAAGGATTCAACCGTTGAAGCTTTTCAAGAATAAATTGCTACCTAAAGACAATAGATGGCCAGTAGCAGAAATTACAAGACAGAAGCTGAAGCTCTCTCTCTCTCTTATTGAATCAACAAATTTCTAGAAGCTTGATTTATTGAATCAACTTACTCTCTATAGATATTTTATTCTCAAGTGTATTTTGTAAATCACTACGTGAAGTTGATAGATAAGTTACTGGACTATTTAATAGTCATTAACAGTGTGTTGTAAGTTGAACAAAGGTTCTTTTGTTTAATAGAGAGTTAGCTAGATTAGTAAACTGTATTTGATTCAAAGAAGTAAAGTGAATCCTTCCGGTGGTTGGAAGAAGGGGTGACGTAGGAGAGTTTACTCCGAACATCCATAAACAAACTGCTGTATCATTTACATTATGTCGTTTTTTCCTGCATCGTTTCTTAGCTTCAAACTTGAGTAAATGTTTCCGCACTTGAATCGCTTCAAGAGTTTGCAAGGGTTTGTGAAGAATAGAAAGTGATACAAATCCATAACAGGATTTCCATCAAACCATTTTTGCACGAATTTGTCATCAATAGTTAGACTCCTGTCTCTATTGGTGCCACTGATTCTTTCAATTGGTATCAGAGCCCTGTTTTCTATTCTCAAGCCTTAAGAACCTGAATCATGTCTATCATCAACAAGATCCCTCTTTTTTCGAAAGAAAAAAACGACTATTGGATGATGAGTATGCAAGCTCACTTGGCTGCTCTTGACTGTGATATGTGGAGTGTCATTACCGATGGTCCCATAAAAATTGCGAAGCCAAGATGTGAGTGAACAACTGAAGAAAGATGACCAACAATCTGGACAACGTTGCCAAAGATATCATGTATCAATCGATCAACATGAACATATTCTACGAGATCAAATCCTACTCCTCTACTAAAGATATTTGGGAGAAGCTGATTCAGATCTATGGCCTAAATTTTCAAACCAAGAAGAACCAAAAAGATTGGAAAGTTCTTATATGTGCTGAAAACAAGTCCAAGTGGGCCGATAACGACTTAAAGGACTCATCTGGTGAAAGTGATATAGAAGCCGTCACATGCCTGTTGGCAGATGATCAACCTAAGGTATTTGATTTCTCTTCAGAATATTTTACTCGAGATGATTTAACTTCTGCACTCAATGACATAGTGACTGAATATAAGAAGTTATCAGACTCATTTAGTGAAATGAAACTAAAATATGAACCTGATAACTTTTCTTCATCTCAAGTTTCTGAACCAAAATTTTCTAAAAACAAAGTAGCTGAGATCTCACCTGAGAATAAAATGCTCAAAGAAAAAGTTTGAGGTCCTATCTTCAGATAACAGACGGTTGAAGTATGTGGTCAGTTCGTGAACAAAATCTGGAGACGCTGTTAGACAGAAAATTCATATGCTGAGGCTTATCGGATGCAAATCTGGTTTAGTATTAGACAGAAATGACCCAGACCAGTCCTATAAAAAGTTAAACCCAGAAACTGACAAGTTTAAATCTATAAACATTGTCAAAGGGAGCTTAACAGACAATGGAACTGACTTAAGCTGTGAGAAGCTAACCTTGAAGGATGACCCTATTTATGTTCCGCCGACTGTTAGCTGGCTAAAATGTAGGAAGAAAACAGCCAGCAAGTCTGGCAAACTAAAACCTGACAAGAAGTCAAGGATTTTTAAATCAAAACCATCCTCTAAAGTTAAAGGATCAATTGCTAGCAGGAAGACGTCTGATAAGCCTAAATCATACGCACCGATCACAACACAACATGGGAAATCCATAAAAAAAAATCAAAGTACGGATTCCCAAGGGACTAATAAGCCATGGACCCAAATAAAAATGGGTACCAGATTCGTTATTGTCTTTGAATGAAGGTAAAATAGGAAAGTAGCGTGGAAGAGTTAAATGACATCTGGACAGCCGACTGCTCGGACTTAGTATATGACAATCAACAACCTGAAGTGGCTGACATCTTCTCAAAACCACTTCTCGAGTCTAAGTTTTCTTACCTTAGAAATATTTTTAGGATTGTTAGTTTACAATAATGCCTAGATTATGCTTAAATAATGAACTCACCTAGTTTTGATAATTTAGCTTAAATAATTAAAAAGGGAGAAATTGCTGGTTTAAGATTTTTAATGTTTAAATTGATTTGATAATTTAGCTTAAATAATCAAAAAGGGAGAAATTATTGGGTTAAGATTTTTAATTGATTTAAAATAACATAACAATCTTTATTTTAATGACTGATGAAATGATTTTTGATAATAAATAGATAAAATTGAGTTCAATAACTCTTAGTCATATGAAATATATAAATATATATTTAAATATCAACATCTTATGTGGTGTAGTGGTAAATACACTAGCCTGTCATACGGGTGACCAATGTTCGAATCTCACCAGGCGCAAAATTAATAATTAGAGTTTTATTAATAATAGGCTAACGTAGTTAGACGTGCAGTATAACTCCATTAGAATAGGTGTCTAATGGGATGTAAAGTTATACTTGGTAGTCTAACTCCATTACACTTGGTGGTCTAATGGGATGTAAAGTTAGACTTTCCAGTCTAACTCCATTAGACTTGGTGGTCTAATGGATTGTAAAGTTCGACTTGACAGTCTAACTCCATTAGAGACTTGGTGGTCTAATGGGATGTAAAGTTAGACTTGGCAGTCTAACTCCATTAGATTTGGTAGTTTAATGATATGTAAAGTTAAACATGACAGTCTAACTCCATTAGACTTGGTCGTCTAATGGGATGTAAAGTTAGACTTGACAGTCTAACTCCATTAGACTTGGCAGTTTAACTCCATTAGACTTGGTGGTCTAATAGGATGTAAAGTTAGACTTGGTAGTCTAACTCCATTAAACTTGCTGGTCTAATGAGATGTAAAGTTAGACTTGGCAGTCTAACTCCATTAGACTTGGTGGTGTAATGGGATGTAAAGTTAAACTTGGCAGTCTAACTCTATTAGACTTGGTGGTCTAATGGGATGTAAAATTAGACGTGCAAGTCTAACTCCTTCAGATTAGTCTGAAGTGATATATAGTTAGACTTGGCAGTCTAAATCCATTAGACTTGGTGGTCTAATAGAACACGCTATTAGACATTGACGTGTAACTCTTATTAGACTTGGCAGTCTAATGGAGCACGTTTAATGTCTCGCTTCAGTAGCTGTTTGAAGTTAGCATATGTCTAACCATGATCAACTAGCTGTCTACTACTCTACTCCACTCTCTCTTGTGCAGTCTGATAGCCAGCTAATTGTATCCAATGAATGAATGTCACGTAAGTAAATATTCTTTCCAGTACTTGTTCTATGCAGTTCAATTACAAAAGAATATCTGGCCACTACCAGATTGGTACGGCCACGCTCCATGTGCATAGTGCTTACTGTACTTGTGTACTATGGGCGACCTTCGAATGGACGCTTGCCACGTGTCCAAAAGAAGGATTCCCGTTCAAAATTTTCAAGAATAAATTACTACCTAAAGACAACAAATGGCCAATAACAGAAATTATAAGACAGAAGCTGAAGCTCTCTCTCATTGAATTAACAGATTTATAGAAGCTTGATTTCTTGAATCAACTTACTCTCTTTAAATATTTTATTCTCAAGTGTATTTTGTAAATCACTACGTGAAATTCAAAGATAAGTTACTGGACTATTTAATAGTCATTAACAGTGTGTTGTAAGTTGAACAAAGGTTGTTTTGTTCAACAGAGAGTTAGCTAGATTAGTAAACTGTATTTGATTCAAAGAAGTATAATGAATCCTTCTGGTGATTGGAAGAAGGGGTGACGTAAGAGAGTTTGCTCCGAACATCCATAAACAAACTGCTGTGTCATTTACATTCTGTCATCTTTTTTCCTTCATCGGTTCTTAACTTCAAACCTGAGTAAACGTTTCTGCACTTAAATCGCTTAAAGAGTTTGTAAGGGTTTGTGAAGAATAGAAAGTGATACAAATCCCTAACAGGATTTCTATCAAACCGTTTTTGAAAGATGTTGTCATCAATAGTTAGACTCTTGTCTCTATTGGTGCCACCGATCCTTTCAAAGATCCTCAAGGATAATGGACGAGCTGCCGATCTTACACACTATCTTTCGAATTTTTACTTGCTTACTGATTTGTGTACATCATATTCAAGAGAGAGAGATAAAATCAAAACATTGTCTAGCTGAGTGATATTCGTCAACATATTGTAAGTTGAACATAGTCTGTTCTGTTTAAAAGTTAGCTAGCAAGAAAACTGTATTTGATTCAAAGAAAGTGTTACGGGCTGCTCATCAAAAACCTCGGTCCTAAAATATTTTATGCACCCGTCTCTCGGCCCAAGTGTCCACATGGGCCAGTTTATGTTTTTTATGGAATAATTCTGTTTTGTTTACTTTATCTCTTATTTCTCTTGAACTGAATTCTGTTATTTTGAAAGTTTGTTGTAACCGAATACTCTTGGGTAAACCAGCCTCTTTAAATGGTGATGCCCACCCCACTTTTTGGGGCTATGAATTGAATATTTTGGAACTTGGTGCTCTAAGTTATCTCTCGGCCCTCCTCCCCCTTCTTGGACCGCTAGGTGTAATCTAGTGGTATTTCTCTCCTCCCCTTCGGCTCTTCTCTCCCTAACCTCGAATTCTCCTCTCATTCTATGTCCGCTGCGCTTGAGTGTTGAATTCCACCATCGACCCTGATCATCAAGAACTTGTTTCTTGAATTAAAGAACTTGAAAGGCTCGGTCATAATTTAAAGTCTAACATCTTGGTATCAGAGCTGGACGATTCTCAACATGGTAGAAACTCGCCAGCAATCAAAAATGGATGCGCTCAAGGCCCTTATTGAAAACCTGTCCCAACAAACAGCCGCGATACAAGCTTCCATAGACCGAAGATTTGATGCGTATGAAGAAAGAATGATAGCCTTTGAGAGCGGGGCATCTGGAAACGTGCAAGAACCCCGCCACAGACCCTATGATAATAATTCTTCCCACGGTCCTTCACCATTTAGGCCCCCGCACCCTGGCCAGAACCGCGACCAACACTATGCTCCTCCTACTCGGCTAACCAAGGTCGATTTTCCTCGGTTTGATGAGTCGGATGTCGAGGGCTGGCTAATTTCTGCCGAGCAATTTTTTAGAGTGGACAAAACTAAGGATGCCACTAAATTAGAAATCTCCCCCATTCATTTTTCTGGCGAAGTAAGAATGTGGTACGCGTCATATCTTCAAAACCGAAATCATATGGAGGCCTTATCTTGGGACATGTTCAAAAGAGATCTTATGACTTAATTCGGGCCCTCTATACATGATACACCAATGAGACAGTTGATGAATTTAAAACAGGTTGGGTCGGTTCAAGAATATAATCTCTGGTACATGTCGATCTCTCAAAAGTTATTACATATGCCAAGGGACTACGTCATTGATTGTTACTTGTCCGGTCTAAGGGAAGAGATTGCGAACTGCATCAGGTTGCGATTCCCGGATTCTTTAAATGAAGCCATGGCCATGGCTAAAGTCCAAGAAGTAACATATCGGTCCTTAATGAGCAGTGGTAACTTGTACAGCGCTGAAGCACCGTTGCTGCCCACGCCATCCAATATCAACACAGCCGGGCCGAGCACCAATACTGACTTCAAGAATTCATCATATGGGTCCTCTTCAAATGCAAACCAGGGCCATGTTAAGCAATTAGACCCAGCATCAATGGATGAAAAGCGAAAGAAGGGCCTATGCTACTCTTGCAATGAAAAATGGCAACCAAACCATATGTGTAAATCAAAGTTATTCATGGTCTCGGCCAATCAAGAAGATCAAGAATCTGACCAAGAACCTGTTTTGGATGATCTACCTTCATTGCTCGGCTCAAGGGATGAACCAGCCATATCCTTACATTCCTTGACCGGTTCTAAAGCTTTCCAAACGCTCCAGATTCTTGGCAAAGTTGGGAACCTGCCGGTGGTGATCCTGATTGATACAGGCAGCACCCACAATTTTATCAATAGCAGGATTTTGGAGAAAATAGACCACAAAAGCATAGCAACCAGGGTGCAATCGGTTAGAGTGGTCGATGGGTCTAATGTGTTATGTTCTAGTGTTTGCAAGGACTTAAAGTGGTCGATGGAAGGCAATGAATACCAAACAGAAATGAAGGTAATTTCCATGGACGGATATGATATTGTGCTGGGAATTGAATGGCTGATTACTCTAAGCCCGTCTTCTTGGGACTTTGAAAAGCTGACCCTATCATATGAGAAGCAAGACAGAACCACGGTCCTAAAGGGGATTCCTCGGTCGCATGCCAGTCTGATGCATGGAAACCATCTGGAAAAGACCTTAGATGAATATATTGTTGCTGCCAAAATGCAAGTAAAGAGTAAGGCCGAAAGCCAAACTGTTTCACTCGCGGCATTGACCTTGGAAGATATTCCTAATGATTTAATTAGAAGCTATGGCTCCTTCGATGCTGCGGTTATGCTGGTTTGGGAAAAAGACTTGGCCTGGACTTTTGAGCCAAGTATGAAGTTTAATCGAAGTCGGAAGAAATTATTTTTGCACCAGGCACTGGGGACATTGCAGCAACCAAGGCCAGCTCTAAACACTGAAGAACGTGACCTTAGGTGCACAGAAATTCCTCACATGGGCGGAGTGGCAAGCGACTCGGCAGCGTAAAAGACCGCAAGGACCCGGCCAGTTCCACTACTGAAGCGATTCTGCCATAAGTTTTTTGAGAAAATACAGTCTTATGCTGCGACCCTTGCTGAATGTGCCGAAGCCCGACCGAAGCAAAAGTTTTGAAGTTGAAGATGCGTATTAAAGGCTGACTAGTCCACGTTCTTTTCGTCGAGGGCGACGAACCTCGAAGGGGGAGATTATGTTATGGGCTGCTCATCAAAAACCTCGGTCCTAAAATATTTTATGCACCCGTCTTTCGGCCCAAGTGTCCACATGGGCCAGTTTATGTTTTTATGGAATAATTCTGTTTTGTTTACTTTCTCTCTTATTTCTCTTGAACTGAATTCTGTTATTTTGAAAGTTTGTTGTAACTAAATACTCTTGGGTAAACCAGCCTCTTTAAATGGTGATGCCCACCCCACTTTTTGGGGCTATGAATTGAATATTTTGGAACTTGGTGCTCTAAGTTATCTCTCGGCCCTCCTCCCCCTTCTTGGACCGTTACGTGTAATCTAGTGGTATTTCTCTCCTCCCCTTCGGCTCTTCTCTCCCTAACCTCGAATTCTCCTCTCATTCTATGTCCGCTGCGCTTGAGTGTTGAATTCCACCATCGGCCCCGATCATCAAGAACCCATTTCTTGAATTAAAGAACTTGAAAGGCTCGGTCATAATTTAAAGTCTAACAGAAAGTATAGTGAATCTTTCCGGTGGTTAGAAGAAGGGATGACATAGGAGAGTTTGCTCTGAACATCCATAAACAATTTGCTGTGTCTTTTACATTATGTCTTCTCCTTTGAACTAGTTCTTAGCTTTAAACTTGAGCAAATGTTTCCGCATTTGAATCGCTTCAAGAGTTCGCAAGGGTTTGTGAAGAATAGAAAGTGATATAAATCCCTAACATAATTTCTATCAAACTGTTTTCAAGAAGTTGTCATCAATAGTTAGACCCCTGTCTCTATTGATTACATCGATCCTATCAATTGGTATCAGAGCCCTGTTTCTATTCTCAATCTATCACCAAGAATGTCGATCACATCCAAAGATGCTAGTGCTACCACAATCCCCACGTTCTCAAAAGAAAACTATATTGTGTGGAATAAGAGAGTCCGTGCTCACCTTTCCTCTCTTCATGATGACATGTGGAGTGTTATCACAGATGGTCCCATTAAGATTGAAAATGAGAAATTCGAATGGACCAGAGAAGACAAGAGGAGAAACAACCTTAACAACATGGCTTTGGACGTTCTGTACAGATCTCTTGATGACAATATGTTCAACTACATCATCGAGTGTGAAACTGCCAAGGAGATCTGGGACAAACTCATGCAACTGTGTGAGGGCAATTTGAAAACTAAAGAGAACAAAATCATGGTTGCCACTCAGTAGTTCGACAGTTTCAAAATGTGTCCTAGTGAAACAATGATTGAGTTTTACGCAATGTTCAGCAAAGTTATCTCCACCCTATCCATTCTTGGCAAGACCTATAGCAACAGGGAGATTGCTATCAAGGTCATGTGTGTTTTACCAAGGAAGTGGGACATAAAGACGATGGCTATGAGGGAATCCAAAGACCTCAACAAGGTCGAGCTCTTTGATCTGTTTGCTAATCTCAAGGCCTATGAGTTCGAGTTGAACTCAAGGATTAAAGAAGATCAACCCTCATTCACCATCATTACCAAAGCCCCAGTACTGCAGAAGAGCCACCAATTGCCCCTGATGTGAAGACAGCTGCTCAGCAGCGATGCTATGTCTCTTTTCGTGAAGAAGTTTGGCGACTTCATGAAGAAGAACAACTCTAACTCAAACTCCTCAAATTCAAATGATAATTAGAAATCCAAAGCAGTGTTTTAACTTTGGTATCTTAGGTCATGATCAATCGGAGTGTCAGAAGCCAAAGCGTGATGAGAAGAAGAATGACGGAAAAAAGGAGTTGAAGACTCTCTTGGCAGGCGATGAGAAGAACAAACAGAACTATAGTGATTATTACTCTTCATCCAGAGACATCGATGATGACGAGGTTGCTTGCTTCATGGCAAGATAAGAAGAAGAAACTCAGGAATATGAGGTATTTGACTTCTCTTTTGAAAAAATTTCAAGGGAACAATTGGTAGCTACACTAAACGACATGGTCATAGAATACAAAAGATATCAGAGTCCTTGAATAAAATAAAATCTTCCTCTGAAGTGTCTCAACCTATTTTATCTCAAACTCTAGAATTAAACACTTTTGAAAATGAAAAGGTTGAGATCTCATCTGAGAATGAGATGCTCAAAGAACAGATTAAAACTCTCTCCTCTGAAAACAAAAGATTAAACTATATTGTTGGTGTTTGGACAAGGTCTGGAGAAACTGTCAAATATCAAATTAGTCTGTTGAAACATGCTGGATCCAAATCCGGTTTAGGATTTGATAGCGATGACCCAAACCAGTCCGACAAGAAGTTAAACTCAGCAACTGACAAGCTTAAGACTTGTCAAAGGGAGTCTAACTAACATTGAAACTAATCCAATTCATGAGGAATTAGTTTTAAAGAATGAAATAACTTATGTTCCGCCAACTTTCAGCTAGCTAAAAACTAAGTTAGATGCAGCCAGCAAGTCTGGCAATCTAAAACCTGACTCAAAGTCATGGAATTTTAAAAGGAAATCATCTTCAAAAGTTAAAGGATCAGTGACTAGTAGGAAGGCGTCTGCTAAGTCAAAATCATATGCATTAATTACAACACAAAATAGGAAATCCATAAAAATAACTCAAATATGGATTCCTAAGGGACTGATTGATCGAGGACCCAAGTGAATGTGGGTACCAAAGTTTGTAAATATTTTATTGTGTAGGTGATACAGGAAAGCTGTAGGAAGGAAGCGTGGAGCATACTCTTCTGAGTATATGTTCTAGAAGATCAACAATGGCACTTTCCATTCCTAAGGACTAAGTGTCTTCTGTCTTAAGAATATTTTTGGTCTTAAGGACCTCAAAACATTTATTTATTCATTTTGTACATGCATAAATTGAGAGGGAAATTTATTATATAAATAAAGGTGCACGGAGACTAATGCATTAATCGGTTTATTAGACGAGGTTATCTAAACGAAGAAGCATGTACTTAGACGTATTTTTACTTACACACTCTATGATTCTAAGTAAATGTGTCTTGGTTAAAAACCTGCGCGGTTAGACGCTGAAGTCTAATAGTCGCTTAGACGTTTATGAGACAAGAGCAATTGGAAGCTCACGTCTAACCTAACACACGTCTAATACGTGTTGTTCATGCGTAATTAGACGTCGACGTCTAATAGACATTAAACATCTATAAGATACGTGATTAGACGCCTGCGTCTAATAGACTCATGCATCTAATAGACGCTTAGATCACATAGACTGTAGAAGTAAGAAAAATGTCTAATTACGTGTGTATTAGACTGAATCAAGGACAATTGTCTCACATGCCGTGTCATCTAACTTTCCCACTCACACAGAAAAATAGTCACTTTCAAATAACATGAAGATACACGCCTTTCAAGTTAAAAGAAAATGACTAATATAATCCTAAAATTAATGATGACTCTATGGGAAAAGACGTCTAACATTAATTAATGGGTCATACCCTTAGAAAAAGTGACGGTTAAGCCATGCGACTCTTCTAAGTCTATTTAAGGACATCTTGCATGCGATTAAAACGTTTATACTCTCAAATATCTCAAGAACCCTAGCTTTATTCAAACTTCTCTCTAAGAATCTTTGAGTCTGTTCATCTTCTACCAAATGGCCAACAAGAAGATTACCCTCGGTCATTGTACTTTGCAGGTGGATTTTGCCTCGGTGTATACGTTCGATCAATAGGAGTTGGTCAACATGTTCAGATCTTTGGAGTATTCCAGTCTCGGGAAATATCTCGGCGGCCCGTTTATTTTCTACGAGAAAGAGGTCCGGGAGTTCTTTAAATTGGTACTCTGCAACAATGAACGATACAGTTATTTCTTTCGATGAGGCATCCTATGCAGAGTTTTTCGAACTTCTATTGGAGGACCACACTTTCAATCTTCATCTTCCATCGGAAATTATCACCGAAATGAAGACTGCATTCTCAGCCGACGGTTCAGAATCAGGATAAATGGGAGTAAGAAAGTTCTAAAACCCCATTTTATTCTCTTAAACGATATTGTTGCGAAGGCTCTTCAAGGAAGAGCGATATCCTTTTATATCTATAGTCAGGATCGATTTGACTATATGACGGCCATTTCCAAAGGTATTCAAATCAACTGGGCTTCAACGCTCTTTTTAAATCTATGTGGGTCGATTGACTCGAAGAACAAAGAAAGTGTGAGTTTTGCTGCCCAACTCAGCCGACTGTTGGAACATTTGGGGGTTCCTATGGGGGATAAAGAGGCTATTAATTATATCCGTGTGTTCAAAATTTTCACCTTCGCCAACACTCTCACTCGAATGAAGAATTCTAAGGAGTCCATCTCTGGCGCGTCTAGCCAACATACGGGTGGAAGATCCGTCACTCGCTCTAAACAACCAGTCGCTTCTATTCTTTCGACAGGGGACAAAAGAGCAAGAACAATAAAAGAATCGTAGGCTAGCTCTAATAGCCAGAAAAGCTCATCAAAGAAGGATTCTGGGGTGGTTGATTCCAAAACAAAGCAAGGTCCATCTGCACTTGCTGCCATTCCAATGTCTCCTCTTTCTCCCTCTGCCAGCCAGTTGAGAAAGTCGGCAAAGTCATCCGTTTCGAAAGGAGAATAGTTAAAGGCGCCTAGGGCGTCTAAGTCATTAAAAGCTTCATCGAAGGTAACCCCTCCTCCATCTCAGGCCGAAGTGCATAAGTTTAGTGTTCCTATATTGGAACAAGATATGTCTATTTCTGTTCCTGTGTTGGAACTTGCTGTCGGGCCAACTGTTGAGTAAGTTGTTCCAAATGTTGAAAATTTTGACAGGATTTTGTCCCCTGTCCGCCCAATTGATCCAGTAGCTGCTGAAGCTACTATTTCTGTCGAAATAGAGTAGGGTGTTGTTCATACCCCTACTACTGTTGTCATGTCTGAACAGGCTCTCTCTTTGCCAAATGTCAAGCCACTAGTATCTAAACGTGTTCAAGAAGAGTCCTTCATGACAGAAAAAATTGTCCAATCTAGAGCTTTGGCATGGCACTTTTCCAAGCACTTAACTCCTCACGAGATCATGAGAGCCACCAGGAGAGCTGCTGGCATAACTATCGGTGAACCAGGGCCAACTCCAAAACTTGTTGAGGTTATTGAAAAGGGCAAGGCCATCGCAACCAAATCCAATGAGGAGGTTTCAGAGGTAACCTGTATTCTGAACTTAATGATGGATCATGCCAACGTGAAAGCCGCTGCGAAGATTAACATCTTCGATATGTGGGTTATGAACATGATGTCCAACAGATATGATCAAGTCATCGAAGGAAGAGGTATACGCGAGAAATGGTTGAAGCTGGTCAACATAGAGAAACGAATCCTGAAATGGGCTAAAACCTCTAAGGTATATGAAGCTCTCAATAGGAAGGAACTGGTTGAAGCCAATCTCAAAGGTCGAGCTCTCTTTCTTGTGCTCAAAGCAAGAAAAGCAAACTTCAATCCAATGGAAAGAAATGTTGATGCAAAGGAGAAGGCCTTAAAGAAACTTGACGAAATCATGCAAGACTATATCTCAATTGTCCTCAGATATGTTCATGAAGCCGATTGCTCAGGGGTGAATCTATTTGGTTATTCTTCAGATGAAGACAAGCAGATGCAACTTTCTGAAGATATTGACCTGATCCTACCGGAAGATGAGCAAGTCGCTGCTCACCTCAATGAACTGGGAAATATGTCTATTGAAGAAAAACGTCTTATGGCTCAGTCCATAATTGAGCAGACTCAAGATCCAGTTCAACCTGATCCGATCATTGAAGAGGAAGAGAACAATGCCGAACTCGTTCAACCGCTTGTTATACAAAAAATATATGTGCTGGAATCCCCTGTTCTTGAAATAGAGGCATCTCCAGTGAAGGAGGTTGAAGCCCTTCAGCCTATTGAAGCACGATCTGAGGGGGAACCCTCAAAATAAAAAGAATCTGATAAGAGTTCTTCTGTTGAGGGAGAACAAGACAATGATGATAAGTCGTCAGAAGGACTTCCATTATCTCAATGCTTTATTCCTGACTCTCCATCTCCTCGATCATCCCCTGAAGTTACATCTGCGAATATCTATGAAAAGGTCGTTGATCTACCTCTTCACTCTGACAGACCTTCTGAACAGATTTATAAGGTGTGTGAAGACATTCTTGGAGATGAAGAAAAATATAAAGATGTTTCTGAGGCAAATGAACTAGAGAAGTCTTTGCAGGTTCATACTCATGTTAGTCCTATTCAAACCGCTCTTGCCGACTCTCATGAAGTGTCATCAAATGAAGAAACATCTGTTGGAGGAGTAAAGCTGTTAAAATTTATGGCAGAGATGATGAACACTCTTCAGAAGAATATGTTGGATATGCAGTTCAAATTGATGAGTCTTAAGAAGGATCAATGATCCAACAAGAAGGAATTCTCCTCTCTTCTTGAAACTTAGAAAGAAATGGAGAAGACCATGAAGAGGAACACTTATGAGATCAACATCCTCAACAACACCTATTCCAAATTTGAAAATAACTTCTTCAAACGGCAGTCCAAAAGGTTTGATTGTGAAAGGGAATTTAATATTGATCTTCATCAAGAAATTATGGTTGGAATGAATATGGTTTAAGGTCAAATGGTTGAGTTAACCAATCATATGAATAGAGCCGACGTTGAACGTATGGAACAGACTGATTCCTTTGCAAGACAAATTCAAGCCGTGAAAAATGTTGAAGCTTCAACTGATAAAGAGAAAAATCTTATTACCCTTGACGTTGATAATGTTAAAAAGGGGGAAGGAAGCTCAAGAGGAGGTGGAAGCAGTAGAGGAGGTGCTTCGACAGGAACCAGATCTAAAAGAAAAGTTGCTGATGATGAAGGAGGTTACAGACCAACCAAAGGAGGTGGAGGTTGTAGTGGTGACCGAGGTGGCGGAAGTTGTGGAAGAGGTGGCCGTGCTCTCCCTCGATTTCGCAACCTACTGACTAGTGAAGGGTTTTCTCATCCAAACGTGAAAAGGGAAGAACAATAATCACTTTTCTTTTAAATTATTTTCATTGGATTCTGAACTCGGTTTTTGGAACTTGAATTTTGAATTTTGGTCCTTGGAACTTACTTTTGTAGTTTGCGAACAAATGTCTTTCTTACTTTAATTTGATGGGTGCTTATCTTATCTAATTAATTATACAAAGGTTTAACATCATCAAAAAGGGGGAAATTGTTGGGTCAATTTATTTTGACTAACGATATTTTAGTGATGTATTAGTAAAACATAAATTAAGAATAAAACTAAGTCGTCTAATTGTTTTTGTGCAGGTGCATCAAAAATATGCTAAGTTAGACATGGGTTGAAACAGGTCTATTAGACGTGCTGGTAGTAAGACGTGCAGTCTAACAGATACGTAGTTAGACGTGTAGTCTAATAGATACGTAGTTAAACATGCAGTCTAACAGATACGTAGTTAGACGTGCAGTCTAACAGATATGTAGTTAGACGTGCAGTCTAACAGAAACGTAGTGTTGGGTTAAGATTTTTAAATGTTTAAACTGGTTTTGATAATTTAGCTTAAATAATAAAAAAGGGAGAAATTGTTGGGTTAATATTTTTAATTGATTTAAAATAACTTAACAATTTTGATTTGATGATTGATGAAATGGTTTTTGATAATAAATGGATAAAATTAAGTTCAATAATTGTTAGTCATATCAAATATATAAATATATATTTAGATATCAACATAGTCTGTGGTGTAGTGGTAAGTACACTTGCCTATCATGTTGGTGATCTGGATTCAAATCTCACCAGACACATAATTGGCATAGCTCAAAGTCAACGCCTTCCAGACAGCTGGCAGCAGAGCTCATCAAATGAATAACTGCCACGTTTTCCATAATTCAAATTGCATGTACTGCATTGTACTACCACGATCTCAAGAATCTTTTCCTGATGTACTACCCAGTACCTCATGGATAGTACATCCAACGGAAAGATGACATATGTCCAAAAGAAGGATTTGACCGTTGAAGCTTTTCAAGAATAAATTATGTGCCTAAGACAACAGACAAATTGTTGGCTGAATATATAAGAGAGAGAGAGAGAGCTGCTTCATTCATTTTTTAAGAAAGTTCCCGAAATCAAACATCTCACTTATCATCTAACTGTGAATATATTGTAATTACATATTGTCTTTTCTGTGAGAAAACTTCAGTGATGTAAGTTAAACAAAGGTTGTTTTGTTCAACAAAGAGTTAACTAGATTAGTGAACTGTTTTTGATTCAAAGAAGTATAGTAAAATCCTTCCGATGGTTGGAAGAATGGATGACGTAGAAGAGTTTACTCCGAACATCCATAAACAACTTCCTGTGTTCTTGACTTTATGCCATTCATCTTTCATTGGTTCAAAGATTCAAATCCGACGAACATTTCTGCACTTGAATCTGTTTTAAGAGTTCGAAGGATTTGCGAAGAATAGAAAGATATATTAATCCCTAACAGGATTTCTATCAAACTGTTTATCCGAAGTCGTCATCAATAGCCAGACCCCCGTCTCTATTGGTGTCGTCGATCCTATCAATTGATATCAGAGCCTCGTTTTCTATTCTCAAGCTTCTAAAGAATTTGAATCATGTCTATGGATGTCATCAACAATGTTCCCATGTTCTTAGAGGAAAACTACGTCGTGTGGAAGGCGAGAGTCCATGCTCATCTAGCTGCCATAGATGATGACATGTGGTTTGTCATCACCAACGGTCCGATAAAGATTGAGAAGGCTAGATCTGAGTGGACTAGTGAAGATAAAAGAAAGAACAACATCGACAACATAGAAAAAGACATCCTCTACAAGACATTTGATGACAACATGGTACACAAGATCATCACATGTCCCACTGCCAAAGATATTTGGGAGAACTTGACTAAACTATGTGAGGGCAACGCGCAAACCAAAGAAAACAGACTCATGGTTGCCACACAACAGTTCAATAACTTCAAGATGCGTCCTGGAGAGACGATGACTGAGTTCGATGAAAGATTCAGTAAGGTTATCACTTCTCTATCCACTCTAGGCAAGACTTACAACAATATAGAGGTTGTGATCAAGGTCATGCGTGCTCTGCCCAGAGAGTGGGATATCAAGACGATGGCGATGAGGGATTCTAAAGACCTCAACAAGATGGAGCTCTATGATTTGTTAGCCATTTATAAGGCCTACGAATTTGAAATAAACTTTAGGAATGAAGAGGAACATTCCACATCCACCATCATAACAAAGACATTGGTGACCGCTGAGGAGCCACCTACTGCCATTGCTGTGAAGGCTGCTGATAAGCAGATTAACAGCGATGCCATGGCTCTTTTCATGAAGAAAATCTGTAAATTCATAAAGAAGAGACACTTCAAGAAAGGAAACAGCAAGCCGAAGCGTGATGAGAAAAAGAACAAGGAAGAGCTGAAGACTCTCATGGTGGCTGAAAACAAAGCCAAGTGGGCCGACAGCGACTCAGATGATTCATCATCCAACGTTAGTGATGATGAAGAGGTCACTTGCTTCATGGAAAAAGAAGAAGTTGACTCTGAGGTATTTGATTTCTCCTCTGACAAATTCTCAAGATATGAGTTAATTACTGCACTCAATGACATGGTCATTGAGTACAAGAAACTGTCTGACTCTTTTGATGAACTAAATTTGAAAAACAAATCTAATAGCTCTTCTTCATTTCGAAACAATGATTCTGAAGTTTTTAAAAACAAAATGGTTGAGCTCTCATCTGAGAATGAAAAGCTCAAGGAAAATGTTCAAACTCTGTTTTCTGAAAACCAACGTTTGACATATGTGGTCGGTTCCTAGACGAAGTCTGGAGATGCAGTCAGACAGCAGATAAGTATGCTGAGGCCTGCCGGATGCAAATCTGGTTTAGGATTTGATGGCAATGACTCAGACAAGTCTTGTGAAAAGTTAAACCCAGAAACTGACAAGTTTAAGTCTATAAACTTTATCAATGGGAGCTTAACTGAGAATGGAACTGATTCAAGCTGTGATGAGCTAACCTTAAAGGATGAGATTATTCATGTTCCGCCAACTGTTAGCTGGCTGAAACTTAAGATGGAATCAGCCAGCAAGTCTGGCATATTAAAACCTGACAGGAAGTCAATGAGTTTTAGAAAAAAACCATTCTCTAAGGTTAAGAGTTCAGCTGCTAGCAAGAAGACGTCTGCTAAGCCTAAATCATACGCACCGATCACAACGCAACATGGGAAATCAATAAAAATAATCAAAGTATGGATTCTCAAGGGACTAATAAGCCATGGACCCAAAGAAAATTGGGAACCAAATTTATTGTCTTTAAATGTAGGTAAAACATGAAAGCAGCTTGGAAGAGCCAAACGACATCTAGACAGTCGGCTGCTCGGACATAGGATATGACAAGCAACAGTCTAAAGTGGCCGACATCTTCACAAAACCACTTCTTGAGTCTAAGTTTTCTTACCTTAGAAATAATTTTAGGATTGTTAGATTACGATAATACCTAGATTATATTTAAATCATGAACTCACCTTGTTTTGATAATTTAGTTTAAATAATCAAAAAGAGAGAAATTGTTGGGTTAAGATTTTTAATGTTTAAAATAGTTTTGATAATTTAGTTTAAATAATCAAAAAGGGAGAAATTGTTGGGTTAAGATTTTTAAATGTTTAAACTGGTTTTGATAATTTAGCTTAAATAATCAAAAAGGGAAAAATTGGTGGGTTAAGATTTTTAATTGATTTAAAATAACTTAACAATTTTGATTTGATGATTGATGAAATGGTTTTTGATAATAAATGGATAAAACTAAGTTCAATAATTGTTAGTCATATCAAATGTATAAATATATATTTAAATATCAACATAGTCTGTGGTGTAGTGGTAAGTACACTTGTCTGTCATGCTGGTGACCTGGGCTCAAATATCACAAGACGCATAATTAATAATTGAATTTTTGTTAATTTATAGGCATAGCTCAAAGTCAACGCGCGTAGTTAGACGGAGGCGTCTAGACTGATTATATGGGGCGTCTAATCAGATGGACGGCCAAGATAATCAGATTAGGGTGTCTAAGCAGATGAACGTTTAAGATGATCAGTTGATCAGATGGACGGCTAAGATGATGAGATGGGCATCTAAGATAAGTAGATGGCATCTGAAAGGAAGATAAACGTCTTGAGGTTGGGCATCTAAATGCAGATGCTCTTCTAGGCAGCTGACAGTAGAGTTCTACAGACAACTGGCAGCAGAGCTCATCAAATAAATAATTGTCACGTTTGTCATAATTCAAATTGCATGTACAGTCAACGCGCGTAGTTAGACAGAGGCGTCTAATAGACTGATTATATGGGGGCGTCTAAGCAGATGGACGACCAAGATGATTCAAATAGGGCGTCTAAGCAGATGGACGGTCAAAAGATGAGGTGTCTAAGCAGATGAACGTCTAAGATGATCAGTTGATCAGATAGACGGCTAAGATTATTAGATGGGCATCTAAGATAAGCAGATAGCATCTGAAGGAAGATAAACGTCTAGAGGCTAGGCATCTAAAGGCAGATGCTCTTCCAGGCAGCTGACAGTAGAGTTCTACAGACAACTGGCAGCAGAGCTCATCAAATGAATAACTTCCACGTTTGCCATAATTCAAATTGCATGTACTGCATTGTACTATCACGATCTCAAGAAGATTTTCAAGAAAACTTGTTGCCTAAGACAACGGACAAATTGCTGGCTGAATATATAAGAGAGAGAGAGCTGCTTCATTCATTTTTTTAAGAAAGTTTCCGAAATCAAACATCTCACTTATCATCTAGGTGTGAATATATTGTAATTACATACTGTTTTTTCTATGAGAAAACTTTAGTGTTGTAAATTGAACAAAGGTTGTTTTGTTCAATAGAGAGTTAGCTAGATTAGTGAACTGTATTTAATTAAATAAGTATAGTGAAATCCTTCCGGTGGTTTGGAAGAAGGGGTGACGTAGGAGAGTTTGCTCCGAACATCCATAAACAACTTCATGTGTTCTTTACTTTCTGCCATTCATCGTTCATTGGTTCAAAGCTTCAAATCCGACGAACATTTCCGCACTTGAATCTGTTTCAAAAGTTCGAAAGATTTACGAATAATAGAAAGAGATATTAAACCCTAACAGGATTTCTATCAAACCGTTTATCCGAAATCGTTATCAATAGCCAGACCCCCGTCTCTATTGGTGTCGTCGATCCTATCAATTGGTATCAGAGCCTCATTTTCTATTCTTAAGCTTCTAAGGAATTTGAATCATGTCTATGGCTGTCATCAACAATGTTTCCATGTTCTTAGAGAAAACTACGTCGTGTGGAAGGCGAGAGTCCTTGCTCATCTAGCTGTCATAGATGATGAAATGTGGTTTGTCATCACCAACGGTCCGATAAAAATTGAGAAGGCTAGATCTGAGTGGACCAGTGAAGATAAAAGAAAGAACAACCTCGACAACATAGAAAAAGACATCCTCTACAAGACATTGGATGACAACATGGTACACAAGATCATCACATGTCCCATTGTCAAAGATATTTGGGAGAAACTGACTAAACTTCGTGAAGGCAACGAGAAAACCAAAGAAAACAGACTAATGGTTGTCACACAACAGTTCAATAACTTTAAGATGCGTCCTGGAGATACGATGACTGAGTTTGATGAAAAATTCAGTAAGGTTATCACTTCTCTATCCACTCTAGGCAAGACTTACAGCAACAGAGATGTTGTGATCAAGGTAATGCGTGCTCTGCCCAGAGAGTGGGATATCAAGACGATGAGGAAATCTAAAGACCTCAACAAGATGGACCATTTGCTGGTTGGGGGAAAAGAAGAAAGAAAGAAGAGAAGAAAAAAAGAAGAAAAATATATTAAAGTAAATGGGCCATTTGCCATGCCCAAAAAATCATTTTTGCAAAAAAATGATGAGACTAGATTATTTTTGTATTTTTTATATTTGAGGGCCATATCGTCAAATTTTCCCATATTTTATCACCAGTTCAACTAAAAAGTACTTCTTTAAATAAAATTCAGCAAACTCCCAAACTTCACAACTAACCACAACAAAAAAGAAAAAAGTTACTTGCAATGTTCTATTTCATGGGAATCCACAGTTGAACATTTATTTCGCATAAATATTTAAAAAACAAGAAAACAAACATATAAGCTATCACATAGAATTCTCTAAATACATCTTAAATTATTCTCAGCAAATAAAAACACTGTCAAATAAAGGCAATTCATTCAAAAGATTTTTCCATCAAGAAGATGGATAAATTGTGTCAACGCTTCCCCGACCAACAGCCGCAAAATTGTGGTCTTTTTAACCACCTTAAGATATCACCCTCTTATTATGAACACGGACACCAACCACCTACGGTTTTCTTTTATTGACAAATGGACCTTTTTTTGTGGAAATGATTAAAACTGTCTAACATCATCTAGAGTTAGTCTTGGGAGAAGTAACTGGTTGGCTTTCAGGTAGATGACCGCCCTTTTCATTGTTTGAAAAGCTTTCTGATTTTCCTTTGTCAAGATTTGGAGCCTCTTGTTTTGCTCCTCTATTGGGATTTTCCGATGACTGTGTTTCCGTGCCTTCATTTGTTTCTATGCTCTGGGATTCGGGTTCTTTACGCGAATTCCATCCTTTGTCCAAACTTTGCAGTTCACTTGCTAGCTGGCTACGACGTTCCTTTAAGAAGTTGAGTCGATTCGTTAACTTTGACAGTGTAGAAGTTGTAGTATTAGAACCCTACAAATTCATGCACACAATACTGAATTGTCAATTTATTTAGTTTTGGCAGTTTTCTTCAGTTTCTAGAGGGAAAACAAATGTACCTCTCCCTTTGAAGATGCATATCTTTTTGAAGTCGAAGATATGGATTTGTTAGTCACCAAATCTGGAGAAGTTTCTTTAGCAGACACAGATTTTGTACTACTTTCTGTTGGATCACTGTATTGATTCTGAGATGTTCGTCTTGACAAAGATGCACGGTTTGGTTTCAACTCTCTTCCACTGTCTGCTCTGTTCATTCGGGACTCCTTCTGAAAATGCAAATGATAGATTTTATTCTTAGCAGGGTTTATTTACCAACAAAATAAACTCCAGTTCTTTTAACATGATCAATCATTCTTTCAGCTGTCTATTTTCATGAATAATGTTTTATATAATATTTATAAGTAAATCATACATAAGGTAAGAAATGTGTTTACATGTTAGGCTGTTTTGTTATAAAAATAAATAAAATAATTCATGTTGATCATGACACAAAACAAAAACCAATGTTGGTAAAAAAACATAACACAATGATCATAAATAATAACTTTTATACGAGATAAAGTAACAAAAAAAGATAGCATAATTTAGACCATGATCCAAGAATAATCTTATACCACGAAACAGTAAAAAGAAAAAAAATTAAATAACTTAGATGATTTTCAATAAGATCGTGATTATGATTGAGATTGTGACAAAATACTAATTTTGAAATAAGCTCATTATATTATATGCACCTTATTTCTCGTCCGTCCCTCAGAAGTTTGAATATCCTCTTTGTCCTTCCTGCATGCATTTTGTAACAATTTGATTGATCTGTACAGTCGAAAAAAGAAAAGAAATGAATCTTACGTGTAAACCGAGGCGTGTTGGTCTTGTTTACCAATTGAATCCAAACTTTGTTGTTGCGACTGAAGGTTGTCACCCACCTTCTGCTTCAAGATGCTAACGTTTGAATCAGTTTGAACCGCATTCTGAATTAAAAATTCTAGTGCCCAACTAAAACACGTTTTTCTATTAGTAGTCATTAGTATCACTATTTATACTGACTGACCTTCTCTTCAACAGTAGCTGAAAGATGTCTTGGCCCTTGGTGCCGGAGTTCGGCTTCCAGCACAGCTCTCAAATCTCTCTCTTTTTGCAACTGTTCTTTCAGTCTTGCCACCTTCATATTTATTATACAAATTACAAGACTACACCCTTGTGAAGATCATAATGTAAAAAGAAAATTTTAAAATGAAGATCTCATTACAAACATTTGAATTCTGAAGAAGTAAACTGCATATTTCTAATATTTATTCAAAACAATTATATAGAAAAGACCAAAAGAAATCTATAAATGAAATGTATTATCTCTTTTGCTCGTTTTGCTTACTCAACTTTTGTCAGGCACGTTTTGCTTCATAAACATTTAAAACTGGCTCAAACTAATTATTGTTGTCAGTTAACTCATTTAAAACAGTTAACACAATTATGCGGTTCCTTAATATTAATCCTTAGCTAATTTGTTTTTAAACAAACAAAACGAACCTGACTCCAGTTCATAAGGAAAAACGAGTTTTTGATGCAAGTTCATGAAGTAACATGAGCTTTTTCCAAAAACAAACAAGTCCAAATGATAAAAATAAACAAATACTTCTCCTTGAAGAGCTGAACGGCGTCCATGCAAATCTTTCTTTCTTTGCTCCACGTTCTGTTGTAAAGTTGAATTTATTTTCACCTGATAAAAATCTCAAGAATTGGAGAATGAGTCGAGTATTCCCATATCGTTACAAACATATAAATTTCATCAACAAAATCTTATACATACTTCTTCATCAATCTTGTTTATCAAATCCACTTTCATAGCTTCCAGATTCTCAATATGTTCCTCCCTAATATAATGGATCAAAGTAGAAAAATGTCGGATTTATGATTAGAAAATGTCAGATTATTTGATGACATTACTTACTCGTCTCCAGCAGGACTATCAGAAGAGAGGTCCTTCCTTCCCTGGAAGTTGGTACACACAAAATATTCATAATTCAGAAAATGGAGAAAATTTGTTCTCTTTTAAATAGATCTCTTTTGTTTTGCCTTATTTTGAATGCTGATTTATTTTACCGGCCTGTATAATAATAATACATTTGAACAAAAGAAAAAACATAGAATTTGAGAAAATGATTAAAGAAAGTGTGTTTACAGATACTTACAGAAGCACGCCCAAAAACAGCAGCACGCCTTGAACTAGGCATTGCCTCTAATGATCTAACAGCAGTTTGTGGAATGTTTTCTTCATTTATAATAGATTTAAGATTGGCTTCAGCAGCATTATCCTCTCCCCCCATTCTGTTACTACTCTCTATATTATTTCTCTCACCAGTCTGTACAGGATGATCTTTTAGACCTGACAAAGATCGACTACAAGTTGATGGCAATTTCTGTTTCACTTTATTATCATCATCTGATGATTCAGTATCTTTGATGGCTTTTTTTGCACCCTGTACAAGAACATCCCAGTGAGAATAAAAGTAAAAGGTAATATCCAATAAGAACATTCCAAATCTTTTATATGATGTCTGCTACATAAAATGTAATAAATAAAACGCTGAAATACAAAATTAGGACCTGAAGTTTTGATAAGATATTCAATTCGGGATCCTAAAGTTTATAGTATTTCAAAATTGGATATTTAACAGGTATACAAAATATTTTAAGGTTAAAAGTTCAAATGATACCTAAAGTTTAGTAAAATATTCAAATTCAAACTCAAATATAATAAGAACTTATTATATTTGAGACTTGAATTAATTTTTATAAGAGAATTTATAATAAATGATTAATTTGAGACTTGAATTAATTTCTTAACCCTAGTGTTGAATTATCTCTTCATTTTGGATTGGTGCAATTTTACTTGCACTCAACATGTTGTTTTGTTTACACTCAACCTGTTAAGTTGAACTTTAACTATCTAAATAATATTTTTCATCCCTCTATATTTCTAAATGGTATCAGAGCAGGTTATTTCATCTTGAAGAAACATGTTCACAATTTTCGCTGTCTCCTCCAATGGTGGAAATAGCCATTGGAGGAGAACTCAAATAATTCTATTATGTCATATTTTCCGAAATCATTTATCACAAATTCCATAACGTTCTTGAGCTCTTCTTTGGCAGTTTTGTAATTTCAAAAACTGTACTTTATATTTCGACCGATCTGTCCATCTTCGTGTCTCGACAGATTTTTCCCGGACTTAATCTGTCCAAACATTATCACCGTCCAGCTACATTGTATAGTCTGTCTACAAAAAAAAAATTACGACGATTCAAACGTCACTCGCTGTCATCAACATCCAGCGACACTCCGGCGATTAAAACGTCACTCGCTGTCATCAACATCCAGCGACACTCCGGTGATTCAAACCGTCACTTGCTGTCATCAACATCTCATCCCCTCGACAACATCCTCTTCGCTCTCATAGTTGTCTAAGGCTCTTCCTTTTAGGTAGCTAACATTCCCATTAAAGCTCTTCCCATGTCGATTTGAGGAAATATGTGGCAAGTTAGGCAATCTCAACATCTATTACCCAACTTGAAGGGGAGTGTTGAATTATCTCTTCATTTTTGATTGGTGCAATTTTGCTTTCACTCAACATGTTACTTTGTTTACACACTCAACATGTTGCTTTGTTTACACTCAACATGTTGAGTGTTGTCAGTCTTTACCTATTATCACACTCAATGTAAACTTTAACTAACTATCTAAATAATACTTTTCATCTCTCTATATTTCTACACCTAGAATAATAATCTGAACTGGGAATAAATAATTATTAATATGGAAATAAATAATTATTAATAAGGTAAGATATCCTGGTTTAAAAAATCACAAAAGACATTTTTCCAAAAACCTCACAAGGTCAACCTCTCTCCCTCATTGTATTCACCCTAACTATTAGGGTTTCTATCTCTACCCCATTAATTCTTATCTTCTCTCATTCTAGATTCTAGTCTTTTATTCATGTAATTTCAAAATATATACCTAATTCTAGTTATATCCCTATGTTAATAAAAAATTTAACATGTAGAATTTTAATAAAATAATAAAAAGATTAGAATTAACTAAATGAAAATAGTGATGGAAATAATAACTTAAAGAATTAGTAATGTTCTAATAAAAAAATATGCAATTATTAGTTTGAATACAATCAAACTTTTTAAAAAACATTAGGTTCCTAAATGAGAATGAATACTAATGTAACACAGTTAAGAATCACAGTTAGTTTTGACATATTTTAGGTCCACATTTGATATTTTGTCCTAAACAATCAAAGAGTCAATAATAAACATAAGAAAATAGTTCTTTCAATTTAGAACTTAAAAAGAGTGTGAGACTTCAGAATGAATAACCAACCTTATTATCAGAAACCTCATCATCTCTACTGCAAGCTCCACCAGATGCATGTTCATGATCTTCATCTATCTCCTCCTCCTCATCATCTTCTTCTTCTTCTTCCTCCTCATCCTCTTCTTCCTCGTCGCCCTCTTCTTCCTCGTCATCATAATCTTCATCATCATCTTCATAGGCTTCATCATCAGTTAACTCCTCACTTACACTTCCACTGTCATCAGATTCAGTGTATAATTCAGGGGATGTAGGCACTTCCTGCAATTGGTTATAAAAACTGATGAACTTTAATCTTATAACTGAAGGCACCATTTATCCTATTCATTATTTTTTATTGGAAAATTATTTTTTAACTGAAATAAATTCAGTACCCCGAATATCTTGTCGTACTCTTCTAGAAGAGTAATACAAATAGCTTGAGCATGGTTAGCTGCAGCAGCTGCTTGAAGGAGTAGCATAGAACCATCACCGCCGACATCAAAGTCATTTTCCAGCTCACAGTCGCCAGCCAGAAGGGGACGAAGAAGCAAAGGAGCCATGCAAGCTGCCACAGCCGAAGTGCTCATCCGATTTTCGGTCTTGTGTAAAGCAATATTTGTCATCATTATAAGAATTCTGGATCATTACAACATAAATCAGGAAAAAATAAACTCAAATTAAAGAAATTCAAATTGGAGATATAGCACATAGAGAATGTGAACTTGTTTGGGTAAACTTGACCCATCGTGAGAATAAGCAACATCTAGTATATGTAACTGTTTATTTTATTATTTTAGATTAGGGTTTATTTTTTTTAGAGGAGGCTATCCAAAAATCTCATCCACCACTTCACAGTCAAGGTGTTTTAAGTGGGAATCAAATTTGAGACTTCATGTCTTATGCCTAAATTGGAGTTATCAACTAAAAACTGAAGGAATTTAAGACACTTTTCACTTAAAATACTATGAATGAATAACTGCTCACTTCTTATTTAAGAAAAAGGGAAAGCAGCAGTATGAACATAATTTAATCCACGAACAAAAGACACGTAATTTTAACAAGATAGAAGTCATGTTTATCAATAACCTCTGCAACAACCGGCGGTTTGGCTCAGGGAATGTTTCACATATAGCTTCACGCATAGCAGCAGCTCTCTTGGTACGATCAGTTCCAACAGAAGATTATGTAACCATGAAAAGAAAATGTGAGTTTTCCCATAATCTTTGCATAACTTCTCCAATAAAAAGATGTACATAGTAAGAAGACGCAGAAAAAGTTGAACCAGATTTTTGTAAGGAATTTCAGAACATCATTAATTGATTCCATTAAATAAAAAGATGTACATAATGCTGGTTTAACGGAAAAAATATATAAACATAAAGAAAACTCACTACAAGCTTCCAGTAATGCTTTGCAACAGGATGCAGGTACTGGAGATGAAGGTAACTCCCTAAGTACATACTGGAAAGAAAACAGGAACACAATAGAGATCAATGACAATAAATGAAATGAGTCCCAAGAACCATCTGTATAAGGGAACAAAAATTAGCCTTTATCTATCTCTATAGAAAGTACCTTGATACAATCACCAATAACATGGGCGTCCTCTTCCTCAGAAAATTCAGTTTTTCCTGAACAACAGAAAAGAACATCACAGTTCAAATGGCAAAAAAAGCACAACTAAAAGAAAGATAAGTAAATCTTTTTTTTTCTTTTTAAAAATGGACAGATATGTTAATCTATGAATGTATTCCCATATGTAAAGTTCCTTCAATCAATCATCTCATCTTTCACCGTCTGTGGATATGTCCCCACTTGAATCCAGAGGGGTTAGATAAGACACCTCATGGTTGAGGATTCCATATCAATATACAGAAAGAAAAATGTCATTTCTTTCTTCGTGTTTTTAGGAAATGCAAATTGTTCAAAGATAATTCAATGTAGCTTGAAGAAACCATTCTGAAATGCCAATTATTCAAAGACTTTGGCTGTCATTATCTCGAAGAAACTGCTACCCTCAGTAGGTGACGCATTTGCCGAGATTTTTCAAGTAGAAACACGACACAAACTAATGTAGCCAAATGTATCAGCACCTTCGCCAGCAACTGTTTCAGCGGCACAATTTACCCAAAAGAGTTTGACGCTCAGATACAACAAAAATCTAAAATTTGTATTATTGATTCAAGAGAATTGGATCACATGACATGAAATGTATCGTAACTACATGATTTTCAAATACGAAAATGTATTTCCACAGTTCACATGGAAAATGGCTTCTCCACAAAAATATTAGGATCGGCATATCTTCCACACCTAACATTTAAAAAAATATATTCTTTATGTTCCAACATTTAATTGCAATCAATTATCAATATTAGGATTCTTCATGAAAAGTTATGTGTTATATAAATGTCTTGCTAAATTATTTCCTTATAAAGGTTGTGATTTCTGGAATGCTAAATTATGTTCGGGGCAATACATTTTGCAACCTAGTTCACCGATAGGGAATTCTTCATGTTATTCAACTTCTCTTCCAAACAAACGGACCAAAATAATGTTGTGCCATACAGTAGAACATCCCAAATTTTTCTAATTGGCTAAACTACTTCCGAACTTATTTATCAATGAATCGCTAGTTCTTTTGATTATACATGCAAATTTGTAAAACAAATTACATACAAACCCTCTAAGTCATTCTCATTAATCCATAACGACGTGTAGGGACCCGCCCACATAAACAGCTGAAACGATAAACATTGGTTTGTGATCTTATCGACGATAACACTCATCTCACATGTCTTTCCTTATTGACAGGAAAATCAAAAGTTTGTCAAATCTTCAAAGACTTCTTTATCTTAATCCAAAACCAATTCCAAAAACCTCTTCCAAGCCTTCAAAATCGACAATGGGCGAGAATTCGCAAGTCTTATTGTGTATGTTGGTGATATTATTATAATCGAGAATGTTGAAGAAAAAATTCAAAACTAGAAAATAATCATTCAAAATGATTCTACATGAAAGACCTTGGACCTTTCAAGTTCTTCCTAGGAATGAAACTTGCTCGATCAAAAAAGAAAATCTCCTTAACCCAAAAAAAGTACACCATAGACAAAGGAAACTAACATGCTTGGTTGCAAGCCCGCTAAAACCCCCACCATGGACTCATTGCACAAACTAAAAATCAAGAAAGATGATGTTCCAACTGACAAAGGGAGGTACCCAACGACTCGTAGGGCAAATTTTGTACGTATATCATACTCATCCCGACATTGACTTTGTAGTAAGCGTTGTTAGCATGAACTGTCCCTAGAGAATCATATGAAAGTATTGTGATGTCCAAATAAGGTATCTAAAAAACTTTCCAAGAAAGGGATATTACCAACACCAAATCTACCTCTGAATATTGCTCATTTGACAAATTTGTCACTTTGAGAAGTATGAAACAAGTTGTTATTTCCCTTTTAGAAATATTGAGCTCTTGAGAGAGAATATCAAGAGCTCAATATTAAGAGTGATAATATTATTTAGATGTTGATCAACAACAAGCAACATTTTGAGTGCAGGTAAATTGCACAAATCCAGGGAAGATTGAGAGATAATTCTACACTCTCCTCAAGTTGAGTAATAGATATTAAGAGTGTCCAACTTGCCACATAGTTCCTCAAAATTCGACTTAGAAGAGCTTTGGTGAGTATGTCAACCATCTAAGAGGAAGAACCTTAGGTAGATATAAGAGCGGGGAGGATGCTGCCGAGGGGATGAAATGTTGATGACAACGAGTGCCTTTGAATCGTCGAAGTGTCGCTGGATGTTGATGACAGCGAGTGCTTTTGAATCGTCGGAGTGTCGCTAGATGTTGATGACAACGAGTGTCTTTGATCGTCGGTGTGTCGCTGAATGATGATGACATTCTTTCACTTCAGCGAGTGAATTTGAATCGCCGAAATGTCGCTGGATGTTGATGGCATTCTTTCACTTCAGCGAGTGTCTTTGAATCGCTGGAGTGTTGCTGGACAGAAGTGAAAAGTGTTAAATTTTTGACAGATTATGTCGGAAAAAATCTGTAGAGACACGAAGACGTACAGATTCGGCTGAGAAATAAAGTGGAGTTTCGAAATGACGAAACTGCCAAGAAAGAGCTCAAGAACGCTCTGGGATTTGTGATAAATAATTTCGGAAAATATGAGATAATAAAATACTGAGCTCTTGAGAGAGAAGAATAAGAGTGATGATATTATTCAGATTTTGAGTTATGGTTAAATGAGAAATTCAGATATTTAAAGTACATTGAGTGTAATAAAAGTAATAAAAGTAATGACTGATGTTGAGTTGAGTGTAAGCAAAACAACATGGTGTAAATTGCACCAAATCCAAGGAAGATGGAAAAGATAATTCTACACCCCTGAAATCAAGTATCAGGCTCTCTCACTCGAAATTTGTGAAGAAATTGAATTC
This sequence comes from Impatiens glandulifera, assembly GCF_907164915.1. Lineage (NCBI taxonomy): Eukaryota > Viridiplantae > Streptophyta > Magnoliopsida > Ericales > Balsaminaceae > Impatiens > Impatiens glandulifera. The sequence goes on from NC_061864.1 coordinate 44,283,114, forward strand.
GGAGTACCCTAAATGAGTTAGCAATGACTCTTGATGTACCTATTCAAATGATGTGCAACAATCACGCCGCCATCAATAATGTCAAGAATCCGGTTATTCATGAGAGAACCAAACATATTGAAACTCCCCTTAGGCAAATTTTGAAAATTTCTATTTAAAGGGGCTTAGTAGAGTGTAAAATTATCTCTCTCCTCATTAGAAATGATGTGCATTGATTGCACTCAATGTATTACTTGTAGCCATTGGATTTTATTGTACTCAATGTAGTTTTATACTTTTGGTGTAAACTATAAGAATCTTATTGAATAACATTTTCAGTCTTTAAGTGCTCAAACTACACTTGAGTATATGAATTTCAGATGACCTAATTGATAGCGCCAATAAGATTATTGAAAAAATAAATTCGTTAAGTAATAGACTGCAACAGATTGGTTCTTGGTTAGGAAATAAATAAATAAAATGCTCTAGATTATTCAAGCAACCAACCTTGTTCGTATTCTTGAATCCGACGCATAACATCATCGACATCTGCAGCTTGACGTAAGACACCTTCAACTTTGACTCCTGGAATGTAAGCATTAGATGATCAGTATGAGAGAAAATCATTAATCTTGTTGGAGCAAAGATATGAAATGTGTAAAATGCCTATCATTGGGATGAGCAAGAATTAGAGTAGAAACTAATAATCTCTGCATGTGCATCGTTTAAAAAAAATCTTGACATGTGTTTTTCATGAATTCCTTGCTGGCAGTATCTTATTCACACTCTAAATTAGTCTGTCCAATGTATGCACATTACACATAGTAAGGAGAAATTTGCAACTTTTTACTTTTGTAGACAGTATTCAAATAATTATTTAGATAATTGTTGTAGATTGTCCCAAATAATTAGTATTATCTGTAATTATATATGTTTAGTTACAAATAACTACCCCATTTTCCTAGTATGAGATAAGTACTCCATCAAGTCAAAAATGAAGAAAGCAAAGTAGCAAACACAAGGTAACATTGGTAAAAACATGAATTAATGGAAGGATGTGCCTTGACACATAAACTGGGCAAGCTAAGGTACGAACACTGTAGGAAGACGGGACATTTTAAAATGATAAGTGTAAGAAGATTCCTGGAAAACCAGCTTATTTGAATCCAAGTAAAATGTATGGTCAGTGGCAATTCTACAGTTGAAGGGAAAAAAGGAGGTTAGAAAGGAGCGGATGGAACTTTGCAAAATTTGTTGAACAACACTATGGATAATGTCTAAACTCTTAACATCGAACATTAATGGTATACCAATAAGGTAACATGTCTACAACCCAAAATTGATCCAAACACTTGCAAGATAATGGGGTTATAGACTTAAACGCATCAGATCACATCACTGTAGTCCTAAACTTCTACACAATTACTGCACAACTAATACTAAAACATGTGTCGGAATTATTGATAACACATTTATCCTTAGGTTTGGGAGAAATAATGAGTAGAATAAAATGAGATCTCATCCTACCAAGGATTTTAACTATTCAAAATGGGCATTTAATCAAAATAATTAAAACAACTCATCACGGAATCAAAATAATTAATCTGCTATATACAAGTTAAAAATCCAGTTCATCACGAAACAACTAAGACACACATTTTATTCTGGAAAAGATTAAAAGTAGAAAGATCTCCTTCTCCTACATATCTATTGTTGGACATATTCCAAATATTTTTGACCAGTTCCTTAGTTCTTAGAATTGAGCTACAAACTGATCATGTACAATTGATATAACCCAGCTTGAGGGAAGAGTAGTAGAATCTTCCAACATGTGAATATCTGGATAATTGGTGTAGATTATCGCTAACTATTGATTATTAACTATAACTAAGCAACTAATTATTTACTTGTAACTAAAATGATAATTATCCCATTTTTCTAGGTACTGATATTTATCATAGGAAACTCATGTATAATTATTTAAAGGGCTAATCTAATGTAATAAGATTGTCTCTATATATTCCTTCAATATCCAAATTTTTTACTCCTTTCATTTTCGAGAAATTTTACTCTATACAAAGCATTTAGTAAACAACCTCACATACTCTGTCCTATTTTAAACACATACACTCGTATCTATATGTTGAAAATATTTGTTACATATTGGAAGTATCTAGATATGGAAATTGGATTAACAATTATGTATGCCTGTTTCTGTACATAATCTTTGCATAAAATATTAAGCATACATAGCCATTATCCTTCAGACTTAGCCATTATCAATTGAAGATATCTTATCAAGACATATCCAGTAAATGGACAATGGCTAGTCTGGTTCAAGGATGTGTGCAAAAAAGAAAATCCAAATAGAACAGAATCTCACCATGTTCTTCAATAAACCTAAGGGCTTTTTCCAAGAAAGTTGGGGTTCCATCTATGTCTTCCAATGCAAGTAATACTGGTCCACCAATAATCATTGACTTCACTGGCTGTCTACTATCTTTCACTAGAGAAAGGAAAAGAAAGGACATCAATCTATTGATTAACAGAAAAACGAAACAGCATTAGTCCTCTGGAAAGTAATATTTCACCTAACTATTTAAAGGACCTTCTTAGGTATTTTCCACATTATTCATTCTGAGTCCACTTTACCTTGAAGACTTTTGAAAAAAACAAATCTTGTATGAAATAATATCGTTCTGGAAATCTCAATGCCCCATATGGAAACACATTTGTTTATGAGTTACTAAATTTTGTTTATAAACATTTCTTACGTGTTTCCATTACAGAAACACAAATGTTACACTAGGTCATGATCATATGCTGTTCTTAAACAGTAAGGCTATTGAGTAAAACACCAAATTGGAGCATACACTGATCACCAGATGCATCATCTGTCTGTTCATTAAATATGCCATTTTGCCCCATCACAAGCGTAGCACTTGGGGCTTGCGCCAGTGCTTCCTCAAGTGCAGCCTTCCATTCATGCAAGTCCTCCAAAGTTTCTGCCTGCAGCAGCAAATGTTGAAAATATCAACACTACAATAAAATTTAACCATTGATTCGAAGCATATCCGATGAACACATCCAGATACAGAAACAAAAATAATTTTTATAATGTCCCTAACTAAATTTAGCTTCCAAGTGTTTCATTCTTTATCTAGAAACAAATCCAGAAACAAAAACAACACTCCGTTTTTCTGGTTTGCAATACTCAATGTAATTTTCCATATTACAGTTGATGATGATTCCAAAATACAAAACCATTCAGATGTTTATGCATGTGGATGCAATTTGGACTTCAATCCTCGTAGAAATTTGAATTGCGTTTTTAAATGAGATCAATTTCATGCAATCAAAATCCGAATAGTTTAAATACAGTTTCACAGAAATGTATTATAGAATGCACATTGTCTGCAAGCCTGGTACATTTCCAATGATACAAGGACAGAAAGGTCCTTAAGACAGCATAGAAGATTGCATAATGTGAGATTGTGAGGGGTAATGATTTGAGACAGGGAAGGTCAATGATGCTGAGAAATTTTATAAGAGCATCATCAGAAACAGCAGTAATTAAAGAAAAAGCAAGACGACTGCAGAAAATGGTACCTTGAGAGTAAAAGCACGTCCATCACGGCCATCAGGAAAAAGCACCGTCAATAGTTTTTTATCTGCCTTGACAACTACGCTACAAATTTACCCAGGGAGAAAACAAACAAAGGCTAATAGTCCATTTATGAAGTAAGAAACCATCAAATATAACACAGAAGAATGCTAAACATGATCGTGAAGCGGGGGATAAACTATGACAACCAACCTGCCTGAATTGTTGAGGTCGATGCCTCCAAGAGTCAAATTCACTTCACTTCCTTTTAGAGCTGCGGCGTTCTGTCATAAATTCATAGGAGATGAAACAAAGAAAAGTATTTTTGAAGCTGCATTAACTCCTTCATAGAAGTACACTCAGGATGGATAAAGTAACACTAGAAATTTTTCTTCAAATCCACGAAGAATGTAAGCCATCTAATTAAGTACATCGACTTATTTCTATTTAAAAAGTTTGAGATCAGAGTGAGTTTCTCCATTCCTTTCATGATGTATTATTCAAAAGAGGTCAGATAAATAAGATTTCAAGAGCAAATATTACCGGTTCACTTCTAAAGAATACTAGTGAAGTGCGTGTCAAGATAAACCACCTTTTCTTCCAAGATGTCCATCCAATACCTAGCCAAGAAGAATAAGTTCAAACTAAATTTAAATGGAAAATCAAGATGATACATGTTTTAGAATCATCTCTTCGTTCAAATATGGACATCAGAAAGGAGAGCCAAAAAGAAATCAATGGGAAAAATATAAGAACGGTAGTTCTGGCCATTAAATGTGAGAAGTACTGGGCTAAACAAAATCAGAAACTTATGTTACATATTTGATGAGTATGTACTCAAAAGGAGAAGTCCTTGCTTATCTGATGAGATTGTAAGACAATGAGAAATGTAACTGTCGCAAATAGCTGTGGCAAAGAACAAAATGTAGGAATTTGAACAGTCTCAATGTCTCCTTATTCATACATGCAAACTTCTTTCAAACGTTATTGGTCATATATCACCCGCAGCCTTGCAGCAATTAATCAATTTAAGAATAAGAAACATTTGACACAACCATGAGATAAATTGATTGGGAAGATTTTGAATAAATTACTGATGGACCTTTTTTAATGTATTCATTAAGAACCTAATTAGTCTAAACAATATTTATGTGTCAAATTATGGATTGTAATAGGGCTCAAATAAGTAACTATTAACATTATCACATAGTTCCAAACTTACAGAAATCGGATCATAATGATGATCTCAATAGAATAAGAATAGAATAGCATACAAGGCGTGAACAACACAAAAGTGCCTTTGTTTGGTTTGACAATGATCTTATGGGCTTCAGTTCACATGCTTTTAATCAAGGACATTGATCCAAGTATAAATAACTGAACTCCAGAAAATAAATTCAAGTAAAGAAATATTCTACCAGCTCTTGCATGGTAGAGAACAAGAACCGAAATAACCCAAGAAAGCAAATAACATATGAGATAGCTACAAAAAATACGGTTATCTGTTAGATCTTCCCTCATTTCCTTTCTTGAACCCCAGGATATGAATTCAAGAGTAGAAAAATCCACCAGCATTTGCATAGACGGTAAAGAGACAAGGACCAAAATATTCCCAAAGGAAAAATCAAGAACATATATAATCCTCTAGAAAATCAAAGGCTTCATTCTCCTTACTCCCACAGCTATCAAGAAAAAAGGAATATGCAAAAGATGGAACTTCTTTGAGCTTATTAGAAATTAATTTTCTTTAATTGTGTTCCCCTTTTCTCTTTCAGTTCTTTTTGTTTCTTTTGAATGCTTCTAGCATTCACAACAATTTTCTATTTAATGAAAAGTTTACTCTTTATCAAAAAAAAAAATAATCCGCCAGAAAATATTTTGTGCAAGCACAATCAACCTTGTTGTATTTTTCTTTTTCAGTCAATACTTGAAGAACTAATTAAATAAATAATTATACCTTTGGATGATATAAACAGTGGCCCACTCTTGAAAACCTGCAACGAAGTGCAAAATTTTGAGCAAATGACAGCTAATTGTTGAATATCAAAATAAAGCCACAAGTCTTTTACAGAAATGAGATCAGAGATCCTAATACCAAGTTGTACTTGGACCAAAATATAATAGATGCCCGCTCCTGTTGAAGCTTCAAATTATGTGTCATTCTTTTCAGATGCGAACATTGAACCATACATGTTAATATTCTCTAATTATCTTATGAGAATGGCAAAAAGGAGATCCTTTGGGAAAAGCTTTAGATCAAGCTTTTTAATTAGCTTCTAAGGGAAATAAATTTGATTGGTTCATACTATCTTCATGTGTCAATGTAGTCAACATCCAAAAACAATTCCCAAAAAAATCAAATCATGGTCTTGTCCTTTAATTAAGCAACTACTCCGATGGAACACAACTAAATGTATATATCAAATTGAAAAAATATAATTAACATGAATTGAGAGGCATGATGACCTTATTACCGCCACGAGAACGAAGGTGCTCAGGCGGCCCAGCAACTGCCGCCTGAGCTTGCGGTTGAGCCTGAGCCTGAGCCTGAGCCTGAGTCTGAGCCTGAGGTTGAGGTTGTTGAGTCTGACCCTGAGCCTGAGGTTGAGGTTGTGCCTGAGCCTGAGGTTGAGCTTGAGGCTGAGTCTGTGATTGTGGTTGAGGCTGAGTTTGAGGCTGAGTCTGTGATTGTGGTTGAGGCTGAGTTTGTTGGGGGGCAGGGGCACCACCCTCACTCTGTAAGCATAAAAATGCCAAATTTCAGCACCCTTTAGCTAAACTTAACAAATAGAAAATTCAAGGAAATGAATGGTAAGCGTTTATTCCTAGGATTATATATATGAAAATAAGCTAAATAGTTTACAAATATGCAATGTGCCTGAGTCAATCTGTTAACAAGACCTGCAAAGGATCTCCTTTTGGATTGCTCATTTGTCTGGTTCAGAACGTCATCTCTAATAAAATAGCCAGCGAGATCGGCACCACACCCCAGTTACCTGAATCCATAAATAAGCCGACACAATGCGATCGATTCACAAATGCAAGCAGAGAAACTAAGTTGCGAATGTGCAAACAAAATTACGAATAGAAATGAAAATCAAGCAACAATAAAGAAGAAAAGGAAAGAAGTAGAGAGAGAAAAGGATTGGGATGTTGTTTTTCTTACATTTTTTTTCCTCTTCCTCTTCTTCTTTGGTCTCCTGTTCTGGCGCTAAGGATGGAAAACATTCTCCAACGGAAACCCGTTTAGCCAAGCAAAGTTACGCCATTTTGAGCGGAGGACTTGGTTCATCTCTGTTTTACACGTCAATAGTTTTTCTCTCTCCCCTTTATAAGATAAACTTAAGCCTTTCCTTTGAGTTATTAAATAACTTTGTTATTTAAATGATCACCATGAATGATTTTGAGGTTATAATTTATTTTATTTTATAAAGATGAAATGTTATTAATATATAATAATAAAATAAAAATTATTTTATTATTTTAATTAATACATTGTTAATAAAATATATCAAAAAAATGAATAAGACTTTAGTGTTAATAAACAAAAACTTTAATATCATTTTCAATTTTTTCAATAGGGTATAAATAGTATAGAAATATAAATTATAACGAGGTATAAATAGTTTATGGTGGTATAAATTGTATAAGTTAGTGATGTTTAGTATGAATTATAATAAATAAGTTGTATAGGATTATAATTTAGTGTTTGATATATAGTATAAGACTGTCTCCAACCCAGGAGAAATTTGATGAAATGACCCTAATAATGGCCTTAAATGAGTAAAGTGTCAGCGCATAAATTAAATAGCGTTGGTGATCCTTTTTTCTGACGAAAATGCCCATATTGCGTCACACAACCTCCAGTTGCGTGACGCAACTAGGTGCATTGTGAAAAGTTCACAATGCCCTTGCTATATAATTAAAAAAATTCCAGTTCTTCCCATTTCTTTTCATTTCTTTCTACTGATATGCTTCCTTTGTATTCCACTTGTTATTTATTTCTTTCTTTGAACGTATCTTTTTGTTAGGTTTAGGGTTTAAGGATTGATTAGGTAAATGACACCGTTGCGGCGGAATTCGGGTGCGTCACGCGGGTGCGTCACTTGGGTGCGTCACTCGGGTGCGTCACTTGGGTGCGTCACTCGGGTGCGTCACTCGGGTGCGTCACTCGGGTGCGTCATGTGGGTGCGTTATGCGGGTGCGTCACGCGACCAGACCATTTATAGTTAGTATTTGCATTTCATTGTTACGGTTGTGTCTCTCGATTGATAGTATCATTTTTTACAATTGCAGCTAAAATATTTACTAACGTATTTGTTGTGTATAATGGAGAGTGAAAAATTGTAGCTGATGGTACAAAGTCTTTCTGTGCAAAATTATGCAAAACTATGGATATACCCCAATATACTAAATTTGCCGAATTAGTTGATATCATCTATGAGACGATTAACGTGCAAAAGTCTACATATGATTTAGTGATTGAAGTAATGTATGATGTTTCTGCAAAACTTCCCCCTATTGTTATTGAGCGAGATAATGTTGTGGGAATCTATTTATCACGGTTAATTTCGGGTCGTAGTTCGTCACCTTCGTCACCACTGTGTGTCTCATTAGTAGAGAAGTACCCAAGTCAAGATAGTGCACTACCACTACTTACTAAAAAAACTATATCTGGAGTTGTTTCTCGAGTTGTTTCTCAACAGATTGTATTTGAAAGTGAAAATGAAGGAGGATGAGAAGAAGATGAACAGGCTCATCATGAACTAATTGATTATGAACGGATTAGTGACTTTAATTATGAACGGGTTAGTGACTTCCAAGCTATTACTAGTCCTGCACCAGCAATTGCACGCACGCCGCACCGATCATCAATACCTACACCATCTAGTGCAAGAGCGTCAATGGGTACACCATCTAGTGTAAAACCATCAATGGGTAGACCATCTAGTGCAAGAGCATCAATGAGTACACCATCTAGTGCAAGAGCATCAATGGCTACACCATCGATAAACCCGGTAGACCTATCACCGACATACCCTTCATTTGCCTTGGCATTAACTAGTGAAACCGTATTGGAAGTTGGTGCATTGTTTGATAATAAAAAAGAACTTCAACTAACGCTATATAAATATGCGATGACTTATCATTTTGAATTCAAAGTGATGAAGTCACGAAAACATCTTTGGTATGTGAAATGTTTGGATGAAACATGCAAGTGGAGTTTGCGTGCTGTGAAAGGTAAGTTTTTTGAGATGTTTGAGATTCGGAAATTCAACCTACAACACTAATGCTCAGTTTTGTCAAGGCTGGAGAAAAAAATGCAAACACCGGTATGGGTTATTGGGCAGTGCATGAAGAGTAAGTACATGAACCATCACCATAACCACTTGCCTAAGAAAATAATTGAAGACATGCAGTCAGCTTATGGGATATTTTTGACTTATAATAAGGCTTGGAGGGCAAGAGGCTTTAATGGCGGTGCGAGGAACGGTAGAGGATTCCTATAGAAAATTGTCATCATACCTATACATGTTGGAGAAGAATAATTCGGATACCATAACAGATATCCAGACAGACGAGCTCGGCCACTTCAAGTATATGTTCATGTCTCTAGGCCTCTCAATTAGGGGTTTTAAAGTCTTTTGTCGTCCCATATTGTGCGTTGATTCCAGTTTTCTCAAGCACAAGGTGGGAGGTCAACTATTGGTGGCTATTGCATTGGATACGAATGAGCAACTATATCCTGTTGCATTCGGCGTTGTTGATTCAAAGAATAATAACTCCTGGACTTATTTTATTCAAAAACTTAGAGAAGCAATTGGATTAGTTGATGATCTCGTCTTCGTATCCGATAGACACCCAAGCATCGCCAATGCCTTGTGTGTTGTTTTTCCAGAAGTAGACCACGGTGCTTGCACATATCACATAAAGATGAATATTATGGCCAAATTCAAAACTGATAATTGTCATGTGGAGTTTGATTTGGCTTCTCGTGCGTACACTATCCCCCACTTTAATCGGTTTTTGTCAAGATCAGGGTTAAAGATCATAGGATTGCTACCTATTTGGAAGAAATTGGGTTTCAAAGATGGAGTAGAGCATTTTTCCTCGGTAAGCGATACAATCAACTCACAAGCAATTATGCTGAGAGTTTTAATAGTTAGAGTAGGGAAGCCAAGTATCTCATTTCAGCAATGTCTGAGTATTTAAGAACAACATTACAAGTATGGTTTAATGATAGAAGAGAAAAAGCGTCCAACCACCAAGAATTTTTATCTCCAACGTATGAAAAGTTACTATGTGAGGGTTTTGAGAAGGCTAGATTCTATACTGTATCATCCCTTAACTGATTCGAGTTATATGTGCATGACAATGTCCCATTTTAAAATCAATTTGAAAGACAAGGACTGCACTTGTAGGGTATTTGAATTATTTGGTCTTCCTTGTGCACATGCACTGGCTGTTGCCCATCACGGAAATGTGGTTTCTTATGACTTATGCTCAAGGTATTATTCAACTCAAAAATTCAATTTATTTAACTAATTTTTGAATCGTTTTATTTTCCTTCTCAGAGGTATTACACAACTGTATCTTAGTTGAATGCATATGCGGAGACATGTTATCTTGTTGGTGATGAAGAGAATTGGGATGTTCCCGATATTATCAAACAACGCGTGTGTCTAAAACCACCTGTAAAGGTTAAGAAAGGGCAGCCACAAATTAAGCGTAGGACATCCCAATGTGAGGTCCATAAGGTCCCGAGACAATGCAACTCATGTGCAGGTCTAGGACACAATATGGTAACATGCAAAGCAGTGATGCCTGCACCATCTATTACAAGAGCAAGAGCATTATCATCTCAGCAGCATGAGCCATCATCATCTCAGCAGCATGAGCCATCATCTCAACTGTACGAGCCATCATCTCAGATGTACTTTTAGCTTGAACATTTGCTTCCTTTTCATGTTATAGCTTGAACTTTTGCTTCCTTTTCATGTTGTAGAATGAACTTGTTATAGAATGAACTTGTAGTTGAATGAACATGTTGTAGAATAAACTTGTTTTTGAATGAACATGTTGTAGAATGAACTTGTTGTTAAGCATCAACAATATTCTTTCTTAAGCATGAATGTTTATGGTCTCCTTTGCATCAACAGTATTCTTATTTAGATATTATGATCTATTATCCTAGTTCTCCAGGTGGAGGCATGAAAGAATTGTTTCGAAAATGGGTATGGATGATTCAATGAATAATAAGGTTTAATGTTATGTGAAAATGGTTTAATGCTTAAACAACAATTCAGAATGTTATTGCAAGAATTGCTAAGCTCCATTTAAGTAAGAACGTTTATTTTGCTACCCACCTGCGTGACGCACCCACACCCGTGTGACACAACCAAAGGGTTATCTATGAAATCTAAGAACCATCAACAATAACATTGCATCAACAAGCAACAATAACATTACATCAACCACCAACAATAACATATATCAACCACCAACACTAACATTACATCAACCATAAGTTACAAAAGTTATAAAAGTTTGATATCATTATATCAACCATATTACAAAAGTTTGATAAATAACTTATGGTTCTAAAAGTTGATGAAATAACCTGACCGCCCACTTTTCTCTCCAAAGTTTCATCTCATCTGAGGTCACTTCTGCTAGATTCTGGTTTGCAGTCAGGTACTCGATATACATTAGTACAAAGACATCATAGTCTCCACTCTTAGTTGCTTTGGGGACTTGTGACTCTGGAAGTCTATTGTATGGCATAATGTCTAAAGAAAGTCGAGGGAACCTTCCTTTTTCAAGATCAGACAATGCCTTCTCAAATATATATGGAAGCATTTCGCACATATACATCGAACATGAGATGTCGGTGATGATGCAGGTGCCGAAGTTGCGATTGGGGGACTAATGGGACTAGGGGGACGCCTATGATGCTTGGTGGCTGCTTTGTTGGGGGATACATCATATTTAAGCTTTCTCTTCCTCTTGGAAGGTTGGACAGTAGTAGGTTCTTCATCTTGATCTTCATCAACATCTTCATCTGATTCCGCTTCAGCCTTTCTCATTCTTCCCCCATTAGTAACTCCCTCAAACAAATTATCGAATGAATTGTCAATTTGTTCAAAATCCTCCCCACTCTACAATCTCTTCTCCGTGGAGGACTCTTTCATCGTAGACAACACAAAGCTATTAAGGGCAGATTGTACCTCCTGAAATGTGTTCTTCCTTTTGGATTGATACAATAGTATCCTTGGGTGAAAATGGCCATCAACATTCTTCCTTGTGGCGAATCTAGGGACAAAGTTTTCAATAACCTCATAGGTCCACACTTGTAGTGCTAGTACAAACCCATAAACGTTATAAGAAAAAGAATTAGTAACTCCACTACCTTTCTTGGACATATATAAGGACCTGTGGCATTTCATGTCATGGTTAAGACCCCTTATGGTGACTCTAAAGGACAACTTTCCCCATGGAAATCGGAGGAAATCTTCAACATATTCAACCATATTGATGATTTGGACATTTAAAATCCGTCTTGGGTCAAATGAGAAGAGGTATTGGCAAATCAAGCATATCAGCCCGATCTTCCATGTGTGTTCCTTATTGGTGCATGTCATAAAACAAGATTCCTTGAAGAGTTATGGAAAAATATTGTATCGGATTGTAGCGCCCTCGCGGGAACGTGGACAAGAATTCCAAGCATGAAGTAGAACTAGAATATCTGTAAGAATTCGAATTTACCGTTTTTTAAACTCACTAGAATTGAAAACATTGTAATCAGATAATTCATTTACGTTTTTAGCTTTTTAGCTTTTATTCAAAATGTTACGACTTTAAAATCTTTCTAGGCTTGTCTAGAATGATCTCTTAAACTCATGATTTTTTCCCATTTTTGGGAATTTTTAATGAAATGAAGTTAAGTCGTTTCCCCCCCCCCCCCCCAAAAAAAAACAAGATTCCAACTCCTGCATTTGAACTGTCATATTCATTTTGAAATATTTTATCAGCAAGGGTGGACAACTTTGGCATTCATCTTTATATTCAGGCAATCTGTCGAAGTTGAAGCCTGTAATCAATGCATACTCTTTCATACCAAAAGTATGTTCCTCCCCATTCAAGTTGAAAATCATCCTATTCGAATTGGCCTTAACCTTCCGAAGCAGCATCTGATGTAAAATTGTTCCTGAGAACAACAAGTCTGGGACTCCTTTCAATAAATACTTAAATTGGAAATTTAGAGCCCTCTCCATAAGATCCATCGCTTCAAACCTATCAGATATTCTTTTTAGGGCTAGGACATATTTTAATGAAATCCTACCAGGAAAATAAGAAACCATGGAGTCTGCCATCTACAAAAGGGAAAACAAAAACAACAATGTTTGTAAAAACCTTTTACAATGAATATAAACAAAGGCGAAGCAACCGTCAATAGCTAGAAACAACCGTCACCCGTGTGTCGCACCTGCGAGATGCAACCGTAAGACGCAACTCTAAAACCTAACATAAACCATGAATCATTTGCAAGACGCAATCCTAAATCATAACATAAACCCTAAACCATTCGGAAGACGTAAAAGACGTAACAAAGTTAAACTCTAAAACAAAAACCAATAAAACTAACATTAACCTGATTACTGATGAAGTCGATGAATGAACGAGAACACGAAGATGAGATGGAAGAGTCGTCGAGGCAGGTGCGAGAGAGAGAGAGAGCAGGAAGAGTCGTCGAGGCTTATTTGTGTTTTATAAAACCCAAGAAATATGAAATAAATTTTGACACGTGCCAGTGTGACGCAACTACGTGACGCAACGCAACTGCGTGAGGCAACCAACCTAAGAGCCCATCAACAGTCATATACGAATCAACCAACCAACCTGCATTCAACGAATCAGGGCGAATTAATGTCATTCTATAAATGAAATAAACACAAATAGTCATCTATAAACGAAACAAACACAAAATATAAACGAATATAGTGGAAATTTTATCTTCCGTCGTCGTAGTTCACCGTTGGAGCCGCAGTTCGCCGTTGGAAGTTCTTCGCCGCTCTACGCCATCGAATATAGTGGAATGGTGCCTCTTCGATGTGTTCTTCGCCGATGAAAAGAAGAGAAAGTCTTCTCCGCCATTAGGGTTTATAACAGAGAAGACCGAGATGAGAGATATAATGAATCAAAAATGAAAAATATATATGATTTTATAGGGTTTCGGTTGCGTCACGCGATTGGAGTTGCGTCTCGCGAAAGAGTATAATTGTCATTAAAAAATAGGGTCACCAACGCTATTTAATTTATGCGCTAACACTTTTCTCATTTAAGGCCCTTTTGAGGATCATTTGATCAAATTTCCCCAACCCAACGACATACGCAAATTTGGGTTTGAAAGCTCCAATCTACAATCAAACTCATATGCATAATGAGTTTTTGATCTATTTCTCTCTATTGGAAACGCATATATGCGTTTCTACTATTCATCCACCAAAAGTCAATTTTACATATATTTTCGTCTTTGATATATTTTAATATTTACAAACTGAGTTTAAAGTTATAGGTTTAATTTTATTTTTTATATAATTTATTTTTAGTAATGTTTATTTTATTGTGTATGAATTATTGATATATAATTAATTTTATCTTAATTTTATTAAATGAATGAGAAAAAATTGGGATTAAATATGTAATGTTGATAAATATATAGATAATATGAATAAGCATAAAAAGTTAGTATAAGAATGGAATATTTTAAGAATATTTTTTTTAGTTTGGAAATTAGTTTTTTGGTTGAAGATGGATTACTATTTGATGTCACGTTACATTTTGGGTTTGAGAATGAGTTTGTGTGTTGGAGTCTTGAAGATGGTCTAAAATGTATAAATAAGAATTTAAAATTATTATTATTATTTATATTTTTTATTATAAATTATTGTAATGTTATTATTTAATAATTAATGTGATTTTAATTAAAATATAAAAAATTAATTATAATATAAACCATAAATTATATTTATTTAATTTATATATTATTAATCATTATAATAAAATAAACTTAAAATAAAATAATATATAATAAATAATATTATTTATAATATAAGTAAATATCAAAAAATAATAATTAATAAAATTATATAATATTAAAAATAATAATAATAATAAGTTATATATAATATTAACAAAGAGTAAAATGAAAATTAAGAAATTAAGAAATTTAATAATAGTGTTGTACCTCTAGACTGGTTACTATTTTATAAAAAAATGATATACAAATTATATAGGTGTATAAATTTATACTAATAATAAAAATATAACAAACACCCTATTAAAACACTATTATATAATTTATACTATGGTAGCGTTTGTTATTAAGTATTATATAATTTATACTATGGTAGCGTTTGTTATTAAGTATTAGTTATGTAGGTATTAATTGTAGGGGTTATAAATTGTAAAGGGGTATTAAGAATTATAAATTATATATGTTATTTGTATTTGGTTGAAAGTATAAGAGTGTATAAATTGTATAGATTTTATAATTTTGTGTTTGGTTGGTAATATAAAAATGTTGTATAAAATGTAAAAGACATTTTTGCCCTTTATATTTATATAAATTTAATTTAATTGTTAAATTAATATTTACTTAATTTTTTTTTTATTTCTCTATTTTTGTGTTTTTTTATTATTACTTAATCTTATCTGAATCTATGCTGTTAAATATGAGTTTAGATGAAAGCCACGGAGAAAAAATGTTTCAGATGAGAGAAAGATGAATGAAAAATGAGAAAGTATTAGAGAGACGAAGATGTGGACGATGTTTAGAGAACAGAGGTTTCAAAGATAATAAAAATGGTAGGGTAAATATGGAAACATTTTTTTATCCTTCTTTGTAACTGGTTTGACTAGGTACAAGCTTGTACCTAGTTTAATGTATAAGTTATATAACATTTAATACTGTTTATATAAAACTAGCATTTAGCCCGTGCATTTGCACGAGTAATAATATAAAAAACCGTGAAAAAAATTACGGATAACATTTTTAATTTTATTTTTAACTGTTTTAAATTTATGGGTGGGTCAACACATAATCCGACCCAAGTATCCATTTACTCAACATTATTATATATTAGTTAGTTAAAAAGTTGAACGTATATTAATATTAAAACGTCCCGCATTTATCAAATTTGGTATTTGAATTTAATATATAAAGTCTTTGTACCTTAGTTGGTTAAAGAGTTGTACTTGTTTTGTTAGGTTGCAAGTTCGAAACATACCTCTAGCATTTTTAATTTTATTTTTAACCGTTTTAAATTTAAAAACGGGTAAACCCACAATCCGACCTAAGTATCCAAATTAACCACAGCTCTCGACCCGGCAATCCGGACACTTTAAAAATTAAGCATCATTATATATATATAGATTAGTTAGTTAAAAAGTTGAACTTATATTAATGTTAAAACGTCCCGCGTTTATCAAATTTGGTGTTGAATTTAAAATATAAAGTCTTTGTAGCCTAGTTGGTTAAATAGTTGTACTTGTTTTGTTAGGTTGCAAGTTCGAAACATACCTCTAGCATTTTTAATTTTATTTTTAACCGTTTTAAATTTAAAAACGGGTAAACCCACAATCCGACCCAAGTATCCAAATTAACCACAGCTCTCGACCCGGCAATCCGGACACTTTAAAAATTAAGCATCATTATATATATATAGATACTTTAACCAAACAACACATCTAATTTCCTGTTAATATTATTATACTATATCTACATGTTAGTATTTGTCAACAAACATAGCCTATATGAATAGTGTTATATCTCTTTAGACCATCAACCAAACACTACCTTAATAATGTTATAAAAAAAATTATTTTCTTATTTAAAAAATTATAATTATTTGTAAATAATTAGTTTATTAGATTTCTTCGTCATCTTGAACACATTGAAATTGAACTTAATGGTTATAATTTATGTATTCTCCTCTCATCTTTGTTTTTTTCTTTACTTTTCATCTCTACTTTCATCTAGTTTTTTCGCAATCTTTGTTTCATTTTCACATAGTGAGTAATATTTTTCTCATAATATCTATTCACTAAGTAGTTGGCAAATTCTAATTTTTGGTTATAGATGTAATTTTGTGGGTCATGTAATTCATTTATCATATAATATATTTAGAAAAATGATAGGGAGAGCAAGGCTGGAGCAGCTGTCATTGTGAAAAAAAAGCCACGGTGGATGTATGACAAAAAAAAATTGTTTTTAATTTGCTTTTATTTTTTTTTTCAATCCCTCCCTCTCCATTCCCTCTCTTTCTCACTCTCTCCATTTTTGAACTGTTCGTCTTCTTTCTTCCCCTCCACACTTCTGCGATTTCTTCTTCCTTTTTGGGCGACTTCAGACTTCGGCGATTTCTTCTTTCTTTTTCCGCGACTTCGGACTTCAGTGATTTCTTTTTCCTTCAGAGCTTCAAAAATGGTAAGCCCTAAAATCAATGTTGAACAATAATGTTAGCGAATAACTAAAACCTTAAAATAATTTATTTTTACTTTTTAGGAGAATCAGATTCCTTCAACTACATCAAAGTCCAACACTAGGTAAGTTTCCTATAGTTATAGTTAGAGTTTTCTCGAAGAACATGTCTATTTTTAGAAACTTGATTTAATATTTGGAAACTATATTTAATTGTGTTTGTGATTTCTCTATATGAATTAGGAAATTTGATTTATTAGTTTATTCGTTTATTAGTTTCTAGAAACTATTATGGATGAATTAATAAAAACTATCAATAACAGTTTTAGAAGATACATGTAAAAACTTTAATTTTCAAGTTAGGGATTGGGCATGTACATGGCCATGTACAAGACCAATTGGTATCGAACATGACCAAGTTCAGAAACTTGATTTCAATTTTTGAAACTATTTTTATTCCCGTTTCTATTTTCTGTTTTTGAGTTAGAAGATTTGATAACATGGTACAGTAAATACATACATTAATGGAAATTCAGAAATTAAAAACTTAGGTGAATTATGTTTGGAGAAGATGATACCTCCTTTTATATTTGTAGATGCTTAACTGAATTATGTTGGTCCTAAACTTGGTCCTGTATATGGCCATGTATAAGACCAATTACATGTCATGTATATGGCCATGTTTGGGATGTCTAGGACCAATTGGTCCCGTACATGGCCATGTTCGAGATGTTCAAGACCAATTGTTCCTATACATGGTAAATAAAACTTGAATTTTCAGTTTCAGCACTTTTATATATATTAATTATGCTTCATTTATCTGTTTATTTTATTGTAGAGTATATAAAAGGACCCATCATCGACCCTCGACAACAGATTTGTCATTGCTTGTCATTACTGCTACAACTGATGATGAAGGTGTGCAACCGCAACCCTCGCTCCCTCATCTTCAACCCCTTCATCTCCATCTTTCTCATCTCTAACTTCCTCATATACAACTTCCTCAACTTCATCATCTCCCGCTCCCTCATCTTCAACCCCTTCATCTCCATCTTTCTCATCTCTAACTTCCTCATATACAACTTCCTCAACTTCATCATCTCCCGCTTCCTCACCTCCCGCTCTCTCACCTCCCTCCTCCCCAAGAAAATCAAAGCACACCATTTTCTTTACTAGGACCTCGTCATCTGACCTTTTAAAACTCATTCAAAAATTGACAAAAGAACAAAAAGAGGTCGTGAAAGTCACAGGCTTCGGATGGCTTCTTACATTTTGCCTTTCAAAATGTCTAGGCGAAATCTCTCGACACCTCGTAAGGACATTCAATTTCGACATCGACAACCGTAATTGTACGACCAGCCTACGGAATGGCGAGCATGTCAAAATTAAAAAAGAGGTTGTTCAGTGTGTAGTGGGCATCCTTAGAGGGCAAATTAAAATTGTTGAGTCCATTGGAAATGTTATAGAGTCCTTCAAATATGATCAACCGTTGTGGTAGTAGATGAGACGATGGGGAATGAAACAAAATAGTTCCGATCTAAGAATGTTAGGATCGGTGACAACAATAGAAGGGGGGTTGAATATTGTTGTGCTAATTTTCACTTTCAATTCGATTTTAATCCTGTTAGAGATTGAAAATCTATTTCTATTCTTCAACAAATCGTAGCAAGCTCTTGAACGGTTTCAAATGCGGAAATTACTTGCTAGATTTGTAACGGTAGATAACGGACTTTAAGAAGTAGTAAGGAAATGACACAAGATTTTATGGATGTTCGGAGATAAAACTCCTACGTCACCCTTTCTTCTATTTCCAGAAGGATTCCACTAGAAGGGCTTTGACTTGAATAGCGCCTACACAAACTCAGTCAGAACTCAAGACTTAATAGTTGCATGTTCTGAACTTTTAGCTATCACACTCTGTTGAAAAACAACGCTCTGTTCAACTTATAGCACTGGAAATACTTTCAGGTAGTACAATAAATTATCTTTCATCTTAACTTAGTGATTTGCAGAATGCACTTAAAGAGAGAGTGAACAATAGGACTGAGCATACAAATGATTTGGCGCGCGGAAAAGAAGAGAGAGATTTGTCGTTGAACTCTATTGTCTTTTATATTGAAGTGTATCAACGATCGAATCTGATTCTTAGATATGTGGCAACTTTTTGATGGATGTACGTCAGGTGTACATGATAGTACACATCAGAATATATTCGTTAGATCGTGGCGTACCGGATTGTACTACGGAATATTTGGCAGAACGTGGTGTATTAGAAGGTATAGCGCGTACTAGTGGAATAATAACATACATGGCAGTTGTACGTTTTTATCGTCTTAAGCTAATGTGGTAGATGGCTTACGGCCGTTTCTAGAGCTAAGGTTAAAGTCGAGTTAGAGGCTTCCCTGTTTCGTTTCTTTGACTTGAGCCTACCCACCTGAAGAACATAGTCGAGAACTTTCGGACCGGTCAAGACTTTAGAGGGACTGGCCTGAAACCCGTGACCAAGTTCAGCGAGAAGACAACAAAGCAGTGCGCTAAGGGGAGCAGTGTATCCGAAGATCTTCTTTCGAGAGGAAATCATTTTAACTAGATTATTGAAGAGGAATTTCGACCAGTTGATTGCTACACCCCTTGTGATTGCCACCATTATTTCTAAGACTTACGTACAGTAGATGTATGAAGAGTCCTTCGCAAGAATGGATTTGGAGATAATGTCGTTGAGTAGGGCATACTCAATCTTCAGACATTTACGTTTTCCGTGACACTCAACCAGAAGGATTTGCCCTTCGAAGAATTGATTTGAGAAGACCAGCGTCATCTTAGACAGAATTTCATTTGAAGAAGAAGGAAACTCATGGATCCCTTTAGTTGGAAGTCTGAAAAATATGCCGAATATTTCTTCAAAGAAGCATATATTCTTGCCAAGTACATTCGCACGAATGTACTGGTTGTGATAAAAACAACAGTTTCAAAGAACTCATGAACCGCTTGTTCGTGAAAGATGTAGTAGGTACGAAGAAATTTCTTAAGCCCAAAAGATTTTAAGGATTCAAACATTAGAACCATTTCTGGAATCATTAGAGTTGAAATAGACTTAAAGTCTATTTGCAGAGATTTCAGAGAGAGAGAAGTCATTTTAGCAAGATGAACACAGTATCTTGACAATTCGAATTCCAGAGAGAGAATCAAGGATTTAGGAGTATTCAACCATTTGAGTGACACCATTTATTAAATACAGGATAGCTAACGTGTGACAATTAACTTTAATGATTATACCAACCGTCAAAAATTTCAGAAACCTATTCCCAAGAGACGCAACTATCATTTAATACTAATCATAAAAATGAACTATTAATATTAGACGTATAGAGGAAAGTTATCAGAAATTTTAGTCACTCTTTAAACATTGAAAGACACCTGTCTTCAATCTATTTGAGAAGTGACTGGTTTATTTTTGGCGAGAAAAGTACATGGACAGAAACAGTGGCAGAGGACAGCTGTCCCAATAGCCAGAAGATGAAAAGTCTAAGTACACAAGTAGTTAGACATTTAATTTACTTTCCACATTCTTTACTTCTAATTAGGAAATGTGTCTATTAGACATTAACGTCTAATCACGCTTGTCTTATAGACGATCACAAGTCTATTAGACTTAGAAGTCTAATTACGCATAAACACCACGTGCTAGACGTGTGTTCGGTTAGACGTGAGCTTCCAATTGCTCTTGACTATTAGACGCATACGTCTAACCGCGCAGGTTAAATAACCAAGACATGAATCCAAAAGAAGATGAAAACTTCTTGAGAAGACATACGTCTAAGTAATTATATTTCTTAAATTCCTGATCTATTGGACGTATTGAGACCTTTGTCTTCATATTAACCAGTTATATTTGAACAATAGGTTCCCCTTAGTTCATGCATATAATAAAATCAATCAAGATCAACAAGTCCTAAAATATTTCTAAAGTGAGAAAACTTAGTCTCGGGTAGAGGCTTCGTGAAAATGTCTGCAGTTTGTTGATCGGTTGGGATATATTCAAGACGAATCTGCTTCTAATTGACATGCTCTCTTGAAATGATGTCTAATTTCGATGTGCTTTGTACGAGAGTGCAAAACTGGATTATAGATGATTGCGATAGAACTAGTGTTGTTGTAGAAAATTAGAGATTCTTCATCCTCAATCCCGTAGTCCCTTAGCTGTTGTTGAACCCACAAGAGCTGAGAACAGCAACTACCAGCAGCAAGATACTCTTCTTCAGCTATAGACGTAGCAACCGACGTCTTCTTCTTGCTGAACCATGAGATAAGACGATCTCCAAGGAACTGACAAGTTCCACTCGTGCTTTTTCTATCAATTTTGCACCCTGCATAATCTGCATCTGAGAAACTAGTTAAATTGAAAATAGAATCCTTCGGATACCATAGTCCCACATTTTGAGTTCCCTTCAAATATTTCAAGATGCGTTTAGCAGTAGTAAAGTGAGAAAGTTTAGGATTAGATTGGAATCTTCCACAGACATCAACAACAAATTGGATGTCTGGCCTGCTAGGAGTGAGGTAGAGCAAATATCCGATGAGACCTCTATAGAATGTGATATCTACACTTTGACCACCATCATCTTTGTCCAGCTTACTGGAGGAACTCATTGGAGTAGTTGCAGTAGAGAAGTTCTCCATCCCGAACTTCTTTAGTAACTCTTTTGTGTACTTGGCTTGATTGATGAAGGTTCCTTTCTCCAACTGACGAACTTGAAGATCGATGAAGAAATTTAATTCTCCCATCATGCTTATTTCAAATATGTCCTGTATTAGCTTGGCAAATTTCTCACACAATTTGGGGTTAGTTGATCTAAATATAATGTCCTCAACATATATTTGAACAAGCAGAAAGTGAGAATCTTTAATAAATCTAAATAGTGTTTTATCAACAGTTCTAATAACGAAATCATGATCAAACAAAAATTCAGTCAAAGTATCGTACCACGCTCTAGAATCTTGTTTCAAACCATATAAAGATTTGTAAAGTTTAAAAACATGATTTGGTAAAGTATGATCTACAAAACCAGGTGGTTGCTCAACATAGACATCTTCATTTAATTTAAAAATGCACTTTTCACATCCATTTGAAAACTTTAAAATTCTTAAATGATGCATAAGACAGGGAGATTCTAATTGCCTCAAGTCTTGCTACAGGTGCAAAAGACTCATCAAAGTCGATGCCTTCCTCCTGTCTGTATCTTTGAGCAACTAAACGGGCTTTGTTTCTAATAACTAGGCCATCTTCACTAACTTGATTCTAAAGACCATCTTATTCCAATGACTGACTGATCAGTCGGTATAGGAGTTAGATGCCACACTTTATTTCTCACAAATTAGTTTAACTCCTCTTTCATGGCATTGATCTAATCTGGATCAACCACTACTTCACCAATTTTCTTGGATTCAATTTGAGAAATAAAGGAAGAATTGGTCATTTCATCCATCAATTGACGTCTTGTCATACGAGGAGAGTTAGGATTTTAGATGATCAATTCTGGTGGATGATTCTTGTTCCATCTAAAGTTGGGTCCTAAAGGATTGGTTATCTGACTAGGTGACTCCGCGACGTCCGAACTTTCAACAGTTTGTTGAATAGGAGTTTATACATCTGGTTGGATTTCAACTGGATCAGCCACATGATCAGACAATGAAATCCGTTTATTCAGAGCTTCATCCTCACCTACAGACTCAAGACTCGTCGCTTCTAATCTGTTAGTAATATCAATGCGAACGATGTAGTTACTTTCAACAGACTCAACAAAAACAATATGAAGGGATTCCTCAACAGTTTGAGTTCTGTTGTTATATACTCTATAAGCCTTGCTTACTGAGGAATATCCCAGCATGAATCCAACATCTGCTTTAGTATCAAAAACGGTCAAGTAAACCTTTCCATTGTTATGTATAAAACATTTACACCCGAATACTTTAAAGTACGTAACTGTGGGAATTCTTCCGTAAAACAATTCATATGGTGTTTTATCAAAGCGTTTGTTAATTATTGACCGATTTTGTGTGTAGCAAGCTGTGTTTATTGCTTCTTCCCAGAACCTCTAAGGAACGTCTGATTCAGTTAGCATAGATCTCGCTGCTTCTTTCAGAGTCCTCACTCTTCTCTCAGCAATGCCATTCTGTTGTGGAGTTCTGGCACTAGACAACTCGTGCCTAATCCTAGACTCCTCGAGATAAGAGGAAAGGCGTCTGTTTGTGAACTCAGTTCCCTAATCACTTCTAATGCAAGAAATATTTAAAGATTTCTGATTCCGAATTCTTTTAAAGATTCTAATCAAATTTTCAGCAGTTTTATCCTTTGATTGTAAAAATGCTACCCATGTAAATCGTGAGAAATCATCAATAACAATTAGGGAGAATCTCATTCCTCTTTACAGGAATTGGACCAAACAGATCCATGTGTAACAGGACAGATCCATGAATTAGGGAGATTTCCCTTTACTTTTGAACGATGATCTGCCCTGTTCGCCTAACTAGCAAGAAGGACAGATCTTGTCATTGTAAAACTGTAATTTAGGTAAACCGAATACTAAATTGTTCGAATAAATGTTGTTGATGGTTTTAAAATTTATATGGTTTAACCTTTTATGCCATAACCATTTCTGGTCATTTTTTACAATCATTCACATAGAATCAGATGCTTTATTTTTCCAGTTCATTTTACAATAATTTCCTACTCTACTTCTAGTTAATAAAGTATTACCATATTGATCCTTAACTGGGCATGCATGAGTTTAAAAATCAACTGAAAAATCGTTATCACATAGTTGACCAATACTAATCAAGTTATAGAATAGATTGTCAACAAGTAACACGTCATTAATGGTTAGATTACCATGGATAATCTTACCCTTACCTATGGTCTTACCCTTCTTGTTTTCACCAAATCTTAGGACCTAAGCAATCCGCTATATCAGTAAGAAGTCCTCTGTTTCCTGTCATATGCCTGGAACAACCACTATCTAGATACCAGACAGATTCCTTCAGGCCACCACTCACATGTACCTACACAAAAAATATTTACAATCGTTTGGTACCCACATTCACTTGGGTCCTCGGTCAATCAGTCCCTTAGGAATCCATATTTGAGTTATTTTGATGGATTTCCCATTTTGTGTTGTGATTAATGCGTATGATTTTGACATAGCAGATGCCTTCCTGCTAGCCTATGATTCCTGAGATTTTGAAAATAATTTTCTTTTCGAAATCCTTGACTTCTTTCCAAATTTTAGATTCTCAGACTTGTTGGCCGCTTCTAACTTATTTTTCAGCCAGCTAACAGTCGGCGGAACACAAGTTATTTCATTCTTCAAAGCTAACTCTTTATAAATTGGATCAAATTCAATGTCAGTTATACTCCCTTTGACAAAACTTATTGCCTTAAGCTTATCAGTTGCTGAGTTTGAAATCTTGCAGGACTGGTTTGGGTCATCACCATCAAATCCTAAATCGGATCTAGATCCAGCAGGTTTCAACAGACTAATCTGATATTTGACAGCTTGTCCAGACCTTGTTGAAGCAATAACAACATAGTTTAACCTTTTGTTTTCAGAAGAAAGAGTTTGAATCCGTTCTTTGAGCAACTCATTCTCAGATGAGATCTCGATTACTTTCTTTTCAAAAACATGTGATTCAGAAATCTTATGTGAAGAAGAAATATTAGTCTCATATTTTACTTTCATTTCATAAAAGGAATCTGATAACTTTTGTACTCAATGGCCATGTCATTGAGTGCAACAGTTAACTCCTCGTTGGTAAATTCTTGTGGGGAAAGATCATTTACCTTGGATTGGTCATCTGCCATCATGCATGTGACGGTTTCAGTATCCTTTTCAATGGGAGAGTCCTCTGAATCACTATCGGCCCATTTGAACTTATTTTCAACACACATGAAAACTTTCTAATCTTTATGGTTCTTCTTGGTTTGAACGTTTCGGCCATAGATCTGAATCAACTTCTCCCAAATTTCTTTAGTAGAGGAGCATGATTGGATCTCGTAGAATATATTCATGTTGATGGATTGATACAAAATATATTTGGCAACGTTGTCCAGATTGTTGGTCATCTTATCTTCAATTTTCCACTAACATCTTGGCTTCGCAATTTTTATGGGACCATCGGTAATGACACTCCACATATCACAGTCAAGAGCAGCCAAGTGAGCTTTCATTCTCATCATCCAATAGTCGTAGTTTTCTTTCGAAACAAGAAAGACATGATTCAGGTTCTTAAAGCTTGAGAGTAGAAAACAGAGCTCTGATACCAATTGATAGGATCGGTGGCACCAATAGAGATAGGGGTCTAACTATTGATGACAACTTAGTGCAAAAACGGTTTGATAGAAATCCTGTTAGGGATTTGTATCACTTTCTATTCTTCACAAACCCTTGCAAACTCTTGAACAATTCAAGTGCGGAAACGTTTTCTCAGGTTTGAAGCTAAGATCCGATGAATGAGAAAATGACAGAATGTAAATGACACAAAGAGTTGTTTATGGATGTTCAGAGCAAAACTCTCATATGTCACCCATTTTTCCAACCACCGAAAGGATTCACTATACTTTCGTTAGAATCAAATACAGTTGCAATGCTAGCTCACTGTTGAACAGAACAGACTCTTTTCAACTTACAGTATATTGAAGAATATCACTCAGCTAGATAATACTTTGATTCTATCTCTATCTTGATGTACAAGAATAGTACGCAAGAAAGAAATTCATAAGGTTGTAAGTTGAGTAGACTTGTTTGTTCGTTCGTGTCTCTGCGTGTGTGTTCGTCCGTTGTCCTTGAGGATCTTTAAATAGAGAACAGGTACCAACGGTCGAATCTTCTATAATGACACGTGGCGAATACCCATTGGAGAGCCTCTAAACTACACAGGTACAACAGACATTAAGCACCATGATCGTGGCCGTACCAATCTGGTAATGCGCCAAATATTCTTCTAGAATTGTCATGTAAAAAACAAGTGGTGGGAATAATATTTGCTTACGTGGCATTAATTCATTGGATGTAACTGGCTGTCGTACTAATCTGCACGGAATAGTTGAGCAGAAGTAGCGTACAACTAGTTGATCGTCGGTAGACGGATGCTAACTTCAAGAAACTACTGAAGCGAGGCATTAAACGTGCTTCAATTAGACTGTCAAGTCTAATGAAGTTAGACGCACCCGTCTAATATCAGGATCCATTAGACCACTAAGCCTAATGGAGTTAGACAACACGTATAACTACAAATCCCCTTAGACTAGTCTGAAGGAGTTAGACTGCACGTCTAACTACGTATCTGTTAGACTACACGTCTAATTACGTATCTGTTAGACTGCACGTCTAACTACATCTGTTAGACTGCACGTCTAACTACGTATCTGTTAGACTGCACATCTAACTACGTATCTGTTAGACTATACATATAACTACGTATCCGTTAGACTGTACGTCTAACTACGTATTCGTTAGACTGCACGTCTCACTACGTATCTGTTAGACTGCACATCTAACTACATATCTGTTAGACTGCACGTCTAACTACGTTCGTTAGACTACACGTCAAACTACGTATCTGTTAGACTGCACGTCTAACTACATATCTGTTAGACTACACGTCTAACTACGTTTGTTAGACTGCACGACTAACTACGTATCTATTAGACTGCACGTCTAACTACGTATCTGTTAGACTGCACGTCTAATTACGTATCTGTTAGACTGCACATCTAACTACATATTTGTTAGACTGTACGTCTAACTTAATGCGTATAATAGCCAGTAAGTCTAATGAACCTCATTTAGACTAAGTCTACTTTAGCACGTTTTAATGCACCTGCACAAAAACAATTAGAGTGCTTAGTTTCCTTCTTATTTATGTTTTATACAAACTCATTATCAAAATATCGATAATCAAACTGATTTGACATTTATTCAAAATAATTTGACCCAACAAATTCTACATGGGGAATCGACGTAATCGGGAAAATCTATCCCCACTCGTCAAATGGACACGAGTTCATACTCGTTGTTATAGACTACTTCACCAAATGGGTTGAAGCAGCCTCTTACAAAGTCTTGAAATCGTATCAAGTGGAAAAGTTAATTCGAACAAACAACTTCTCTATATATGAGTCCTCACTCCCAGATTTTAGAAAATGTTCGACACTTCTAAGGAAAGTGTTGCAATTTCTCAACGATTTCAAGATCGAGCATCACAAATTATCGCCCTATAGACCTTAAACCAATGGTGCGGTCGAAGAGAAAAATAAAAACGTGATTTGGATCATCAAGAAGATGACCAACACGTATAAGGACTAATACGAGAAGTTGACATACGCCTTATGAGGATATCGTACAAACGCTCGAACATCGGCAGACAAAACTGCCTACTCTTTAGTTTACGATATGAACACCGTACAATCCATCGAAATTAAGATTCCAACTCTAAGGGTACTCTTAAAGAGAAATTTCATAGAAGAAGAATGGCTCAAATATTGATATGAACAACTGAAATTAATGGAGGATAAGAGGTTGAACGGTTTATGCAAAACCTAAGCCTACCAAAAACGCATGCCAGACAACTTCAATAATAAATGAAACTTATAAACCTCAAAAAGGTAATCTAATTCACAAATAAACCCGGGAACTCTTAGACCCTAGGGGCAAGTTTCGACCCCAATGGGAATGACCCTTCCTACTTAAGAAAATCATCTTTGGAGGAGTTGTTCGCCTATCTAATCTTTAAGGTGAAGAGTTCATTGCGCCAAATAATCTCGATGCGCTTAAAAGATATATTGTATAATAACAAGCATCTATAGAATGGTTTAAAGCTCGACTTTAAAAGAATCTTATCTTCACATAATTCAATCCCAAGTTTTGTATAACTTCCAACATAAACAAAGAACTCATGGTCCGAATACGGAGACCCGATTCTTCTCTTGTAGAAAAATAAACCGAGAAGATACGTAGGCAACCCGCATATTTGTGGGCCTAGTCTCAAGTACATAAATAAAATCCCCCAATTCCTTTCTTAAGAGAAAGAAATCTTTTGAGAAAAGAAGAAAATCTCGATATCATTCTAGAGTCGATGTTTCAGATTTTAGGAAAAAGTATGGGCAAAGCCAAGAGCATCGCTTCCTTTCGAGTGATATTCTCAAAAACAAAGCGAGGATCTCACAATAAACCCGATTCACAAGATATCGTACATAAGTTCTTTCTTCGTTTGTAGACAAATGCAAAGAACAACCCTCATCTAAGGTTTTTTTTAAGAAAAAGATCTTAAATAAACCCCATAAAAGCAAGATCTAGAGCCCCAAATTGAGAAAAGACACTTCATCCCTACTTTTGTAAAAGAATGAAACTCATTCTTTGAGAAGAAAAAAAAACAAAAAATGAAAATGCATAAAAAGAGAACCGAAATAAACTCCGAAAATCTCTAAAACATTGAAAATGTTCCTGTTTTGGTTGAGGTATTGAAATCACCATTCGTGCTTACTCAGACTCTAGTCATGATTGCTACGACGATAACATAATGTACCAATTCTACCAGATACACCCCAAGAACGCAAAAGAAAGCGACACAAGTGGTTGAGATAGTGAAATCGTCATTTATGGCCTACCCAATATCTGAATCTTGATTGCATATGGAAAAGGCATGGATGTATCGATTCTATCAGATATACCCGTGAGCCAACAAAAGAAAAGAAAAAAGAGAAAAATGGCATATAAAAACCAAAGCAGAAAGTTGAAAACCTTCCCAAATATTTTTGCGATAAGTCGAACTTTCAAGAAATGTAGTTCAGGACCGAGCAACAAAAAAAGTTGCACTCTTTTGTCAAAAGGTCGAGATGTTGACCGCCTTCCTAGAGGGTTATGATCATGGATACTCATTTGTACATGAGATCAAATTTATAGCCAATATCTGGAAAATTGGGGAAAAATAAGTTTTATTCCTTGATGAAAGAAAAATCATCACAAAGGACAGAAGAGATATTCAAAGCCTAGACCAGAAATATGTTTCAAATCCGAAAACTTCATGATTCATCCCAAAGGATCAAAGTTCATTCCAATCTCGAAAAAAGAGATAAACAAGGATAGGAACTAAGGAAACAAAAAATGTTTCTTTATCCAAAGACATGAGTCATTTGTCTAAATAAAGCTTGAAACCGCCGTATGACGTATTTCAACCATCTAAGAAGGATATGTTGAAAAATAAAGGGAAACAAGAATTCTGTTGAAATATTCCCTTAAAAGAAATCAATTCACGACCGATACTACAAAAGCAAAATAAGCAAAAATCGGGTCTCCAAAACCCTATCTTTTGATAGGTGCAATAGATCATTTTTATACGATTCCGCTATAAACCCAAATTGTATTTAGGTATCTAAACCTTATCTGTTGATAGGTACGTGAAATTGTTCGTACACAATTCCGTTTAAACCCTATCTATATTTAGGTCTTAGAAACCCTATATGTTGATAGGTGCGAGAAATCGTTCGTACATGATTTCGTCCAAAACCCTATCTGTTTATAGGTGCGATAGATTGTTTTTATATAATTCAGTTAAAAACACTAATTGTACATAGGTATCAAAACTCTATCTGTTGATAGGTACGTGAGATTGTTCGTACAAAATTCCGTTAAACCTTATATGTCGATAGGCCGAGACATCATTTGTATATAATTCTGTTAGAAATCCTATATGTTGATAGGTACGAGAAATCTTAAGTACATGATTCCGTTATAAATCCTATCAATCGATAGTTCAAGACATCATTTGTAAATAATTCTTTTAGAAACCCTATTTGTCGATTGGTGCAAGAAATCGTTTGTATACGATTCCGTCAATAAACCCTATATGTCGATAAGTCGAGACATCATTTGTATATGATTCCGTTAGAAATCATTTCTCTTGATAGATGTGAGAAATCGTTCGTACACAATTCCATCAGAAACCCTATTAGTTGATAGGTCGAGACATCGTTTATATATTGTTAGGGTCTAAAATCAAGGGCTCGGTCCTAGAATAAATTCCAGCAACCTTCCTCGGCACCCGGTCTCGGTCCTATTGTGCACATGGGCCAGATTTCTGTTTTGTTGTTTTATTATTTTGTTTTGCTTTCCTTTTCTATTTTACAAACCGAATTCTGTTATTTTCTAGTATTTGTTGTAACCGAATATTATGGGGCAAGACATCACCTATATAAGGATGATCTTTCTTCCCCAAGGACCCATGAATAGAATAATGAAGATATGAACTTCGGCCCTATTCATCTATTATTATTTACTATGGACTGTTTGGTATAGACCAACATTAATTCTCTTTGCACCCTTGATTCTTCTATCCCCTTCCCCCCCCCAAATTCTCTATCGAAAACCTTCCGCTGCCCTTTGATTGTAGAATGTCCACCGGTCTTAGAGATCAAGAACTTGATTCTTGAACCCAAAACACACCTTACGAAACAAATCGTAACAGATTCTTTTAGAAATCATGTATGTTGTTGGTGCGAGAAATTGTTCATACACGATTCTGTCAGAAATCCTATCTATTGATAGAACGAGACATCATTTATATATGATATGATTATATTATAAATTCTATTTGTTGATAGATACGAGAAATCGTTCATACACGATTTCATTAGAAACCCTAATTGTATCCAAATCATATATGTTGATAGGTACGTGAGATTGTTTATACACAATCCCTTCTAAGCCCTATTTGTCAATAGGTTTAGATATCACTTGTATAAAATTCTGTCAGAAACCTATCTGTCAATAGGTCGATACAAAATTTGTATATGATTTTGTTAGAAACCCTATTTATCGATAGGTTCGAGAAATCGTTCGTACATGATTCCGTCAGAAACCCTATTTGTCGATAGATCGAGACATCATTTGTATACAATTCCATTAGAAACCCTATCTGTCGATAGGTGTGAGAATCATTCGTACACGATTCCGTTAGAAACCGTATTTGACAATATGCCAAGACATCATTTATATATTATTCCGTTAGAAACCCTATATGTCGATAGGTGTGAGAAATCGTTCGTACACAATTCTGTTAGAAACTCTATCTATTGATAGGTCGAGACATCATTTGTATATGAATCCGTAAGAAATCCTACCTTTTGATATGTATGAGAAATCGTTCGTACACGATTTCGTCAATAAATTCTATTTGTCGATAGGTCGAGACATCATTTGTATATGATTCCGTCAATAAACCCTCTTTGTTAATAGGTCAAGATGTTATTCAGACACAACTCTGTTAGAAACCCTATCTTTTGATAGATACGAGAAATTGTTCGTACACGATTCCGTTAGTAAACCCTATCTATTGATAGATCGAGACGTCATTTATATATGATTTCGTCAATAAATCCAATTTGTCAAAATGTCAAGACATTGTTCAGACACAACTCCTTTAGTAACCCTATATGTTAATAGGTGTGAGAAATTGTCCAAACAAGATTCAGTCATAAACCCTATTTGTCGATAGGTTAAAACATCATTTGAATATGATTCCGGTAAAAATCCTATCTTTTGATAGGTGCGAGAAATTATTCGTACATGATTCCGTCTGTAAACCCTATTTGTTGATAGGTGCAAGAAATTGTTCATACACGATTCTGCTAGTAAACCCTATCGCTCAACAGGTATTCCCTCCTGCAACATCAATGCAATCAAAGGATTACCAATCCAACTCTATCTTTTAATAGATCTTTTAAGCCTTGTTTTTTAACAGGCCAATAGATCATACGTACATGATCCAATCACCGAAACCCTATTATCCAAATAGGTAATCCAAACTCTAACACTCGATAGGTCCTCAAACAAAGCCATATCGCTCGAATAGGTATTCCAAACCCTGTCATCCTAACAAGTAATCCAAGCCCTAAAACTCGCAAAGGTACTTAAGCAAACCCTATCTCTTGATAGGTATCCGATTAAAACCCTATTTTTAATAAGTACATCCCCAAATTAAAAAGAATTAGCCTTGTTTGTTAACAAACACAACGATCATTCGTACATGATCACGATCAAATCCTATCACTCGATAGGTAATCAAACCATGTCATTTTAAATAGTATCTCAAAATTCTATCTCTCTTCCTGATAAGCATCAAGCCTTGTTTGTTAAAAAGTACAACGATCGTTTGTACATGATCCTGTCCAAACCCCAAACCCTATCACTAGATTGTTCCTCAAACAAAGCCCTATCACTCGATAGGTAACCAAAATCCCATCGCCTGATTGCACACTCAAGAAAACCCTTTCTCTTGATAGGTACTCAAATAAAAACCCTATCATCCGAATAAATATTCCAAACTCTATCTCTCGATAGGTATTTAAGCACTATTTATTGAGAAGTAAATCTTATATTCGGAGAGGTAATCTCGCAATGTTTTGTTTGAAATTCTATCTCACGATAGGTACTCCAATGAAGTTCCCATTCTCTGTTACTATTCTTTTCCGGTCCATTCAAAATCCAATCTTCCGATAGGTACTCTAATGATGTTCTATTCTCAATTCCCGACACTAAATTCTATTTGTTAATAGCCCCATGATCATTTATACATGATCATTCTCAATCTCATATGTGAGTGATCTTCATGGAAAGTTTGTAAACTTTCGTGATAAAATTAACGATACCATGGTCATATACACATGATCACACGATATCAAGACCCATAGTAAAGTTTGTTAACTTCCTCACCAAGACTTATCTGTTGATGAGTCTCATGATCATATGTTTATGATCATTCTAAGAAGTTACTTGATAGTAACCCACCTAAAACGATACTAAAACTTTCATGTTTCATGCATATCTCATAACGTTAACTCTTTAACCATTTATACAAGAGTAAGACATTAATAATTTGTTGATACTCATGCCAAACATGAATTGATATTTCGATACCTATGATTACCCTTACTCCATGAATTTTACGGATGCTTTGTCAATTTTTGTAAACACAGTTTTTTCAAGAATCATCATTGTTATGATAAAACACAAAGGAAATGATTTCCTAAAGCAACGCTTGGAAGCACCTCGATAACTACTACACAGCATCAGCATGTCACTCCAACAACAACACGCTACAAGTTCCATCTTTCCTAACTCCCTCGTTATAAATTGGACGAGATAACTTAGTGTTAGATGTCAGACTCGAATATGTATTTTCAAAAACAAAATTGTTGCATTCAAACTCGATTCGAGAGGGTCACTCTGAAAGAACTATAAATTTACACTCCAATTTATAATATTAAAATAATTATTTTGAATTAATTTTAAATAAATAAGATCAAAATAATTAACTACGTGGAAAAAAACCCTTTTAAAACAATTATTTATGATTAATTATTATGCTAAATAATCAAATTAATTTAAAGTTAAGGCGAAAATAAAAAAAATTATTTGGGATAAATGTTGTAACCATAATGTCTCAAAATAATTTTAGAAAAATTAAATGACACAAATAAATAATTTTGATGATTTTTTTTTTATATCAATTTTCTCTAAAGAAAATTATTTATTTAAATCCTAAAAATATATAAAAAAATAATATAAATTGGTAAATTATTTGCCATATTTATTTTTATATTTTGTGTATTTGAAAAGATAAAAAATAATGAAAATTTGTGAAAGAAAAATCAATTTTAAATAATCTCTTATGGTTTTAATAAAAAAATAAATCAATACTCTAATGCAGCCGAAACCTAAAGGATTCGCTATAGCAGGATTCGTGGATATCGGATGAGCGCTAGATATTCATTCAGCGCCTAGGAGCGCTCCGCATAGCCCGTTGTAACCGAGGAGACGCGCTCCCGGGTCGCAGAAGACCAGGAGACAACCGTTAGCTAAAACGATAATGGACTGCCCAACCGCCAACGACGTTAAGACGAAATGCCAAATCCCGCCTAAAACGACATCGTTTAGGTCTCTAATCATCTTTCTCATCGCGACGCCGCATGGATAAGCTTGAACAACTATGTTGATTTTGGATTTTTGGAACTTCCTCGTTGGTCCACTAAATCAACTCATTCAAAGCTTGAAATGATCACCCTATGATGGTTATCATTTCCCCTACAAGAGTAGGCCTCCCCACGACCTATTTGGATGACTACATGACAAGAACAGTAAAAAACCATTAATGACTTTTGGCTGATTCAAGCCACTAGGCTTCTCCAACCGACTTAGGGAGTAGTATAAATATCACCCACAAGTAATTTTGAAGCCAACCTACCAACACACAACCCTTAAATCGAAGAAAATTAAAATTTGCCATTAAAGTTTCAAAGCTCTGAATTTTTCGAATTTTCTGTTTAATACCTTAGGTGATAGAGTCGATCAAGATTCCTTAGGTGATTATAAATGTAATTCCCTTTATAATATTAAAGGTGAGAATCTCTTCTTTTAAAAGTTTTTGGATAAAAATTAGAAATCTTAAATTTTATCTAACATTCAATATATCATACAACCAATCAGTCACTATCTTTACTATTTATTTAAAATATTTAAATTCTTGTCAAAAAAATATTATTTAGATTTTTTTATCATATCACTTATTTTATTAATTAAAATATATTTAAATTATTATTTTTTTAATTTATCTTTATATATTAATACTTTTTAAATTTTTTTATTAAAAAAATACTCAAATCCTCACTATATGCGATACCTCAAATCTGACCGAACTCTTAATACAAATACTTAATGAAAATTTGTAATAGAAATTCACTGACAAAAGTGGAAATTTACTGTACATAAAACATAATATATGCAGTCAACCAAAATATTGAGAATAATTAGGGTTAAATGGACCTGACCAAAAGTTTTGGCCAAAAAAGCCCATTCACATCACAGAAAACTGTAACTCTACAAATAAATACAACTAAGCTTCTCTTGCTTCATGCAAAGAAGCTACCACTTGTCATCACCATACAAAATTGCATTATGCGTCTGAGTTTTCATTCATTTGTGGTCAACTTCCACCTTGAAGGATCTGCAAAACTTAGTTCCAACATCGAACTATATTGCATTGTCATCGTCTAGAATCCGATCATCATTTTGGGTCACACGTTTTATTAGTGGCTGAGCTATCTGATTTATATTTTATTGGGTTGGATCCTTATTTGTATTTAAGGTGTTCAAGTTTTAGTTTCCAGATTTCAAATGGATATAGTCGTTCTGATCATCATATGAGACAAATTAAAACTAGTCTAATACACATGTGCTTCTTTAGACGTAAAATACATATTTGAGATTAAAACAAATGATAGGGATATATATAGGGGTGAGCATAATTTGGGTTTACCCAAACCCAACCCTAACCCAAACTCAAAATATTAATTTGGGTTGGTTAATATGGATTGGGTTGAATATGGGTTGGGTTAAGTATGAGTTGGGTTTGGTTA
Source organism: Impatiens glandulifera (assembly GCF_907164915.1). NCBI lineage: Eukaryota > Viridiplantae > Streptophyta > Magnoliopsida > Ericales > Balsaminaceae > Impatiens > Impatiens glandulifera. The sequence goes on from NC_061864.1 coordinate 44,318,646, forward strand.
GGGTTACCCAAATTACCCAAATTATATAAAATTAATTTATTTCTCTATTATTAATCAAATATAAACTAATCATCTTCCAACTTAAAGTCGAACACGTTTTTGACATGTTTAACACGTTTTTCATACGTTTAACACGTTTTAAATATTTTTAGCACGTTTTCACACTTATAACACATTTTTCACACATTTCACACGTTTTTACGTTTTTTTGCACGTTTAATACGTTTTGACATGTTTAACACGTTTTGACATGTTTAACACGTTTTCACACTAATAACACGTTTTTCACGTTTTTGACATGTTTAACACTTTTTACACTAATAACACGTTTTTCACGTTTTGTCACGTTTAACACGTTTTTGACATGTTTAATACGTTTATAGGGTTTTTGACAAGTTTAACAAAAATTTTTACATTTTTGGCACGTTTAACACATTTTTAATAAATAAATAACATTTTATTGATAGGTTTAACATGGTTTTCACGTTTTTGGCACGTTTAACACGTTTTTGACATTTTAACACGTTTTTGATATGTTTAACACGTTTTCACACGTTTAACACGTTTTTCATATGTTTAACATGTTTTTCACGTTTTTGGCATGTTTAACACGTTTTTGACACATTTGACAAAATTTTCACATTTTTGGCACGTTTAACACGTTTTTGACATGTTTAACACGTTTTCGCTCATTTAACACATTTTTAGTTCATTTAACAAGTTTTGGTACGTTTAACACGTTTTTCACATTTTGGCACGTTTTTACATTTTTAGCACGTTTAACACGTTTTTAGCACGTTTAACACGTTTTTGACATTTTAACACGTTTAACATATTTTTTACATGTTTAATATGTTTTTTGCACGTTAATACATTTTGATAAGTTTTAACACGTTTTTGGCACGTTTAACACGTTTATTTACGTTTTTGGCACGTTTAACACGTTTTTTTTTACGTTTTTGGCACATTTAACACGTTTTTTTCACGTTTTGGCACGTCAAATGTGTGAAAACGTATTAAACATGTTAAAATGTGAGAAACATATTAAACGTGTTAAACATGTCAAAATGTTTAAAAAACGTGGAAAACGTGTCAAAACGTGTTAAACGTGTCAAAACGTGTTAAACGTGCCAAAAATGTGAAAAACATGTGAAAACGTGTTCAACGTGTCAAAATATGAAAAACATGTTAAATGTGTTAAAACATGCCAAAAACGTGAAAAATGTGTCAAAATGTGTTAAATGTGTCGTAATTGTGAAAAACGTGTCAAACGTGTTAAACGTGTTAAACATGTCAAAACATGAAAACAGTGTTCAGTGTGTCAAAATGTGTTAAACGTGCCAAAAACATGTTAAACATGTCAAAACGTGTTAAACGTGTCGAAAACGTGTTATATGTATGAAAAATGTATTAAACGTGTCGAAAACGTGAAAACGTGTCAAAAACATGTTAAACGTGTCAAAACATATAAAAAATGTGGAAAACGTGTGAAACGTGTCAAAACGTGTTAAACGTGCCAAAACGTGACAAATATGTGAAAATGTGTTCAACATGTCAAAAATATGAAAAACATGTTAAACATGTCAAAACGTGCTAAAAATGTGAAAATGTGTCATAATCGTGAAAAACGTGTCAAACGTGTCAAAAATGTGTTAAACATATCAAAACATGAAAACAATATCCAGCGTGTCAAAATGTGTTAAACGTGACAAAAACATGTTAAACGTGTCAAAACGTGTTAAACGTGTGAAAAACGTATTAAACGTGTCGAAAACGTGAAAAACATGTCAAAATTGTGTTAAACGTGTGAAAAATGTATTAAACGTCGACAACGTGAAATACGTGTCAAAAACGTGTTAAACGTGTCAAAAATGTAGAAAATGTGTGGAACGTGTTTAAACGTGTTAAACGTGCCAAAAACGTGAAAAACATGTGAAAACGTGTTCAACGTGTCAAAAATATGAAAAATATGTTAACATGTCAAAACGTGCCCAAAAACGTGAAAAACGTGTCAAAATGTGTTAAATATGCCATAATCGTGAAAAAGCGTGTTAAACATGTCATAAATATGCCAAAAACATGAAAAACGTGTTAACGTGTCAAAATGTGTTAAATGTGCCAAAAACGTGTTAAACGTGTGAAAAATGTATTAAACGTGTGAAAAACATATTAAACGTGTGAAAAACGTATTAAACATGTTAAAAACGTGTTAAACATTTCAAAACGTAACAAAAATGTGAAAAATGTGGAAAACGTGTTAAACGAATAAAAATGTGTTAAATTAATCAAATACATGTTAAATGAAAAAATAAAAATAAAATAATTTGGGTTACTCAACCCATACTCAACATAACTCGTACCCAACCCATATTAGTAAATAATATGGGTTGAATTATGGATTAGGTAAATTTAATTTGAGTTGAATATGGGTTGGGTAATACGGGTTGGGTTTACCGGTTTGCTCACCCCTAGATATATATACATTATTCCTTCATTATTCCTTCGTTCTTGTATTAAGCGACAATCAGACCTATCATTTAAAAAACAATTCTGTTAACTGAATTAGATTGCGTTGATCAGCATATACTGTTGTAAGCTCCAATAACCAATTTAATATCAACTGTAAGAAAGTCAATAGCTTGAGAATTGAGAAACCATTGTTGGATAGCTCAAGGTTTCTTCATCTTCATTTTATGAAAGGTTGACCCAATTCTCATCAGATTGCGGCAGAAACTGCATGTCTTTAATCTTCACCAACAGCTTGCCCAGCATTTTAGTGTTTTTTACTTCTTTTTTTATATATATTTTTACCATGTCAAGCTAACAGGCAATCAAAATTGATTAATTATTAATCATAAATTTGTAAATATAGAATTGATTTGAAATAGTAATAGTTTATTTTAATATATATTATTATATATTATTTTTATATATAATTATCTATATAATAAATAATAAAAGTCACATTTACAAAAATTAATTAGTTACATTGATTTATTTATTTGAATAATTAATAATAAATCAATTTATAAATATAAATTCATTTTTTTTTAAAATTAAATTTATTTATACAATTATAAATTAAAATTTTTAAGAGCAAATTTAAGAGCAAATTTAAGAGCTTATTTAAATTAAGACTTAGTCTACTCTAGAATTAAACTTACTCATGTCAATAGATCACACCGAACCAATCTACACAGGTAAATTAGTAACCAAACTTTTCGTGTGAATTTTTTACGGTTAATTCTATATTTTAGGTGTGAAATTGTTCCTTAATAGTTTTTTTTATTATAAATGTAAACATGAAAATTCTAACGTATCCCAATTTATAATATTAATAATTTAAAATAATATTTTAAATTTTTTTAAAATTTTAAAATAATTAAAAAAAATGATAAAATTAAATTATGATTAATTATTATAATAATTAAACCATAATTAAAAAAATTAAATGAAAAACCAAAAAGTAATTTAGAACTAAAATATTGTATTTATTTACCCAAATTAATCTTAAAAAGAGATTGAAATAATATAATTGTGATTTTAAACATAAATAATGTATATTTTATGGCTTAAAATAATTAAATAAATATCTTAAAATACCCAAGAATAAAAAAATATAGACATAATTTTTATTATGTTTCCAAAAATATTTTTGTGTATTAATTTGGTAAATAAAGAAAAAATGGTTAAAAATTCGATTTCAAATAACATTTTTATTAAAAATATAAATTCATTATCCTATGTGGCAAAAATTATGTTTAAACTTTGCAATATGATCTTTGGCCATCAGATGAGCGACTAGGCTTCTTCCAACGCCTCAAACTCTTTCACCCAGCCGATTGTAGCCGAGTAGAAGCGCGTCCGGGTCGCACATGATCGACAAATGGACCGCTAAGTGTCCTTGGCCAAAACGCACGAACGCTTAACGGACCGCCAATGGATCGCAACGACGCATTTATTTAAAAAAACGGTGTTATTTTGTTCTCCTTCTCTGTTGAAAAATCACGAGCGCCAGAGGTTCGCGCTCGATGTTAGCGACCTTCCAAAATCTCCTTCTTTGCCATTTCTCATTCTAATCCCTCCAAACTTCTCCAATGTGCACGTCTCTCTCTCACCATCATTACCCCTAAAGATTGAAGTCAAAACATACCCTAGAACAAGACTGGCGAGGACAAAACAGAAACGAAGAAGAAGAGTTGTAGAAGCCCAATCGAAGATGAATTCGACTTCGAAACCGACTTGGCATTAGTGTAAATACTATTTAGGTGTTATTCTTCCAATCCATCAACAAACTCCAACAATGGCAGCCTACTTGAAGATTTTCATTGGAACTTCGGCGATTGATTTTTGAAGAAATCATTCTAGCGTTTAAAGCTCTAGAAAGCTTCATAAAGATCATTGGAGTGTTCTTCAATCACTAGTAAGGTTCTAGACCTTATGTAATTCAAGTTATGATTTAAAGTTAGAATTTTTCAAGTTCGATCGGGTTGATCTTATTTAGGATCATTTTCGTGCTTTCAATAGTCGAAATCAATCCCTATATGATATTCAAGCTTTCTTTCGAAAAATATTTTATCAATTCAAGCCCAATCAAAAAATCCAAAATTAATTTGAAAATATAGATAATTTGAAATTCGTGTTTTTAAGCTTTTGAACTAGAATTTTGATTCAAATAGGTGCCCAACATGATTGTAAACATGTTAGGATGGTTTTCAAACGATATTACATACATCCCGATCATGTTTGATCGAAATGAAAATTTAAAATTAGCCTTGAGATGGCCTAATTCAAAAGTTCCCAAATTTTATATTAGAAATCGTTTTGAAAAATCAATTGTCTTAGGGTTCCATGGATCGGTTTTAGGATTATGGGTTATGATTACTACATAAAATGAAGTTGATAGCAACTTGTTAGGATCTAGATCGCCGATAGTGGACCGGGGTATGGCTAAAGGATAATCTCTAACTACACTCAACGGTTGGCGCTAATCCGGTTAAGAATTAACACCGATTTTAATACTACACATGCTGTCAGAAACCCTTGAACCGAGTTCAAGTACGGAAGTGGTTTGTTTCAGATTGAAGCAACACACACTAGATGAATAGAGATGAGATTTGGAGAATATCGGTTTGAAGATTAGTGAGGCAATTAGGATAATATGAGTCGGTTAAGACATGGAGCCGGTAGGAAATGAAGCACGAGACAGGTTTTTATGGATGTTCGGAGATAAAACTCCTACGTCACCCCTTCTTCTCAAACAACGAGAAGGATATTCACTAAGGAATACTCAAACACTACACGATCGAGTCTTATTTACTGCTCGATAACCACTCTTACAACTCTCACAGAAATTGTAATACACTTCACAAATACACACACAAACTTTGAATCTTTTAGAGAGATAAGAGCTTTTGATCACTTTGTAACTTCGTGACTTGTTTGCTTTGTGCGTGTTCTGTTAGCTCACAACACTTGCTGCTTCAGCTTCTCCTTTTATAGGTGAAATGTGCCAACAGTCACAAATCTTCAACGGATACCTTCAGGGTAATCCTTGAATCTGATTGGTTGAGTAGAGGATCAGCATAGCATTGAATGCGGTTTAGACTTCCAAAGCATGGAGCAGACCGACTTAATTTGACTTTTCTTGATTATAACAACTTTCGGTTGGACAGTTGCCTGCACCTGGGAAGTTGCTCCTTTGACTTATACCAAAATGGTAACTTTTTCTTCAGACAATCTTCTGCAGCCTGTAGCGTATCATCAGACTTGTATGAATATGGAAATGTCACAGTCTGATCCTTTGATGTAATCTTCTGCATATACTTAAAGTATTTGTTTGCACACATTTATACATTGTTCTTAATTTGATGTCCTTGACTTCTTTCTCTAAATAGTCTTCTTGTTGGATTTGGATTGTATTCTTCACTTCAACTGATTATGTTTACAGGTTGTTCAGTTCAACCGGATGGCTTGATTTCTTGACCGGTTGGAGTTCTTGACCGTTCCTGCACAATAAGTTTGTTTTGTTAAGTTCTTATTGATCGCTCAAGTTTATCTAACCATTTCTCCTTTTTTGATTATTTTATTTAAAATATTCAAAACCATGCGTCCGGTGGTTGTTTTGAAAATATTTTGGAAAAGACTTTGAAAAATTTTGAGAAAAATTGTATATATCAATTTCTCCCTTTTTGATTATTTTATTTAAAATATTTAAGAAGTAGACCGGTTTTCCAAAAATACTTTATATATAGAAAATACTTTATATATAGAAAATACTTTATATATAGAAAATAGTATAAGGTAGACATAAGATAGATTAAAATAGACATGAAATAAATGAGTGGAAATTTATTCCCTCTTCTTATCGTTCTTCTTGTTCATGAGTTCCCTGATGTACTCGGACATGATCCCCTTTCCCGGACAACACGGATCGTAACCCGGTCTGGAGGAAGATGCTAGTATGGCTGAGTAGCCGGTTACTGGTGAAGACCGTGTTGGTGGAGCATGGGTGCTTGATAGATCAGAGTTCGTTGAGGAATATGACTTGGGGGAACTGTTCGTAGTGGAATCATATTGATCGGAGCATTCCGCGTTCTTTTTTGCAGCGGTTGAACATTTTCATCAAGTTCATCAGAATCCGATTGTTCCACGTTGACTGGTCGTACACCGGTTGGTCCAGCACAACTGTCCATCAATGTTTGAACCTTTTTAGCCGCTACTTTTTCGGCCTGTTTTCTCCTTTTCGTTTCGGCTCAAGTTGTATGGATAACCGGACTAGAGGATGTTGTATTCTGTTCCGTCAATTTCGGATCGACATTCTCTGCCTCATCAACCTGTCAGGCCAGATTTGCATCCGCCTGTTCCCTTTCCTTTAAGACTCTCATTCTTTCATTTTCTTCCTCTTGGATCATTAAGGCTGCCATCTCATCCTGTTTGATTTGTGCTTCGTCGGCTTCCATCTTAGCTGCGATCAATTCCTCAAGTTGTACTGAAACCGCTTGTAATGAAGATTCGGTTTGAGCATGTCCCTCTTCAAGGGTCGCAATCTTTTGATCCGTTGAGCTAAACTATTGGTTCGTAGACTCAACCATCTGATGAGTTGTTTCTGTCCGTGCCTCCATCTTTGCCTGCCACAGTGCGATAGTGTCGCGGAAAAGTTCTTCGAGGCATGCCTTGATCATTTCTGTAGATATAGCAGACTCCATCGGTTGATCTTTGCGTGGGGACTCATTCTGACTAGATAGCTGATTATCCATCCTGGTTTTATGAAATTGTTGGTTAGAAGACTTATCCGAAAAAGTCTTGGTCGGAGATTTTGGTTGAGAAGAGGCGTTGTTAGTCTTCCTTGAAGTTTGTCCGACTTCAAACTTTGATCTTTGTGACCTCTTGATTATCAAAATATGACCGTGAAAATTGGGGAGCGTCATTCTATTGACCGGTTTCTGAATCCAGCCGCGTCATTGTGTCATTCAATTCTTGTGCCGTTTTCTTTAGTTCCTCCAGCACCATCTGATCAATGACGGTGATTTCATTGCTTTGTTGTTGTATGCTGAGGATGGATTCGGTGAATTCTTTCAACCTGGCGTGTGTCTCTACTAGAATTCCCCTCTTAAGAGCAACCACAACGCTCTTCGTTCTTACCAAATTAAACACCATCTTTTCAAGTTCCACCAGCGTTTCCCATTTTAGATGGGCAGGACATTCGGGTAACATTTCGGCGAATCCGATTTCCGTTCTTATAAGAGCCCATTCATAAAAGACATTACTTCGTTCGTGTGCCTTTTCATTGAGCTGCTCTATGATTTTAGTAACAACCGAATTCCCCATAACACTAATTAAATCTTCTTCACTATCGGTTCCTTCAGTGGTTTCCGGTTGGTTGACAGGACCGGCTCCTTCATCGATATCCACTTGATCGATTACTTTTGTCTTCCCTTTGTGTTTTGCCTTATCCGTGTTGTCCAACCGATCCTTCTCAGTTTCGTTGTTAGGAGATTTGAAGGAAGCACTAACCCAAAGTGCTGAGCCGTCTTTGGAGCGACTAAAAATGCTAGCCGTGGAGACAACAAGTTTGGAGCATCGGTGTGAACGTTCACCAAACCGGATGCATGAGGAGCGGTTTTTGTCTTTTCGCTCCCGGTTTCCTCTACCACCGGAGCCTTCTTTTTCTTCGGCTGAGTTTTCATGGGTTGAGCCTTCGGCTGCTTAACTGCCGAGAATTTCGTCTTGCCGGTTCTGACCGCAGTCTTTGTAAAGTTTACTGATTTTACTATCTTACTACTTGGTATGAAGATACCTGGACCGGTCTTGATGTTAAGATGGAGCAGCAGCTTGCCGAGTTGTATGGCGTATCCCTAAGACCGGTTTGAATTGGGATCCACCATTTCACAGAGGTTAGAGAAGATGACTTCGGCCCAGTTAATCTTTCTCCCTTGACTATGCCGGCCATTATTTCAATCTTTGAACCAGTGAGGCTGTCGAAGTTTCCTCCCCTTGCCTGGATTGATTTTGATACAATATCGCAGAGCGGCCTGTATTTAGATTTTAGGTCACCTTTCTTACCGGATACTGCCACCGGTTCACTGGTGTTTGAGATGTTACAGCATACTGCCAGGGTCTCATCTTCATCCCCATCCTCAGTAAAATCTCGACCCTCCGTTGGTAGCTGAAAAACTTCAGCAAGCAATTCCTTTATGAGATCAAAGGATTGTCCACCGACCGACGTGGATATGACTTCGTCATTTAGTTTGGTGTTTGTGAAGGACTCTGTTACTGCATCCTGATATATGACGAACAGACCATTTAGGAAGTTCTCTAGACCCGAGGCCGTTATTAATTCCATTATGTGTCGAGCTTCATCCGAACCATGGTTTCGAAGATCTTCGAAGTCGACTTGCACAATGTGGGTGAATAGAGCAAAATCCCGACCCATTTTAGTGTTTAGTGATTTGAGAGAGAGCTTAGATATTTTGTAGATTGTTTGTAAGAGAGAGAGAAGACAGATGGCCTGAAATGATTTTGTGATTTATGTGATGTATTTATAGACTGCGTGGGACGCGTCTCAAAATGCAAACTGACGCATCGAATGACGTGAGCTGTCACATCCAAGAGAAAGGGCGCCAAAGTTTTCCCTCCAAAATTGTTGGCGGTAACTTTGAGCGGTAAAATTTTGATGATAGGTAAAGATTTAAGCGACAAAGATTTTTAATTATGAGAAATAGAAATACACTGATACATTGAAAATAAAACCGATGTAATATCGGTTTGGATAAGCATATGCAGTTAAATAAGTTAACCGACCTAAATTAATAACCTATTAACAATCCTAGTCATCTTGTCTTCCACCGATTCCTTGGTGAGGACGTTCGTCGGATTCACCGGTGATCTTGGTCCAAGATTTGGAGCGATTGATCGAATGATTCGGCTCAGTTGAAGAGCGTAGCCGAGCTTCCTCTTGGTCTCGACCATTGTTTTCAGATTTTCAAAAATAACCGAGTCCCAGTTGATGGGAGTTTGACTTACGATGTAGGTGATCATGTCGGAAGCCTTCTTGGTATAGTTCTGATTCGGAGTTTGACACAGAATGGATCGGTTGACGATCTCATGCAGAATTTGGATGTGAGGGGTAAGGTTGGCTTTGAGGCCGTTGTTCTGGACTGGAGTTTCAGAGATGGAGAACGGGTCAGCATATTCATCATGCGTCCCGTTCACTCGAGGTGGGAAGTCTGAAAATCCCTCAGTCGGGAGGTTGAACATTTCATTGATTGTGTCCTCCGAGATTTGAATGAGAACATTATAGTTTATGATGGAGACGATGAGATCGTCAAGCATGAAAGCATTGGAAAAGAACTCCAATACCTCAGGAAGAAGAATGGATTCGGACTCTTCGAGAAATCCGCGAAAATCGATGTCGATGAGTGATTCAAAGAGGATCTCCTTTGTTTCAACATCATCAGGTGAGAACACCGAATCAAAGTTAACACATAGGTAGTTTCGAAGTGTTGGGTGAGACATTTTTTCAGATTGTGTTTAGAGATATGTAGGTTGTGTGCTTTGAAAACTTGCAAAATGTGTTGTTATTTTTTAGAGTGTGTGAGGCTTCTTAAATAGGGTGTCAATGAGGGAAGGATAATGTAAGGAAATTAATTATAGGATTTTTGAGATGTCTTAAAGTATGAGGAATATTTATGTTTTCAAAACAAATTTCTTAGGAAGTGGTAGTCTTTGACTGGTCCGAGATAAAGAATCTAGTTGAAAACTAACTGAATTTAATGTTTTTGTAGTTTTCATGCAACTAGAATGTAATAGGCTAAGAGTCGTTAAAATAAGAAGTAGATAATATTAAACCGACATTGAAACATTGTTACAAAAGATTGATATAATTAATTATACAACCGATTCATGCAGAAAAATGACCGGTTGTCCGATGGGATGGTTCCTCAACGATGGGAGAGGGTTTATCTGGGGAATATAGCCGGTGTGACGAGTAGAGATCATCCAGATTAGGTTGTCAAAGAGCAACCTTGACCAGTTAACTGAAATCTCATTTATGATGGCGGTCATGATGTCAAAAGATTTGGTACAGAAGACATTGGTAACATCCTTTCCAAGGATGGACTTACCAACAATATCGTTGAGTAACTGATATTCAGCCCTCAACGAGGATCTTGCCCCATGATCATCAACATGAAGAGGAGAGCGAGAAAAGTGTTGAAACATTGCAGCCTTTTGTTCCGCCGAGGGAGAAAGATCGGTGAAACCTTCTCTTGGTAGGTCATAGCACCGAGCAAAGTCTTTCTCGGTGAACTCAAAGACCGTACCTCTCACCTTAGACTGGATGAGAGTGGCATAGAAGGGAGTACCACAGAAGGTTCTTGCATTCTGGAAGAACTCCATAACGGTATCTGGAAAGATAATGTATCGGTCATCAAGGAAAGTCCGTAGGCCGGAACTTTCAACTAACTTGATCATCTTGTAAATTTCAAAGTGATTTGTTCCTAGAATTGAATCAAACTCGATTTGAAGAATGTTTTGGAACGAGGTTTGAGACATTTTGATCTAGTGGGATGAGAGAGATTTTTAGGAGGTGTAGAATAGTTTAGGAGTGTGATTATTTGTTGATCTTCGTCTAACTTATATATTAGATTGTAAGATGGCAGTTGATGGTATTATCTAGTGGATGATGCATGATGTAGGTTATTAACCGTCGGATAAAATATCTTACTAAGATTGGGTGTGATAATAGCCTAAGGATGTAAGTCATTAGCCTAGATGGTGAGAGATATCATATCTTCACGTCTTTTGAGGCATGACTGCTTTGTTTTGAAAATGAATTTTTTCATAATAGATACGTCCAAACACATGATCAATTATTCCCTTTTTGTTGGGAAACCAAATATACCAAAGTAAAGTATATCCAAACCGGTTGGTTTTTAGTTATTAGTCCCGATGCAGTTATTTGGTTAAGTACTAAATAACTGGTCGGTTGACTATAACTGATAAGCAATGCGTTTTTTCAATAGGTACAATGGTAATTTCATTTTCCGACATTTTAGGAAGAACGACTGGTTTTGTCTGTCCGAACCAATTTTTCCTTTGAGTAATTTTGGTTAAATGTTTTAAGAAATTAGTTGATTCATATCGGCAAGACCAAGAATATTTCTGAAGAAAGAAAACTTAGCTTCCTGCAGAGGCTTTGTGAAAATGTCGGCAACTTGTTGGTCGGTTGATACATATTCTAACCGGATGTACTTCTGCTGGACATGTTCCTGGATGAAATGATGCCTTATATCGATATGCTTAGTTCTTGAGTGTAAGACCGGATTATATGTAATTGCTATGGCACTTGTGTTGTCACAAAATATTGGAGACTCTTCGGCGGTGACACCGAAATCTCTTAGTTGTTGTTGGATCCATAGAAGTTGAGCACAACAACTTCCGGCTGCCAGGTATTCAGTTTCTGCGTTTGACATAGCAATAGACGTTTTCTTTTTACTGTACCATGAAACAAGCCAATCTCCTAAAAATTGACATGTTCCACTAGTACTTTTTCTATCAACTTTACATCCTGCATAATCTGCATCAGAGTAGCCTGTTAGATTAAAACTAGAGTTCTTTAGATACCACAGTCCGACTTCCGGAGTTCCCTTTAGATACTTCAGAATTCGTTTGGCGGTTGTGTAGTGAGATTGTTTGGGATGAGCTTGGAATTTTCCACATACTCCGACCGCAAATAATATGTCCTGTCGATTTGCTGTCAGGTAGAGAAGTGAACCAATAATTCCACGATAGGCTGTCAGGTCTACTCCCTGACCGTCATCATATTTATCCAGCTTGATTGATGAACTCATTGGAGTGGAGGCAGGAGAACATGTTTCCATCCCAAATTTCTTTAGTAATTCCTTTGTGTATTTAGACTGGTTAATGAATGTTCCTCCTTCGATTTGTCGAACCTGAAGACCTAGAAAGAAACTCAATTCTCCCATCATACTCATTTCAAACTTGTTAGTCATTAGTTTTGAGAATTTATCGCATAGCTTAGGATCAGTTGAACCGAAACTGATGTCATCTACATATATTTTAACAAGTAGAATATGTTACTTCTTCTCAAATTCTAATAGTGAAGTCATGATTGATCAGGAATTTTGTTAAAGTATCATACCAAGCCCTAGGAGCTTGTTTTAAACCGTAAAGAGCTTTGTTTAGTCGATACACGTGACTGATCAGGTCATCATTTTTAAAACCTGGTGGTTGTTCAACGTATACTTCTTCACGTAATTCACCATTTAAGAATGCAATTTTAACATCCATTTGAAACACTTTGAAATTTTTGAAAGTAGTAAATGCTAGAAAGATTCTAATGGCTTCAATTCTAGATACAGGAGCAAATGATTCTTCAAAATCAATACCTTCTTCCTGTTTGTATCCTTGTGCCACTAATCTAGCTTTGTTCCTCGTAACCAAACCGTTTTCATTGAGCTTATTTCTGAATACCCATCTTGTTCCGATTACCGGTTGATCTTTCGGTTTAGGAACTAAGTACCAGACTTTATTACTCTCAAACTAGTTTAACTCTTCTTGCATTGCTAAGATCCAATCCGGATCCAACAGTGCTTCATCCACCTTTTTCGGCTCAATCTGGGATATGAAAGCGGAGTTTTCATATTATTCCAGTAGTTGTTGCCTAGTTCGGATGGATAGTGAAGGGTTACCTATAATAAGCTCAGGAGGATGATTTATGATCCTTTTGAAATCCGGTTTAGAGATGTCTACCAAATTACCGGTTATTTGATCAATGCTAGACATATCAGTAGGCTGAACAATAATGTCAGACCGACCGATTTCCTCAGTTGTAACTGAGGTATCAGCTTCCTGCTGTTTGGCAGCTTGATCCGGTTGGGTTTCAACAATACCAATTTGGTCATGGACAAATCGTCTGAAAACTGGAATTTCGTCTTCACTATCAGAATGGATATTTTGATTTTCCAATATGTTGTGTAAATCAAAGGATGATGTAGTGTTACTTTCAACCGATTAATTGAATACAACATGAAGAGATTCTTCCACGGTTCAAGTTCTAGTATTAAAAACTCTATATGCCTTACTAACCACTAAGTATCCTAGCATTATCCCAACATCAGATTTTGCATCAAAAGCATTTAAGTTTTGCCATTTATGTATATGTAGCATTTAAAGCCGAAAATCCTAAGGTACCGAATGTTAGGAACTCTATCAAAGTATACTTCGTATGGTGTTTTATTGCGATGCTTGTTAATCATAGACCGGTTTTGTGTATAACATGCAGTACTGATAGCTTCGGCCCAAAATTTTTGAGCAATACCTGAATCGGCTATCATAGACCTCGCGGCTTCCTTGAGAGTTCGGTTTCTTCTCTTAGTCAGGCCGTTCTGTTGAGGAGTTCTAGCACTGGACAACTCGTGTCTAATACCTAATTCCTCAAGAAATGCATTTAAAGTACTATTTGTAAATTCGGTTCCTCTATCACTTCTAATGGTATTTATACGTGTTGATTTCTCATTTTATAAACGTTTAATCAGTGTAATCAAATTAGATGCGGTATTACTTTTGGATGCCAGAAATATGACCCATGTATAATGCATACCACCTAAGGTGGTGACCCTAATCGGTCCAAATAGATCCATGTAAAGAAGTTCCAGACATCGGTTAGACTGAAAATTTCCTTTGCTCTTAAAGGTTGATTTAATTTGTTTGCCCATTTGACATGCTGAACACACTTTTTCTTTATTAAATCTTATGTCAGGAATTCCTTCAACTAACTTCTTAGTACGAATATAGTTTATAGTTTTGAAGTTTAGATGGTTTAATCTTTTATGCCACAGCCAAGTTTGATCATTTCTCGCTACCATACAAACAGGATATTCAATTTCATTCTTCCAGTCTACCTTGTAGATATTTCCTAGCCTATTTTCGGTTAGTAATGTGCTACTTTGAGAATCTTTAACTAAGCATGCATGTCTATGAAATTATACCGTATATCCAGCGTCACACATTTGACTGATACTTAGCACATTGAAATGTAAATTTTCAACAAGAAGTACATTGTTAATTGTTAAATTTCCATGGACAATCTTACCCTTGCCCACAGTTCTACCTCTTGAGTTGTCACCAAAAATATCATTGAACCGGCTTCTATTTTGATGTCGGTTAAAAAGTCGTTATTTCCAGTCATATGTCTGGAACAACCGCTGTCCAGATACCACTCAGAGTTTCCTAGCCGCTTCTTCATAACCTGTTAAATACACATATTTACAACTATTTGGTACCCACATTTACTTGGGTCCATGGTTGATTAGTCCCTTGGGTATCCATACTTTGATTATTCGTATAATTTTCCCAGAGATGGTTTTGATGGTTCTACATGCGTTAGGTTTGGTGTGTTTCTGTCTACTTATTGTTACCTTGTGATGTTGAGGTGAGATTTGGTCGGTATGGTATGGGTACCTATTATGTAGTTGAGTATTTGTTCTTCTATCAGGAAGAGACCATTTGACTATGTCGGTTGGAGCTACATATGTTATTTCCTTAGCTAATTTTGAATCATGAGATGATTCAGTGTTGGTTGAAGAGATCTTGACAAAGCTTATGAATGTAAGCTTGTCTTTGGTGAGATTCAATTCGTTGGAGGATTTGTGTTGGGTGGGTGGGTCTTTGATAGCTCGCCATTTTACTGACTGCTTCACTAGATCTCTTCCATGCTGCCATTAAATACTTAGTTCGTTCATCTTCTTCTTTGGTCAACTCTTGAACTGACTCATTGAGTTGTTCATTCTCAGAGGATAGTTCAGGTGTTGCCTCGATTTCTATGATCTCATCGGATTGAACACTATCGGTTTCAAGGTTGGGCCGGGCTGGTGCTATAGAGTCGGTTCTAAAGTTAAACTGGGTTGGTACTATAGCTCATAGATATTTATACTCTACTACTATGGAATTTAGTGCAGTAACTAGGTCATCTTTAGTAAATTCATCACAAGAAAAATCAAATACATGTTCTTCATTTTCCATGAGGCAAGAGATTTCATCATCGCTGTCACTGTGAGTCCATAGGCTTCCTCCATCATCTGCTATCATTGTTTTCTGAATTTCCTTTCCTTCACCGGTTTGTAGATAATTGTTTCTTTGGTTTTGATCATCCGGTTTCCGGTCATCCCGTCTTGGCTTTCTGCATTCCCACCTGTAATGTCCCAAACCATCACAGTTATAACACCTAATATTAGATTTATCACCGTAGTTATAGTTGTAGTTGTTTGTCGGTTGGCTTTTCTTCATGAATCTGCCAAACTTCTTTGCAAGCATTTCCATTGCATCCTCAGAGAATTGTTCTGCGGATTTGATCGGTATAGCAGTCACTGGTTCTATGGATGTGATTAGTGCCTTAGTAGCGGTTGACATTGATACTTCATTTTCGATCCTGGATCTCATTTCAAACTCATATGCCTTCAAATCCTCAAATACATCGTGTAGCTTCATCTTGTTTAGGAAGTTTTATTCTCTCATCACCATCGTCTTTATATCCCATGCCTTAGGGAGAGATCTCAGAGATTTGATGATTGTTTCCTTGTTATCATATTTCTTTCCAAGAACCGACAACTCATTTACCACATTTGTGAATCGATCACTGAACTCCTTCATGGTTTCACCTGGCTTCATTTTGATGTTTTCAAACTTCTGGGTAGCTACCATTATCTTGTTTTCCTTGGTTCTTTCATTTCCCTCATGGAGTTGAATCACCGTTTCCCATGCCTCCTTTGCAGTCTTGCATTCTCTAACCTTACTGAAAGTGTTTCTGTCCAGAGATTTGAAGATGTGGCTTATGC
Source organism: Impatiens glandulifera (assembly GCF_907164915.1). Taxonomy (NCBI): domain Eukaryota; kingdom Viridiplantae; phylum Streptophyta; class Magnoliopsida; order Ericales; family Balsaminaceae; genus Impatiens; species Impatiens glandulifera. Next base: position 44,335,004 of record NC_061864.1, read on the forward strand.
AGTGATTATCCAGATTGTTTCTCCTTTTATCATCAGTTGTCCATTCCTTTGTCTTTCTCAATCTTTATTGGTCCATCAGACAAAATGAATGTCATCTCATCATCCATAGTAACTAGGTGCAGATGCATGCATATTTTCCAGTTTGCGAAATCGTCTCCTTCTAGCATTGGAGGCTTCTCGCTGAAAGTCATGCTTGCTTGCTCCGTGTTGCTTGAGTATTGATACTGACTGCTCTGATACCAATTGTTAGGATCTAGATCGCCGATAGTGGACCGGGGTCTGGCTAAAGGATAATCTCTGACTACACTCAACGATTGGCGCTAATCCAGTTAAGAATTAATACCGGTTTCAATGCTACACAAGCTATCACAAACCCTTGAACCGAGTTCAAGTGCGGAAATGGTTTGTTTCAGATTGAAGAAACACACACAAGATGAATAGAGATGAGATTTAGAGAATATCAGTTTGAAGATTAGTGAGGCGGTTAGGATAATATGAGTCGGTTAAGATATGGAGTCAGTAGGAAATAAAGTATGAGACATGTTTTTATGGATGTTCGAAGATAAAACTTCTACATCACCCCTTCTTCTTAAACAACGAGAAGGATATTCACTAAGAAATATTCAAATACAATACACGATTGAGTCTTATTTACTGCTCGATAACCACTCTTACAACTCTCACAGAAATTGTAATACACTTCACAAATACACACACAAGCTTTGAATCTTTTAGAGAGATAAGGGCTTTTGATCACTTTGTAACTCCGTGACTTGTTTGCTTTGTGCGTGTTCTGTTAGCTCACAACACTTGTTGCTTCAGCTTCTTCAGCCTCTCCTTTTATAGGTGAAATGTGTCAACGGTCATATTTCTTCAACGGATACCTTCAGGGTAATCCTTGAATCTGATTGGTTGAGCAGAGGATCATCATAGCATTGAATGCAGTTTAGGCTTTTAAGGCATGGAGCAGACCAGCTTAATTTGTCTTTTCTTGATTATAGCAACTGTCGGTTGGAAAGTTGCATGCACCTGGGAAGTTACTCCTTTGACTTATACCAAAATGGTAACTTTTCTTCAGACAATCTTTTGCAGCCTGCAGCGTATCATCAGATTTGTATGAATATGGTAATGTCACAGTCTGTTTCATTTATGTAATCTTCTACATATACTCAAAGTATTTGTTTGCACCAATTTATACATTGTTCTTAATTTGATGTCCTTGACTTCTTTCTCTAAATAGTCTTCTCGTTGGATTTGGATTGTATTCTTCACTTCAACTGATTATGTTTACGGGTTGTTCAGTTCAACCGGATGGCTTTAGGTTTTAGATATGTCTTTGGTTCTTCTAACCGGCTTGATTTCTTGACCGGTTGGAGTTCTTTACCGTTCCTGCACAATAAGTTTGTTTTGTTAAGTTCTTATTTACCGGTTAAGTTTATCTAACACAACTTACAGATCATGTTTTCATGATTTGCATCAAAATATACAAACCTGTAATTTTCATGCCAATATCAACGTTAGCCAAATTATGATCAGCAATACGATTGTGAACTATATTATCAGGATGAAGACGGTCAAGGAAGACAAGTCCGCTTCATCCATTCCTTTGTCGAGCGGTCAGTCGACTACTCAATCTAAGCGTCCTGCAGCCTCTGGTCGCAAAACCCCTTCTAAGAGGAGAAAGCTAATGGTGTAGGAGTCAATTACAAGTTCAACCATCTAGAAGCGCACTTATATCGATAAAACCACCGAGGTTTTCTCCTATTCTAAGAAGGCAAGACTGGCAAACTCCTATGTTGCATATGTGCCTCTCTTTTTTGCTCTTGTTTTGCCTCTTCCCATTGCGCTTGTTGAGGCATATGATGTAAATCAACCTAAAGAACCAGCATTTGTTTATTAGAGGGATGATACTCCTGCTGATCAGGAACTTCCTAAGGTAACCTCTGAACCCATTTTGGTCGTAGAGCCTACTATTGTTCCCGTTGTGGAACCAACTGCTGAACCAACTGTTGAGTCAGTTAGTGCTGATGAATAAATACCTGCATGGGACCTTGTTGTCTCCCCTACATCTCTAGCGAATGCTGAAACTGGTAGTGTGGTCTTTGAAAATGAAACTGTTCAGACGACGCCTGCTATAGACCCGACGACTGATCCTCAATCTGAAGCTGCTATCCCAACAACAATAGTCCAAAAAGCACCAGTTGCCTTTTCTTGCGCCTCTCCAGCAGTGTTAGAAAGAAAGGTTCAAGAAACACAAGGCATATCGTTCAGGGAACATGTCCCTGTTGCCAAACCTGCCGAAGTTGCACGTAAGAAAAAATTAATTTGATCGAAGAGCCCGAGTCTCTCTAAGGTCGAGCAGTTAATTGACCTCATCTTGGAGGAGGTTGAGTCCACTACCTCTGGGAGAATAGAGGCCTTCGACGGGTGGTGCTACATAAGGCTCCATACAAAGGTCACCAATGTCATCAAAGGCACCAATGTAAGTAAGTAGTGGAAAGAGTTGATTATGTTGGAGAAATTGGTCCTCTCTTGGACCCACACCAAAGACGTACATGAGGCTCTCAAGAGGAGAGAGCTCGTTGCTGAAATAGCCAAAGGGTTCTGCCCTCTACCCGATTATTCGAGAAAGGGAAGCCAACTATAACCCTTTGGAGAGAACGACTGAAATAGATGGCTAAGTGAACATCCGTCTGCAACTAATCATGGATTCTTACATTTCAACAACTTTACGTTCCATTCATGGCACGAAGTCGTCCAGAACTGAAGAACTCCGTAATGAGGTGTCCCGTACTGAGCTGAACAACCACTGATGCTGAAGCGGAGCTGACATTCGTTGAAAAGTTTCAGCCTCCTCCTGCTCGATCTGTTGAGGAAAAGCGTTTGCGTGACCTTCTCAATGTTGAGCATCCACCGATCTCTACTGAGCAGCAGAAGATTTCTGAGTCTGAAGAGCAGCAAGTTCCTTCAGCTGAGAAGGAGTTGTCTCAAGATGCTGAGCATCAACAACTCCCAATAACCGCTGAGCAACATCAAGTTCCTTCTATTGATAAGAAGTTTTCCTCAAAGATTGTTGATGAGCAACTTTCAAAAGTGATTGAGGAGCTCATCTCCCCATATCAAGAGAAGGGCATATCATCTGCTCCTCAGCAACTCATATCATCTGAGAAGAAGTCGTCTGCTGAGAAGGAGCCTCCCATGGCTACTTCTCAGCTTTTATCTCTAAAAAGACCTCGTTTGCTAAGAAAATCTCATCAGACGGGCAGACATCTAAAGAGAAGAAATCTGCCTCCCTCAAATCAAACCAGCTTCTTCTTCATCTGATAAATCCCTCCCTGATAAAACTCTTAGTTCTTGAGAGGAGTAAAGATTTATCAAGGATCTATGTGCTGAAATTGAAGGAGCAGACGGAAAGTCTCGAGCCATGGTCAATGTGCCTCGAGCCTCATCTCCAAATAAAGAACTAGTGTTGTCTGCTATTCAATTAAGTCATCGAGTCTCTCCTCTATGATCCATCCCTGCTGGTTCCCACATCGTATCTTCGTCTCCCATTTCCCCTAAGGATTCTTCTCAGGGAACCATAGATCTCTGCAACTTCATTCTTGAAGCTTATGCAGTAGGGCATCAAAACTATCTTTAATAAGTTGGAGAGTCTAGAAGAGAGTACTGCTTCGAACGCGAATTCTACTACTGATGTAGCTCAGGCTCAAGGAAATGCAAATAAAGATCTATCAAGAACTTTGGGTGAAGTATCGATGATCATAAATTAGTTGACCAGGATGAAGACCACTCTGCTCAATAATAACTTTAATCTCCATAACCAGACAAAGTCAACACTGGATTTCTTAGGCTATTAGCTTCTTCAAATTTCAAATTCTCTCAAGACTATTGATGTTGAACGCATTGAGGCTGCAAGTGCTGCAGCCAAGCAAGTTGTGGATACTAGACCTTTAGCTCTAATTACTCAAGATATTGATCCAGATGTTGATAATGTTACAAAGGAGGAAGATACCAATTGAGGGGAACCAGTAGTCGAGGAGAAGGTAGTTCCATTCGCAGTCCTCGAACAAGAAAGAACCTAGACCGCGGTGCAAGTCGTGGCGCAGGTCGTGGTATAGGTCGAGGTGAAGAAGCATTTGGAAGAGGAAGAAATTAGGATTCTGAAGGAATCCGTGGACGAGGAACTCGTCGAGGTTAGGATTTTCTTTTCTTTAGAGAAAATAAAGAAGACAACCAAGGTTGAAGTTTCAAGACTATAAAGGGAGGGAATCTAAACTTTGTACACTTTATGTACTTCATATTTATATAAATATATTATTTAATTTCTGGTTTCTCTTAACATAGTTTTAACATCATTAAAAAGGGGGAAACGTTTAGATTAAGTTAAATAAAGAAAAAGGAATAATTAATTAAAGTGAAATAATTAATTAAGGAAAAATGTTTTAATTGATTAAAATAAACATAGGTGTTCATGAACAAAACTAAGTTGTGTAAATTGTCTATGCGCATGTACAACTCAAGAAGCACTTGAAGACTTCTCACTTCAACAAACGTACTAGTCTAAAGAAGTGCGCTAGAAGACATCTTGTTTTAACAGACGTGTTAGTCTGAAGAAGCACAGGAAGACGTCTCACTTCAACAGACGTACTAGTCTGAAGAAGTGCACTTGAATTCGTCTTGCTTCAATAGACGTGTTAGTCTTAAGAAGCGCAAGAAGACGTCTCACTTCAACAGACGTGCTAGTCTAAAGAAGTGCGCTTGGTGACTTCTTGCTTCAAAAGACGTGTTAGTTTGAAAAAGCGCAAGAAGATGTCTCACTTCAACCGACGTGATAGTTTGAAGAAGTGCGCTAAAAGACGTCTTGCTTCAACAGACGTATTAGTTTGTAGAAGAGCAAAAAGACGTCTCACTTCAACAGACGTGCTAGTTTGAAGAAGTTCACTTAAAGACGTCTTACTTCATCAGACGTGTTAGTCTAAAGAAGCACATGAAAACGTCTCACCTTAACGAACATGCTAGTATAAAGAAGTGCACTTGAAGATGTCTTGCTTCAACAAACGTTCTAGTCTGAAGAAGTGCACTTGAAGATGTCTTGCTTCAACAGACGCTCTAGTTTGAAGAAGCACAAGAAGATGTCTAACTGCAACATATGTGTTAGTCTGAAGAAGTGCACAAGCAGACGTCCTGCTTCATTAGACGCTATAGTCTGAAGAAGTGCGAGTAGACGCCTTGCTTAAGCAGCCGTCTGAAGAAGCGTTTGCCTATCTGCTTAGCTCATTAGCATATCGAACATTAGTGTTCGTTATCAGCTGTCTGCCTAGTCATCTTAACATGCTAAATACACTTAACTTCCACGTACTCAAATATTCCTCTGGCCCGCGTTGTACCTTCCAATACATCACGTTCTATTGAATATTTTATAGTACAATCTGGTACGCCACGATCCAACAAATATATTCTTATGTACGATCTTTTACACCTAGTGTACATCCAATGAATAAATGACACGTATCCAAGAGGAAGATTCAACTATTGCTACACCTTAATATATATAAGAAGTAGAGTACAACGACGAATCTCTCGACTCTCAGTTCACTAATCTTTCTTATACGCTCGCTAGAAATCTCTAGTTATTCAATCTATTATTTTACCTGAGTGTAATTTTAGTATTGTAAGTTGAACAGGACTTTGTCTGTTCAATATAGTGATAGTTAGGAGTTTAGAAACAGGCAACTGTTAAGATCTGTATATCTAACTGGGTTTTGTTTAGTTTCTATACATCAAAGCCTTATAGTGAAAAAACTTTTGGAAATAGAAGAAGGGGTGATCGCGACCGCCTGCTCTTGATCTTCCACCGCGTTCACCACCACTGGCACATCCACCTTGATCAACATTTGATAGCCTACTCCGGCCACCACCACTTCTACCTCCACGCTCACCACCGCTTCGACCTCCACCTCTCTTGGTTGGCCTAGGATTGTCATCAGTGCTTGGAGCTCGCCTGGATCTTATGCCGGTTGACACACCATCATTTCTTCAGCTTGATTCTCCTTGAACTGGTCGAGGTTGAGCACCTTCAGCATTGACCTTTGCAACCTCCTTTGCTTGAAATTTCCTAGCAATGGAGTCAGCAAATTCCTGACGTTCATTATCATTCCTGCTCAAACACCCCTGAATTTCCACCATCTGATTCATCATTGAATTGCCTTTCAATGTCCAATAATTCACTTGGACGGCTGAAGAGTTGCTTTTCAAACTTTGAAAAGTTTACATTCGCGATATGGGTCTCATATGTGTTTTTCTTCAAAGTGTTATCTAGCTCAGTGAGGACCTTGAAGATATTGCCAAAGCTCATTCTTTCTTCTTCCCTTGACTTCATAGCCTGAGACATGGTCTTCTGAATTGATGAGAGCATAGACCTCATAGATCTTAACACTTTATTTCCTCTGACAGATGACTCTTCATGAGACGAGACTTCTTTAGATTCTGCTGCCATGCTTTGAATCGGCTCAAAGTTTGTAGGAATCTGCAAGGATTTCTCCGGTTGATTCATTTTGGCTTTCTTAGCAGCTTCATCTCGTTCTTCTTCTAAGATTTCTTCTTCAGCTCTCTGAAATCTCTCAAGCAAATTTCCAGAGTAATGAATGGGATTGTTGAGGTTATCATGAACATTTCCCACAATGGTGTTGTGAAATAAACTGGGCTTGATAAACGTTATTGGTTGATCATGTTCCTCCTCAGATGAGGAACTTTCTTCTTCATCATTCTTCTCTTTGGAGGGTTCCCCCTCAGTTCTGGCAATTTCTGGCTGAGTATCCTCGGCCAATTTTTCTTGAACAACCTCTGTTCTCACAACAGGGGTTATTAACACGTCTTCTTCAATATGAGCTTTAAAAGTCTCCTCAGTAACATCTTCTATGATGACTTCTTCTTCATTTATCTCAAGAGCTTGTTCAGGCTCTTGGATAATCACATCTTCTTCTTCTTCATTCAGACGTTCTTGAATAGGTTGGTCTAGAATGCGTCTCTCTTCGGCAGAAAGATTCCCGAATTCGATCAGGAGAGCAGCATCTAGCTCATCAGCATCATTATCAGCATCTAGAATATCCATAGCTTCTTCTTCATTTAGAGGTTCTGCGCCAGAGCAATCGACACCATGAATGTGTCTAGAAGCAACATAAACATAACTGTCCAGGATATCGTTCAACTTCTTCAATACTTTCATTTCAACATCAACTCCTTTCACATCAGGATTGAAGTTAGCTTTCCTGGCTTCAAATATTGGAAAAAGAGCTTTTCCAGATATGCACGCTTCCACTAGATCTTTTCTCTTTAGAGCCTCACTAACTTCTGAGGTTCTTGCCCATTTCAAAACATTCTTCTCGTTTGCTACCCTCTTCTTCCATTCTTTAGTTATAACAGCGTTTGACAAAGAGTCGTTGTACTTGGAAGACAGTCTCACCATGGACCATAATTCATAAATTCCCAATTTCTCAGCAGTAAGAACTTTAACTTGATCTAGAATGAGGTCAACAATTCTTGTTGTCTCCGATACCTTCTCAGGAACTTGAATTGCAATGGATTTACCTTTTCCGATAACCTCTACGGGTCTTAAAGTAGGTCTTGGTTCACCGATCACGATTTCATCAGCCCGATTTCTGGAACGCATTAGTTCGAACGCAGATTGTGATTTCTTACAGAGCTCGGTAGGGAGCTCCATACGAACAACTTTCCCAGCTACTAGTGAATCTTTAGGAACTGGAATAATGGGTTCACCAGCCACAAGGGTAAGAACTGCACCTTGTTCTAGTTGCGATGACTCTGTAGCACCGGCGACTACAAGATTAGTTTGAACAACATGAGACTCAATCCTGTCAACAATTTCATCATTTGGACCGGCTGACTCAACAGCAGGCCCTTCAGCAGATTCTCTCAATGGAGAGAATATAGATTCAATTTGTTCCACTATGAGAACATCAAATTTAGGCATAGCGGTCAAAGATTTAGAAGACTTCACCTTTGCAGATTTAGACGCTCGGGGCGCCCTTGTCTTCTTCTCCTTTGAGGCACAAGACCTCGAAGGTTTCCTCAAAAAGGTTGAGGGAGTGGATAATGATGACATTGGAGTTGCAGCAAGTACGTCTGGACCTTGCATCAACCTTGAATCAACAGATTCAGAGTCTTTCAGGTTTGGACTCTTCAGACTGGAGGAACTGGCCTCCGATTTGTTTACAGTTTTCGTTCTCTTTGTCCCTGTTGACAGAGGGCTTTGATCGGGTAGAAGGCTTTCCACCGGTCTGGTAGCTAGAGGCACCAGAGATTCAAGGTTGCTCTTCAACCTCATCAGCGTGCTAGCCACCGTAAGAGCAGTAAATACTCTTGGAGAGTTAATCTACGTCGGTTCACCAATAGGTACCCCCAAATGCTTCAACAAATGACTCAATTGAACCGCATACGTTATACTTTTCTTGTTCGTCTAACTGATAGAATAACACAAGTTCTGGAAGAGGGTATGATAGAAAAATTAAGTAAGTTAATTTTCAAACCGGCCATACATTACAAGTTTTGAATATTTATTCTTAATAATCAAAAAGGGAGAAATTGATAAGAAAAATTAAGTAAAGTCAATTTTTGAAACCGTCCAGAAAAACTAAACAACTATTAACTTCTATGTGCAGGAACAAATCGAATTGTATAAACCGTTGGAGCCTCATAAACCGACTGTTGAACACTTCAAAGAAATCCAGTTTCAAGTGAACACTTCAAAGTAAGATGACGAAATTGACGTGTCTCGAAGGGATAAAAGAAGATAAGATCTGATCAGAAGCATGCGAGGAAAGCAATGATGATTTATTGATACGACGTTGACAACCGGAAGGTGCATGCCTTACACGTGTTCGAATCAACAAACCGGCAACGTCATCTTTACCTGAGGAGTGTCTGCATGCTTGCCAAGTGTTGAGGAAGGTGAAACGTGCAAGCAACCTCCCTACACCGGCGTGATGCTGGATCAACCAATCCCACGGTGAGAGAAGAATGTGACCGTTGGGATCGTCCTCACTATAAAATGAATACGAAGCGACCTCATTAATGGCGAACACAACAAACGAGCAAGCGACACAATTTACGAAAATCTTAGAGAGATAAAGAAATCTTACAAACAATCCAAAACTGGTGTGTCATAAACCGGAAGCTTTGTGTGTGTGTTTGTGTTGTACTTGTATATTACATCAAGAGTGAATTGGTGTAACCGGCGAGTAGCGAGTTGGGCTCGACCGACATTGTAATTAATGTAACGTTGAAAGTTAGTGGAGATCCTTCTCATAACCTGAGAAGAAGGGGTGACGTAGAAGGGTTTGCTCCGAATATCCATAAAAATTCTTGTCTCGTATTATTTCCTTCATTTACTGCTTACTCACTTAACCTAACCAAAATCAATCTTACTCCTTATATCAAAAACCGGTCCACTCATATCTTTAAAACCGACTCCTTGATAATATCATCAATCTAAGTCGCATACGTTGCTTCAGACTGAAACAGACATTTCCGCCCTTGAACCCGGTTCAAGAGTCTGTGACAGTTTGCGAAGTGCTGAGAACGGTTATAGTCTCTAACCGGACTATCACCAAAGTGGTGTGTGTGTTGTAAGAGGCCACCCTTCATAAAACCGGAAACACCCCGGTCCTCCAAGGACGTCCCCGATCCTAACAAGTGGTATCAGAGCGAGGTTCTTAGTACTCAAGCAACCAAAGAAGATGGGAAGCATGACCCACAGCGACAAGCCACCAATGCTAAACAGTGAAGCGTTTAGCAGTTGGAAGAAACAAATGTATCTACATCTGATCACGTTGGATGATGAGATGAGCCGAGTCCTGAAAGAGGGACCGATCAAGATCAACAAGGAGTTAGACGAATGGACAAATGAAGATCGAAGACGGAGTAACCTGGACAACCATTGCATGAGGCACATCTATAAGGCTATAGATGATAACACCTTGAACAAGATCTCAGACTGCGATAATGCAAAGGAAGCCTGGGAAACGATCATTCAGATCCATGAAGGAAACGAAAGAACAAAGGAGAACAAAATCTTGGTGGCTACACAGATATATGAAAACATCAAGATGAAACCGGGGGAAAATATGAAGGAATTCAGTAACCGGTTCACCAGTGTGGTCAACGAGCTTCAAACACTCGGAAAGAAGTACGACATCCGAGAAGTAATCATTAAAACCTTAAGATCACTGCCGAGCACTTGGGATATCAAGACCATGGTGATGAAGGAATCAAGCACCCTTGGGCAGATGAAGTTGCATGACGTGTTTGAGGATCTAAAAGCCTACGAGTTCAAGATTAAGTCTCGGATCGAAGATGAAGCATCCACATCAACCGCAACCAGAGCTTTGGTTACATCGGTGGAACCGGCGATCCAAGTATCAACCGTTCCGGCTCCAGTAAAACACGCTGATCAGATCAGTGAAGATGTGATGGCGATGCTAGCCCAGAAATTTGGGAGATTCATGAAGAAGAATCAGCCTCCATCTAATAACGATTTTAATTATAATTATGTAGATAAATCAAATAAAAGATGTTATAACTGTGACGGTTTTGGACATTTCAGGTCAGAGTGCAGAAAACCGAGGAGAGACGACAGAAAACCGGAAGGAAACTATCAAGGCAACTATCAAGGTAACACCTACCAAGGCAACCGGTACCAGGGTAACAACTACCAAGGGAACAACTACCGGAGAAATGATAACCAACGGAACGACTACCGGAGAAACAATGACCAGCATGCCGACGAAGGGAAGGAGATTCAGAAAGCACTCATCGCATCCGACGGTGGAAGCGAATGGGCGTACTCCGACAACGAAGACAATGAAAAAAGGGTAACCTGTTTCATGGAAAACGACGAAGAGGTATTTGATTTCTCTTCTGATGAGTTCTCTAAGGAAGATTTGATTTCTGCACTCAACGAAATGGTCACTGAGTTCAGAAACATATCTGCATACATACCGACTCCGGTAGAACCTAAAACCGTAGAGTCAAGTAGTATCACTATTAAGACATGCGAAACCGCAATGTATGAACCAGATAAACTATCCTTAGATAATGAGGAGACAGTTCAACCGGTAACTGAAACTGATGAACGAGCATTGTATGTTACAGCTGCATGGGAAATATCTCGTCAAGCGGTAAAACAGATGTGTAATTATAAAAGACATCCTAAATGTAGATTTGGTATCGGCTACGAACCAAACAAACAAAACGAATCAAAACAACCTAACGGGATGAAACTCACAAAAGACAATCTTCCTTTCATAAGATTTGTCAAGAGTTCATCAACCAAAAATAAGGAAGAACATGATTTAAAACCGGAAGAAGATCTAAAATACGTAAGTCCGACTGAATCGGAAAACTGGCTTCATCCTGAGAGAAGGAAAGCCAACCGGAAACAAAATAAAACAAACAGATCTCGGTCTCAAAGAAACTCATCACCACAACATAAGGCATTCTTGAGCAATGGTCAAGAAGTTAAGCCAAACATTATAAGAACAGATACCGGGAAAGTGATCCGACTTATTCAAATCTGGATCCCAAAGGGACTAATCAACCATGGACCCAACTGAATGTGGGTACCAAAAAGGTGTAAATAATCTTCTTTTGCAGGCTAGGAGAAGCAACCGGCTAAAGAATTCAGAATGGTATCTGGACAGCGGATGTTCAAGACACATGACCGGCAACGATGAACTACTAACTGACATCAAGTATGAAACCGGAGCAGTCATAACATTCGGTGACAACTCGAAAGGTAAAACCGTGGGCAATGGTAAGATTGTCCATGGTAACATATCCATAAATAATGTATTACTGGTAGAAGAACTGCGTTTTAATCTATTAAGTATAAGTCAAATGTGTGATGTGGGTTACAAAGTTGAATTTCATAAAAATGCATGCTTAGTTAAGAATCAGGAAAATGATATCCTTTTAACCGGTAACCGAATGAGAAATATTTACAAAGTTAATTGGAAAACTGATTTTGAAAAACCTGTGTGCATGATAGCCGGAAATGATCCAAACTGGTTTTTGCATAAACGGCTAAACCATTTGAATTTCAAAACAATAAGCTTTATATGTTCCAAAGAACTAGTTCATGGTTTTCCAAATGTTAAGTTTTCAAAAGACAAAGTATGTGCTGCATGTCAAATGGGCAAACAAATAAAGTCATCTTTCAAAAGTAAAGGAAACTATCAATCTGAACGGTGTTTAGAACTTTTGCATATGGATTTGTTTGGTCCGGTTAAAGTAACCAGTCTAGGAGGCACGCATTATACTATGGTAGTTATTGATGACTATTCTAAATTTACTTGGGTGACATTTCTAGCTTCTAAAAATCAAGCAACTCCAAACCTGATCAAATTAATTTTGAGAATACAAAATGAAAAATCTATTCGAGTAAACAAAATCAGAAGTGACAGAGGAACTGAGTTTATAAATAGCAATTTAACCACTTTTCTTGATGATTCCAATATTAGACACGAGTTGTCTAGTGCTAGAACTCCTCAACAAAATGGCCTGGCTGAGAGAAGAAACCGAACTCTCAAGGAAGCCACAAGGTCAATGATAGCTGATTCGGGTATTGCTCAAAAGTTTTGGGCTGAAGCTATCAATACCGCATGCTACACACAAAACCGATCTTTAGTAACTAAACGTTTTTCCAAAACCCCTTTTGAAATATACTATGATCGAATTCCAAACATACGGTATTTTCGAATTTTTGGTAGCAAGTGTTTTGTTCACAACAACGGCAAGAATTACTTGACCACTTTTGATGCTAAATCCGATGAGGGAATAATGTTGGGATATTCAGCTGTAAGTAAATCCTATAGGGTGTACAATACTAGGACTTTAACAGTTGAAGAAACAGCCCACGTTGTTTTTGATGAATCAGTTGAACGAAACACCGCATTACCCTTCGACCTTCACAACAGAATGGAAAATTTCAATATTTATTCTGATGATGAAGACGAGGTTCCGGTTTTTAGACGATTTGTCAATGAACAAGCGGTTGATGCTGAACCTCAGGCTGTTCAAGTTGCCTTACCGCAGAAAGTTCCGGTTTCGACTGAAGAAATCGGTCGGTCTGACTCTGTTCAACCTACCGATCAGTCTAATCTTGATCAGCCAACCGAAAGCTTGATAGACACGTCTCGGATAAACCTCAGAAGGAACAAAAATTATCCTCTTGAACTAGTAATAGGTAACATATCCTCACCCGTCCGAACTAGGCAACAAAATTTGGAACACTATGAAAACTCAGCTTTCATATCACAAATTGAGCCGAAAAAGGTGGATGAAGCATTGTCAGATCCCGATTGGATACTAGCAATGCAAGAGGAATTAAACGAGTTTGAGAGAAATAAAGTCTGGTACCTAGTCCCTAGACCGAAAAATAAACCGGTTATAGAAACACGATGGGTATTCAGAAATAAATCAATGAAGACGGTTTAGTTACGAGGAACAAAGCCCGGTTAGTGGCTCAAGGCTATAAACAGGAAGAAGGTGTTGATTTTGAAGAATCATTTGCCCCTCTAGCTAGACTTGAGGCCATTAGAATATTTTTAGCATATGCAGCTTTCAAAAATTTCAAAGTTTTTCAAATGGATGTTAAAAGTGCTTTTCTAAACGGTAAAGTAAATGAAGAGGTATATGTTAATCAAACTCCAGGTTTCAAAAATCCAGAACACGAAAATCATGTTTACCGCTAAACAAAGCCCTTTACGGTTTGAAACAGGCTCCAAGAGCCTGGTACGATACATTAACACAATTCCTATTTGATCACAAATTCACAATAGGTTCAGTTGACAAAACACTTTTCAAATTTGAGAGAAAGGAACACATATTACTTGTTCAAATTTATGTCGATGATATTAGTTTCTGATCAACCGATCCAAAATTATGTGATAAATTTTCAAAAATGTTGACTGACAAATTTCAAATGAGTATGATGGGAGAACTGAGTTTCTTCCTAGGACTTCAGGTTAAGCAGATTGAAGCCGGAACATTCATAAGCCAACCGAAGTAAACAGCCGAATTATTGAAGAAGTTTGGAATGGATACATGCGCGGAGGCGGCTACACCAATGAGTCCTTCTGTAAAGTTAGACAAAGATGAGGATGGTTAAGCCGTTGACATCACAGCATATCGAGGAATGATTGGATCATTGCTTTATCTAACAGCCAGCCGACCTGACATTTTGTTTGCGGTTGGAGTATGCGGAAGATTCCAAGCCAATCCAAATCAATCACATTATATTGCGGCCAAAAGAATATTAAAATATCTGAAGGGAACTCAAGAAGTGGGACTTTGGTATCCAAAAGACTCAAGCTTCAACCTCATAAGCTACTCAGACGCTGATTACGCATGATGCAAGATCGATAGAAAGAGTACAAGTGGAACCTGCCAGTTCCTAGGTGAACGGTTAGTCACCTGGAGCAGCAAGAAACAAACCTCAGTTGCAACATCAACCGCAGAGGCAGAGTATATAGCAACCGGAAGCTTCTATGCACAACTCCTCTGGATCTAACAAAAACTAAGGGACTTTGGTGTAGAAGCCAATGAATCTCCAATATTCTGTGACAACACCAGCGCGATAGCGATCACATACAATCCGGTGTTGCACTCAAGAACGAAGCACATTGATATAAGACATCACTTCATCCAGGAGCATGTTCAGGAGAAACACATCCGGTTGGAATACGTCTCGACCGAGCAACAAGTAGTTGACATCTTCACAAAACCGCTACAGGAAGCTAAGTTTTCTCATTTCAGAAATATTCTAGGAATTACTGATGTTAAGCAACTTATATCATGATCACGCATGCATATTGCTTACATACGTAACACTGAAAAACCGGGATATGTGTTCAGGGAGAAACTCTCGCTTCTCAAACCATATTCAAATAGGCTATAAAAAATTCAAGAATGCTAACCGGGAGGAAGTCTCCGGTTACGCTTGATCACTTCATGATGTCAAATCATGTGTATACTTACTATACGGTTGAAATGACTTGGTAGAAGTGGATATACTTAATCCAAAGTTGAACAAATGTTGATGTGACTCAACATTTCTTCACAATCGGAACAAAATATCCAACTAAAACCGGTCATGGAAAACCGCTCAGTACAAATGCACTCTGGTTTTGATGGAATGAACTTTTCCGGTTAATTTGAGATAGCTAACCGAGTTTTCATGCATATCTTGAGAAATGAAGCCTGTAATAAATAAAAATAGTCTACCGCAATCGAGATGACGACATGTGTCCATCATCAAGAGAGGGAGACTCACATCTTGTCAATAGATTTTTGTCATCATGAATATCTTGGTAATAATTAGTTTTGCATTGGAAATAAACATTATACACTTCAACAAGTTAAAGCCTATTAACTAATTGATGACATCACTAAGCATGCTTAACCTATTGATCTAGCCGAACCCCTGGCTATATAAACAACCTTCAAATCCTCACAACTCTTCACAAAATTCACTATTCACAAAAACTGTCTTGAGCTTAAATTATCTCAAGAACATGAACTCCAACTCTCTAGCAAAGATAATTCTATTGGCTGATTTCAACTCAATCTACCAATACGAAGATCATGATGTCAAAGAAATGTTCTTAGCCATTGAAAGAAGCGGGCAAAGAGGATTTCTTGAAAACAGATTCATTCTCGACTATCTAGTAGTCGAAGAATTCTTCCAGACCGTAAAGGAGGTGCGTCGAGACATAATCGTTGCACAAGTTTATGGTCAATCTTTTCTATTCAACGAGACGGATTTCGCTGAATACTGCGGTTTGCCCACTGAAGGAGTAACCGACTTAACCTACTCTCCGGTGACCATGGAAGAAATGTGTCATCGGTTCTCCAACTCTGACATCCCGGTTAGACCCTGGGGTGCTAAAAGCCAACTCTCTCACAAGTACCAGCTTCTTTGTGAGATTATGGGAAAGTCCGTTTTGGTCAGAGAGAAAGGCTATTACTACACCCAAAGGCTTTTCGAGATGATGATCGTTGTTACGGTTGGGACACCGGTAAATTGGTCCTGGATCATCTTCAACAACCTGAAGAAGATGCTTCTTTCAAACAAAACCGGCTACGCTCCTCAGATAAGCAGTTTCTGTGCTAGCTTGGATATCCACTCCGGACCCTTCATCAGTCTCCATCCAAAGCATGTGCTCACTAAGGAGAGAGTCCAAAAGCTGATCGACCGATGGGAAGCAGCTAAGGCAAAGAGGAATCAAGCGGCTGGGTCATCCAATGTTTAAATCATCTCTCGTCCTTTCTGTCTTTTCCCAAACCGGTAATTTTGTTGTACTACCGGTTTGGTACCTTTAATTAATGAAGATCATTTCTTTCCTTTTCAAATCAGAAAATCATAAAGTAAATGACCAACATTAAATGCGCCGTATAAAACCAAATCGAATCACTCTTGGAAACAGAAATCTTCGTTTTCAAGAAGCATGCCTGATCCGATTTGATTAGACATGCCTTTATCCTCTTGAAAATTTACAAAACATTTATGACCAGACATAAACGGTCTGATTTTTCAAAATATCCTCATTTAATGCATCCAACCGCTCATGCTATAAAAAGGGACTCAATCCTGCATCTTCAAAAACACGCCTCCTTCACTCTTTTTTCTAAAGCTTGAAAGTTCAAAAGAACTCCTTTCGATTCTCACTCTTCTTCAAAAAAATGTCTGCTGAACTAAGAAACACAATCGTCGTCAACTTCGAAGAAGTAAAAGATGGACGGTTTCACGATACCATCTTTCAACCGATCATAGAATCGGGGCTCCGAAAATTCCTTGAAGGCTCAGACACCATCCTTGTAGAGGAAGTGTGCGAGTTCTTCAACAATGGGAACATTCTCGATGATGGTAGTATAAGGACCATCGTTGACGGAAGATTTGTTTGGAGTACCGAAGAACATTTTGCTGCTTTCTTCAACCTTCCAACCGAAGGGTTCTCTGACTTCCAAACACCATTCTTTCCAGATAAGGAAGACTTCGGCTTTATCTTCTCCTCTTCCATCGAACCGGTCGAAGACCACGGGAAGAAGGAAAAACTCGCCCCTCACTACCAAGTCTTTCATGATTTGGTTCAGCGGTCTATCATGGGCCGAATGCCAAACCAAAACTACAACCGGGAGGCATTCGACATCATGATAGCCATTATCTGCAAATCGGCAATCAATTGGTCCTCCTATCTATTCAACAACTTGAAGCAACTCATAACCGTTTCAAGAGGAAGGGTCAGTTTCGCTCCACAAATCTCTCGATTTTTGGAGGCTCAACGCTGCAACCTTGGGCCCGGTGTTCCTGTCGGACCGGCCAACACTATGACTGTATCCATGCTAAATAGATGGATATCAAGGATTGAGGAACGGACACCTAACAACACCGTGGACAAGTGGCTTGACAGAATGGTGGAAGGGGATTGGGTCGATCTAAACTAAGTTGTTTGTTTTTCTTTTCGGTTTTTTGGTCATTTTGTTGTACGACCGAAAACCGCTTAACTACTCTTTCGGACTTGGTTATAAAATTTTCTAATTTTAAAGTCTCCGGTTTCTCTTTCCATATTTTTCTTTCCGGTTTCAAATTCAATAAACATAAGACTTCATGTCAAACGAAACTTCCGGTTAACAAAGATTTCGGTAAAGAAAAAATGAAAATTTTGAAAAACTTACCGCCCACGGTTTTACCGCACAAAATTTACCGCTCATTGTTTTTCTCCGCATTTACCGCCGAAAGTTACTGCAGTAACTTTTGGAGGGAAAATTGGCGCCAAACTATTATCAAGTGACGGTTCGTCTTCCAACCGTTCGAAACCGCTTCCTATATAAGTTCAGATCAGTTCATTTTCTACATACGCTTTCTCTCTCTAAAAACTCTCAAATCTTCAAAGGCTCTCTAACTTCCGTTCATCGCTGTTCTTCATCTTTTTCTTTCACAAATTCATCATGGCTCTGGGTAAAGCACCTTTTCAATGGATGTTGCAGATCTATTTCAACGACATCGACGAACACGCCGGGGAGGAAAACAAGGCTGTGCTTCAATCTCTAAGAGATTCGGGATTGGAGGCGTTCTTGTCTGGTCCGTTCGTCGTGCACCCGACGGCAGTTATGGAATTTCTGGCGACGACGACTTTGACGAAGAGGAAAGTCTCCGCCACCGTCAACGGTAAAGAGATTCACATCACGGAGGAGCTTTTCTCTAAAGCACTCGGTTTGCCAAACACCGGTTTGGACTTCAAGGCTGACCTAACCGCTGCAGAATCTAATGCGGTCCGGTTAGTGATATCGGCTGACGATCAGGATCTGGTGATTCACTCAAGCCGGAAGAACAAACTGAAACCGGAGTTCAAGTGGTTGCTGAACATCATCTCTCGTTCGATTCAGGGTAGAGGAGGTAACTTCGATAACTTGACGAAACTTAAGCTGAAAATGATGATGGCAATTGTCCGCGGTGACAAGATAGATTGGGAAGCCGTTATCTTCGAACAGTTCTGTGAGATGGTGATATAGAAGGATGGCCGGGTTCAGGCCTTCGCAATACAAATCAACAAAATTCTTAAGTTCCTTAATGTGGAACTTTGTGAAGGTGAACCGCTCCCACCCAATAACATTCTCAACTCAGAGCAAATGAGTGAGAAGACTGACAAAGCGGTTAATCCAAAGTCTTCCAGAACGAAGTCTTCAAAGGGGACCAGTTCTTCCGCTCCGGCTTAAGAAGGTTCAAAACAAGAAAAACCGAAGAGGAAGGCGGTTCAAGACGAAGCCTCCTAGAAGAAGAAGGGAAGGAAGAAGTCTTCCGCAAAGAAAAGCTCCAACAAGCCGGCTGACTCCGAGAAAACCCTTTTCTCGGACAATTCGCCGAAGAGAACCGGAGACGTCTTCCAGCCCATTCCCATCAACACCGTTTGTCCCATCAATGTTGACTCTCCATCACCAAGGCAAACCGAACCCTCGGGGAGCCACCAAACTGAGTCAGCATCAAAGGAGGAAGCAGAGGTTAGTATTCGCTCTGAACACTCCAAGTCCCTCAACAAGAACATCGATGAGATCATGGCTGACGTAGGTTTAAATACCTCGGAAGTCATTGTTGACGTAGTCCAAAACATTGCTAAGGAAACCGAAGACGATGTATCAAGTCGTCTTAAGCCAGCTGATCAGGTTGAGATACCCGGTCAGAGTAAAATTAATTCGGTCGAAGACACGGGCAAAACTGTGAACATCACCCCTTCGGCTCAGGAGGGCAATACTGAAGAACAAGGACCATCCGGTTCAACGGGGAACAAGTCTGTTCCAATAGATACAACAATCCAATCGGCTCAAGATGGGCCAGCAGACTCAACAATCATACCTGAAGGGCCAGTTCAGGTTAACATGGGAAAAGAGGTTTTATTCGAAGATTCCACGGTAAAGGGAAAAAGTGTTCTGCAAACCGGCTCCCAACCTGAGATTATAACCGAAACCGAGGTCATCTTTTCCGCAGAAGAAGAGGAGGAGATGTTTGAGGGGCTCATTAGGGATATGGACAAAGATGCCAGTGAGTTGATATCACCATACCACCTATGGGTAAAGCTCCGTTGTGAGACAAGTTGTCGGACATGATCCCGACGATGAGCTGCAACAAACATTGGGAGAAACTCTTAGAATTAGAAGAATTGGCTCTCAAGCTGGCAAACACCAATGTTATCCAAGCCGCTTTCAGCAAAACCGCGGTGATTCACGAATACGCCCGGTTACAAGCAGTAGAAGACGCATTAAGGGAAGCAGAAGGAGTAGTTTTAACTCCTATTGAATCGAGAATGTTTGAACGGTTTCACCCAGTGCGGGAAAAACTCATTCAAAATGTTGACCGGCTTGACGCAAAATGGAGAACCGATTGCAGACATCACTTAACTCATGCCGATCTATATCAAAGCAAGCCTTTCTTTGGTGCCGGGGAGACATCCATGACAGCAGAAAACCGGGGAAGTGATCCTCCTCAAACTGATAAGGCTCCAGAACTTGAGCAGGTAAAGCAGGTGGTGATCGATACAATTGAGTCTTGCCTTGGGAACTACAACATTGCAACCGATGAGAAGATTGCAACAATTGAAACCAACCTAACGAACACTATCTGGGGATCCGTTCAAACCGAAATGGCCAACACCGCTCAAACAACGATCAGGTCTATGATAGATGAAGTCGTGCAAACTTCTGTCAAATCACTTATCGCAAAATCCATTCAAACCGCAACCGCTCCCTTAGTCGATATGTTGCAGGCTATGGCTGTTCAGATTGGGGAGTTGTCCAAACTTCAAGTGAGCAAAACTCAAGAGCAAATCAATTCTGATGCTGAAACCGCAAAAAAACTGCAAGACGAAGAAAGGGAAAGGGAACGGTTAAGGAAGGAACTTGAAGAAAAAGATCATGCGCTTGCCAAGAAATGCGAAGAAGAAGAACATGCAGCTCTCCAAGAACCCATATCGGCTCAACCCTCACACTCTATGAAGACAAGGAATAAAAACAAGCGAAAGGCGGTTGCAGAGGTGATGAAGCGGGCAGAAAAAAACAGTCAAAGAGTGATCGAACCAGTCGGGCTGAACGTGCAACCTCTTGATGAAGAAGAAGAAGAGGACATCGAAGAACTCAACCGGCGTAAGAAGAAAGCGGTCGAAATCTCAACCGCAACCCCAAGCTCCAGACCGATTATTGCTCAAACATCTCGACCACGAAAACCAGTCTGTGCCGGTTTTGGCTTCGGTAAACGAACTCCCGGCATCTCAAGTGTATTTGCCGGATGGCAAATCGATGCTGAAAGAAGAGACAGGGAATGGAAGGCAAGGGAAGAGGAAGAAAGAAGGCGGAAGGAAAAAGAAATTGAAAAGGGGGGACCATCCAAACCTTAGTTTCCTTTATCTTCCTCATAAACAATTTATTTATGTTTGATTTGGTTTCAGAACTTAGTTGTTTTTATCATATTTTGAAGTTATTAATTTCTTAAATATCCTTTGAAAAATCAAAACGTGTTTTGAAATTTTTCTTAAACAGAAAACATCAAAAAGGGAGAAATTGTTAAATAGATTTTTCAAACCGGTCATACATTACAAGTTTTGAATATTTATTCTAAATAATCAAAAAGGGAGAAATTGATAAGAAAAATTAAGTAAGTTAATTTTCAAACCGGCCATACATTACAAGTTTTGAATATTTATTCTAAATAATCAAAAAGGGAGAAATTGATAGAAAAATTAAGTAAGTTAATTTTCAAACCGGCCATACATTACAAGTTTTGAATATTTATTCTAAATAATCAAAAAGGGAGAAATTGATAAGAAAAATTAAGTAAAGTCAATTTTTGAAACCGGCCAGAAAAACTAAACAACTATTAACTTCTATGTGCATGAACAGATCGAATTGTATAAACCGGCTGGAGCCTCATTAACCGGCTGTTGAACACTTCAAAGAAATAGAGTTCCAAGTGATCAAGTCAAGACTAGAGGAACCAGTTTTAACTCTTCCAAGAGACCGGCTAGCAAAGACAAGTTGTACATTCCAGCCGGACTATACTGTGTAAGAAACAAACCGGAAACTACAATTTGCAGAGATGACGTAAGATGACGAAATATACGTGTCTCGAAGGGATAAAGAAGATATGATCCGATCAGAAGCATGCGATGAAAACAATGATGATTTATTGATCCGACGTTGACAACCGGAAGGTGCATGCCTGACACGTGTCCGAATCTGCAAACCGGCAACGTCATCTTTACCTGAGGAGTGTCTGCATGCTTGCCAAGTGTTGAGGAAGGTGAAACGTGCAATCAACCTCCCTGCACCGGCGTGATGCTAGATCAACCAATCCCACAGTGAGAGAAGAATGTGACCGTTGGGATCGTCCTCACTATAAAAGGAATACGAAGCGACCTCATTAATGGCGAACACAACAAACGAGTAAGCGACACAATTTACGAAAATCTTAGAGAGATAAAGAAATCTTACGAACGATCCAAAACCGGTGTGTCATAAACCGGAAGCTTTGTGTGTGTGTTTGTGTTGTACTTGTGTATTACATCAAGAGTGAATTGGTGTAACCGTCGAGTAGCGAGTTGGGCTCGACCGGCATTGTAATTGTTGTAACGTTGAAAGTTAGTGGAGATCCTTCTCATAACCTGAGAAGAAGGGGTGACGTAGGAGGGTTTTCTCCGAACATCCATAAAAATTCTTGTCTCGTGTTATTTCCTTCATTTACTACTTACTCACTTAACCTAACCAAAATCAATCTTACTCCTTATATCAAAAACCGGTCCACTCATATCTTTAAAACCGACTCCTTGTTAATCTTATAAATCTAAGTCGCATACGTTGCTTTAGACTGAAACAGATATTTCCGCCCTTGAACCCGGTTCAAGAGTCTGTGACAGTTTGCGAAGTGCTGAGAACGGTTATAGTCTCTAACCGGACTATCACCAAAGTGTTGTTTTTGTTGTAAGAGGCCACCCTTCGTAAAACCGGAAACACCCCGATCCTCCAAGGGCGTCCCCGATCCTAACAGGGTATGAACCCAGTTTACCTGGATTCCCTTTGAGATAACACACATATAGTTATAACGGTCTTGACTATAGAGATTGAAGGAACCATCTTTTCCTTGTAGCGCCTTCGCCACCACGCCGTTCAGAAGAATGAAATGCGGTTTGAATACCTTCTTGAATCCATTCACATGGATCTTCAAACCGTGTGCAGAAAAGGTTGTCTTCATCTCTTCCATGATTTCTGAAGAGAGAACCAAGTCGAATAGATGACCCTCCGTCGGAAGTTCAAAGAACTCCGCATAAACTGATTCGTCGAAAGAAAATTACGTTCCGTTAACGGTTGCTACGATGGAATAATCCACCATAGTTGTCATTTTGAAGAACTCGCGAACTTCGTTTTCGTAGAAGATGAACGGTCCGCCTAGATACTTCCTTAACCCAGAATATTCTAGGGTTTGGAACATCTTCACCACCTCCAGTATCCACCTGCAAAGTACAGTGACCGAGAGTGATTTTCTTCACCATTTTAGAAGGATATAAAACGACACAGTATTTCAGAGAGATTTAGTGAGAGAAATGCAAGAGAAGCTAGGGTTCTTAAAGATTTCGAGAGATTGAAAGCTTTCAAATTCATGTAGTAATGTCCTTACATAGATGAAAGTGGGAAATACATAATAACCGTCTATTCTAGGGGTATGGCCCATTAATAAATGTTAGACGTCCTTTTTCAAGAAATCATCATTAAAAATGAGGGTATATCAGTCATTTTCTCTAAACTTGATAGACACGTGTCTTCATGTCATTAAGAGATGACTGTTTGATATTTTGAGCGGGAAAAGCAGATAGCTCTCAACGTGGGACAGCTGTCCTTGATCAGTCTAATCGGCACGTAGTTAGACGTTTTTCTTATTCCACAAATCCATATAACACACGTCTATTAGAAGGATGAGTCTATTAGACGCATACGTCTAATTCCGTGTTTATAAAAATCCGTCTAATGTTTATTAGACGTGTACGTCTAATTCCGCATAACCACCACGTGTCAGACATGTGTTGATTAGACGTGAGCATCCTTTTGCTCATGACGTAAAAACGTCTAACATCTATTAGACGTGTCCGTCTAATCGCGTAGGTATAACACCTCAACATATAGACTTAGATGTATAGATTATGAGCAAAAATACGTCTAAGTACATACTGTTTCTTTTAGACACCCTTATCTATTTAGACCGATTAAGGATATTCGTCTAGAGAGTATCTTTACTTCCAAAGTAATTTTTCCTCTCATCATGAATATGGACATTAGAGTTTAATAAACAATTTTTGTGGTCCAAAGACCAAAACAATTTTTAACAAACAAAAACATTTATTCTTCCAGAATGAAAAATGCCATTGTTGATCTTCCAAGCCATGTACTCAGAGAAGTACTCTTCAAGCTTCCTTCATGCGATCCTCCTACATCACCTACAAAATAAACTATTTACACATTTTGGTACCCACACTCAATTGGGTCCTCGATCAATTAGTCTCTTATGAATCCATATTTGAGTTATTCTAATGGATTTCCCATTTTGTGGTGTGATTAATGCATAAGATTTTGACTTAGCAGATGACTTCTGCTAGCCACTAATTCTTTATTTTGAAGAAGGTTTTCTTTTAAAACTCCTTGACTTAGAGTCAGGTTTGAAATTACCAGACTTAGTAGCTTTTTCAAGCTTATTCTTAAGCCAGCTTACAGTTGGTGGAACATAAACTATTTCATTTTTGAAAGCAACTTCTTCATGAATAGGATCAGATTCAATGTTAGTCACACTCCCTTTGACAAAGTTTATAGGTATAAACTTGTCAGTTGGTTTTGACTTTTTGCATAACAGGTTAGGATCATTGTTGTTATATCCCAATCCGGATCTAGATCTAGCAAGTTTCAACATGCTGATCTAATATTTAACAGCATCACCAGACCTTGTCCATGCACAGACAACATAGTTAAGCCTTTTATTTTCAGATGAAAGAGTTTGAATCTGTTCCTTGAGCATCTCATTCACATATGAGATCTCTTCAATCTTCTTTTCAAAATCATTTGACTCTTCCCTTTTAGACAGATTTAGTTTATTTAAATTTGATGAAGATTTAGTTTCATTTAGAGATTGCTAGCTTTCTGTACCCAATGACCATGTCATCTAGTGCAGCTACCAGTTTTTCCCTTGAAA
The DNA here is from genome assembly GCF_907164915.1 of Impatiens glandulifera. Classification (NCBI taxonomy): domain Eukaryota; kingdom Viridiplantae; phylum Streptophyta; class Magnoliopsida; order Ericales; family Balsaminaceae; genus Impatiens; species Impatiens glandulifera. The sequence goes on from NC_061864.1 coordinate 44,359,797, forward strand.
ACATTTCGAAAAAGAAATCAAATACCTCAGTCTCCTGAGTTTCTTCCTCATCCTCTCTAGCCATGAAGCAAGCTACGTCTTCTTCATCACTTTCACTTGATGAAAAGTACGAGCCACGGCTATTTCCTCTGTTCTTTCCGTCACCAGCCATAAGAGCCTTCAGCTCTTTTCCATCATCCTTGGCATCTTCACGCTTTCGCTTCCGGCATTCCGATGCATAATAACCTTTAATACCACAGTTAAAACAAGTAAAATTAGCTTTAGATTTTCTATTATCATTAGAATTTGAAGAGTTTGAGTTAGAGTTGCTCTTCTTCATGAAGTCGCCAAACTTTTTCACAAAGAGAGACATGGCATCGCTGCTCAGCTGCTGAGCTGCCATCTTCACGTCCGGAGCGGTTGGTGGCTCTTCAGCAGTCACCAGCGCCTTGGCAATGATAACGGACGTGGGTTGATCTCTTTCCATCCTACAGTTCAGCTCGAACTCATAGGCCTTGAGGTCAGTAAAGAGATGAAAGAGAGAGATCTTGTTAAGATCTTTGGATTCTCTCATTTCCATAGTCTTTATGTCCCATTCTCTTGGAAGAGCACGCATGACCTTGATAGCAAGATCCTGGTTGCTATAGGTCTTGCCTAGGATGGACAAAGAGGAGACGATCTTGCTAAATCTGGTGTCGAAATCATTCATTGTTTCACCAGGACGCATTTTGAAGCTGTCGAACTGTTGAGTGACAACCATGATCTTGTTTTCCTTAGTTTGCTCGTTGCCCTCACACAGTTGAGTGAGTCTGTCCCAAACCTCTTTGGCAGTGTCACATTCGATGATGTAGTTGAACATATTGTCATCGAGAGATCTGTACAGAACATCAAGAGCCATGTTGTTGAGGTTGTTCTGCCTCTTTTCATCAGTGGTCCAGTCAGACTTCTCCTTATCAATCTTCATAGGACCTTCTGTGACAATGCTCCACATATCACCATGAAGAGAAGAGAGATGAGCACGAACTCTTTTCTTCCAAACAATGTAGTTTTCACGAGAAAAGGTTCGAATGGTTGTAGCACTGACATCTTTGGGTATGGTCGACATATTTCAGGAAAGGCTTGGGAATAGAAACAGGGCTCTGATACCAATTGATAGGATCGACTTTATCAATAGAGACGGGGGTCTGGCTAAGGATGAAGGCTTATGAAAAACGGTTTGAAAGAAATCATGTTAGGGATTTAATTCGCTTTCTATTCTACGCAAACTTGTGTAAACACTTGAAATGGATTCAAGGCGGAATTGTTTACTTGGGTTCGCAGCACAAGATGAAATATAAAAAGATGACAGAAATGAAGAACACAACAGTTTGTTTATGGATGTTCGGAGAAACTCTCCTACGTCACCCCTTCTTCCAACCACCGGAAGAATTCACTATAATATGATTTGAATCAAACACAATTTACACACACACTTAGCTCACTATTGAACAAAACACTTTCTGTTCAATTACAAGATGAAGAATATCACTCAGCTAAACGTGTTTTGATTCTAGCTCTCTCTTGATTCACACACAGTGCAATCAGAAAGAAGCTTCACAATATTCAAAGGCTTGAATTCTCTGTAGTTTCAGTAAGCAAGATTGGCAAGTGACCGGTGCTTCGTCCGTTGTCCTTAGGATTTGTTAAATACTGAGCAGGAGCTAACAGTCGAATCTTAACGATGCCATGTCACTCTTCGTTAAGAAGTTTGGTAAATTCATGAAGAAAGCCCATCCTAACTTAAACTCTTCTAATAATAATTATAGAAATGATTCCAAGGCTAATTTAAGTGACAAACCAGGTCACTTCAAGGAAGACTGCAGAAAGCCAAAGAGGGACGATAAGAAGAATCATAATAAGAAGAACAAAAAGGAATAGAAAGCTCTCCTAGCTAAGGAAAGAAAAAGCAAATGGGATGAAAGCAATTCTGATGATAGCTCATCAAGTGAAAGCGATGATGAAGTTGTTAAATGCTTCATGGCCAACGACGATGAGGTATTTGACTTCTCCTCAAACAAGTTTACAATAGAGAATTTAACCATTGCACTCAATGACATGGTCATTGAGTACAAGAATCTATCCGACTCATTTAATGAATTAATTTGAAAAGAAAATCTGATAGCCCTTCTACATCTGAACCGGAAATATTTGAAAAAAAATGACTGAACTCTCATTTAAGAATGAGAAGCTCAAGGAAAAGATTCAAAATCTTTCTTCTAAAAACCAAAGGTTAACCTACATGGTTAGTTCTTGGAAAAACTCTAGTGAAGTAGTTAGACTAATAATTAGTCAGCAAAGACCTGCCGGTCCGGTTTAGGATTTATTAAAGGTAATCCAGATGAGTCCAACAAAAGGTTGAACCCAGTAAAAGGCAGTCTTAAGTCTATAATCTTTTTCAAGGGACATTTTACTGAAAGTGGAACTGATCACAACTGTGATGACTTAACGTTAAAGGTTGAGGTTAAATATGTGAAGCCATTTTTTAGTTGGCTGAAACACAAGAAGAGGGCAGCCAACAAGTCTGGCAAGTCTGGAAAACTACAATATATGAAATCCTGTAAGAATTATCCTTATAACTATAGTTTGCATTTATGAAAAATGAAAAAATTGACAGAAAGTCAAGAAGTTTTCATCAGAAACAATCTATAAAGTTAAGGGATAAGCTGCTGGAAGGAAGACGTCTACTGAGCCTAAATCATACGCACTACTTACAACACAAAATGGGAGATCTATCAAAATAATTCAAATATGGATCCCCAAGGGACTAATCAACTACGGACCCAAGTGAATATGAGTACCAAAGCTATAAATATGTTTATTTTTAGGTACATCAAGATAGCTGTCTGGAGGAGTCTATCTGGTATCTAGACAACGACTTCTCTAGACACATGACGAGAAACAAACGTTTACTAACTGAAGTGACGAAAAGCACAGGGCCTAAGATTACATTTGGTGATAACAACAAAGGTATAACCGTGAGTAAGGGTAAGATTATCCATGGTAACCTTACTATTAACAACGTGCTGCTTGTAGAAAACATATGATATAACTTAATAAGTATTAGGAAAATCTGTGATAATGGTTATACAAATGTTTTTCAAACATATGATTGTCTTGTTAAGGATCATTAGGGGAATACCCTGCTGTTAGGAAGTAAAGTAGAAAATTCATATAAGATAAATTGGAAAAATAAGATGTTTGATCCTATATGCATGTTAGCTAAGAATTATCAAAACTAATTATGGCATAAAAGATTAAACCATTTTCATTTTAAAACCATTAACAATATATGTTCAAAAAAAATAATTTATGGAATGCCTAAATTTAATTTCTTTAAAGATAAGGTCTATCATGCTTTCCAGATGGACAAAAAGGTCATATCAACTTTTAATAACAAAGTGAATACTCAATTCGATCAGTGCATGGAATACTGCACATAGATATGTTTAGTCCAATTCTAGTAACCACTTTAAGGGGAATGAGATATACCCTTATCATTATTGATGATTATTCCATATTTACTTGGATTATGTTTTTATTATCTAATGATAAAACTGCTGATAATTTGATAAAGATCCTTAGCAGACTTCAAAATAAAAAATCTTTAAGTGTAAAAGAGATTAGAAGTGACAAAGGAACTGAATTTACGAACATACATATGTCATCTTTCCTTGAAGAGTCTGGTATTAAACACGAGTTATCTAGTGCTAGAAATCTACAACAAAATGGTGTTGCTGAAAGGAGGAACAGAACACTGAAGGAAGCAGCGAGATTTATGCTAGCTAACTACGGTGTTTCTCAAAAACTGTGGGCAGAGGCCATAAACACAACATGCTATACTCAAAACAGATCAATGATTAATAAATGTTTTAATAAAACACCTCACGAAATTTTTTATGGTAAAATTCCTAAAATTTCATATTTTAGAATATTTGGATATAAGTGTTTTATTCATAACAATGGAAAAAATTATTTGACAAATTTTTATCCTAAATTAAATGCTGGTATTATGTTAGGTTATTCTTCAGTTAGTAAAGCTTATATAGTGTTTAATAAACAAACTTTAACTGTTGAAGAATCTACTCATATTATTTTTGATAAATAAGTTGAAAATAACTCTAAGGAGATCATTGAAGTTACTAATAGGTTGGAATATGCTAATCTTCAATTTGATAGTGAAGAAGTTCAAATCATCAAAAACAGAACGTTTGATTAGCCGACTGAACTAGTTGATGCTCAACTAGACAACCAGAATATAAGTCAGTAGACGAATGAAAGTTCAGATGTCGCGGAGTCACCTGACTAGACGTCTGATCCTCTAGGACCAAACTTTAAATGGAATAGAAATCATCCACCCAAATTAATAATTGGTAATCCTAATGCTCTTCTTAGGATCAAACACCAATTAATGGATGAATTTACAAACTCTGCCTATATTTATCGAATTGAGCCTAAGAAAATAAATGAAGCATTGTTTGATCCAGATTGAATCAATGCTATGCATGAAGAGCTGGATCAATTTGAAAGAAATAAAGTGTGGCATCTAACTCCAAGACCGAATAATCAATCCGATATTAAAACTAGATGGGTATTTGTTGGGTCAAATTATTTTGACTAAGTGTTGAAATAATTTAACCTTTGATATTTTGATGATGAAATAACTTCTGAGTTTTGATACAGGTACGTTGAGACAATACGTTATTAGACTTGGATCTAATGAGGGTCATTAGACCGATTTTGATTTTCATTTGCATAAAATTAGACGCACAGTCTAACTCATCGGAGTTAGACGTGCAGTCTAATAGACGTGTAATTAGACGGACGGTCAAATAGTTACTTAGAATTAGACGTAAGTCTAATAGAATTAGACGTACAGTCTAACTCATCGGAGTTAGACGTGTAGTCTAATAGTTGTAAAGAATTAGACGCAGGTCTAATGAATACACGGAATTAGACGTAAGTCTAATAGAATTAGACGTACAGTCTAACTCATCGGAGATACACGTGTAGTCTAATAGATGTGTAAAGAATTAGACGCAAGTCTAATGAATACACAGAATTAGAAGTAAGTCTAATATATTCGGAATTAGACGTACAGTCTAACTCATCGGAGTTAGACGTGTAGTCTAATATATTTGTAATTAGACGTGTAGTCTAATCAGTGAAAGTTAGACGTGAGTCTAACTCCTTCAGACAAGTTTGAGGTAGAACCGGAATTAGACGTGTAGTCTAACTCAGTGGAGTTAGACGTACCGGTCTAATGGTTAATGAATAATTAGACGTGTAGTCTAATTAGTGAAAGTTAGACGTGAGTCTAACTCCTTCAGACAAGTTTGAGGTAGAACCGGAATTAGACGTGTAGTCTAACTCAGTGGAGTTAGACGTGCAGTCTAATGGTTATTGAATAATTAGACGTGTAGTCTAATTAATGAAAGTTAGACGTGAGTCTAACTCCCTCAAACAAGTCTGAGGTAGAACCGGAATTAGACGTGTAGTCTAACTTAGTGGAGTTAGACGTACCGTCTAATGGTTATTGTAATTAGACGCGAGTCTAATTCTATTAGACCAGGCGGTCTAATAGACGTTTTTCTATTAGAAGGAAATGACTTATTTCATTAGACTGATTTTCACAATCCGTCTAACTGAAATACGTCTAATGCTTAGTTTAACGCTTGAATCTAGCATTTCTCCTACCCACGTGCTATAGCTGTACCCTACTCCTGCTCCACTTTCTAGTGAAGATTAGTACAACAGCTATATGCATCCAATCAAGGAATTCCACGTAATAGAATTTTCCTCACATTACTTGTTTTGCAGGTACATCCCTAATGGAATATTCGACGCACTACCAGTGATGTACGACCACGATCCTTGTGCTCAGAACCTGCTGTGTACAATGGAGGTTTTCCAATAGAAGAGTGCCACGTATCATTCTTGAAGATTCGACCGTTAGCTCCTACTATGTATTTAACCAATCTTAAGGACAACAGACGAAAACACTTTACCGGTCTTTCTTGCCTTAACGAACGAACAAGCAATCTGATTTTTCTGAGAGAGAAACTACTCAATCATCTTGCTTACTGAACTTATTCTGTGAAGTTTCTTTCTGATTGTACTGTGTGTGAATCGAGAGAGAGAGCTAGAATCAAAACACCTTTAGCTGAGTGATATTCTTCATCTTGTAATTGAACAGAAAGTGTTTTGTTCAATAGTGAGCTACGTGTGTGTGTAAACTGTATTTGATTCTAATCATCTTATAGTGAATTCTTCCGGTGGTTGGAAGAAGGGGTGACGTAGGAGAGTTTCTCCGAACATCCATAAACAAACTGTTGTGTTTTTCATTTCTGTCATCTTTTCATATTTCATCTTGTGCTTCAAACCCAAGTAAACTATTTCGTCTTCAATCCGTTTCAAGTGTTTACACAAGTTTGCGTAGAATAGAAAGCGAATTAAATCCCTAACAGAATTTCTTTCAAACCGTTTTTCATAAGCCTTCATCCTTAGCCAGACCCCCGTATCTATCGATAATACTGATCCTACCAATTGGTATTAGAGCCTTGTTTCTATTCTCAAGCATCAAGAACCCAAAGTATGTCTTGCATCAACGAAATTCCTCTTCTGTCAAAGGACAACTACAATTTGTGGATGATAAGAATGCAAGCTCACTTGGCTGCTATTGACTATGATATGTGGAGTGTTATCACATATGGCCCCATAAAGTTTTCAAAGCCAAGAAGTGAGTGGAATATTGAAGAAAAGGTGACCAACAATCTGGATAATGTTGTTAAGAATATTATGTTTCAGTCACTCAACATGAATATGTTCTGTGAGATCAAGTCATGTTCCACTACAAAAGAAATATGGGATAATCTCAACCAGATCGACGGTGTGAATTCTCAAGCTAAGAAGAACCAGAAAGCATTCATTTGCAGTCAGAACAAGTCCAGATGGGCTGACAGCGATACTGAGGAGTCTCCCGCTGAAAAAGAGAATGAAGCTGTAACATGTCTGATGGCTGATGACCAATCTAATGTAAATGATATCTCTGCTCCAGAATTTACAAACGAGGAGTTAACTAATGCACTCAATGAAATGGCCATTGAGTACAAGAAGTTAGCTGACTCTTTTTATGAAATGAAAGTTAAATATGAAACAAATGTTCTTTCTCCAAACCAAGAATCTGAACCAAACATTTTTGATGAAAACTCAACAGAGATCTCATCTAAGAATGAGATGCTCAAAGAACAGGTTCAAACTCTTTCATCTGAAAACAACAGACTAAACTATATTGTCAGTGCATGGACAAGATCAGGAGATGCTATCAAATATCAGATCAGCATGTTGAAACCTGCTAGATCTAGATTCGGTTTGGGATATAACAACAATGACCCTAATCTGTCATGCAAAAAGTCAAACTCTCCAACTGATAAGTTTAAGCCTATAAACTTTGTCAAAAGGAGTATAACTGACATTGAATCTGATCCTACTCATGAAGAAGTTGCTTTCAAAAATGAAATAGTTTATGTTCCACCAACTGTTAGTTGGCTTAAGAATAAGATAGAAAAGGCTAATAAGTCTGGTAATTTAAAACCTGACTCTAAGTCAAGGAGTTTTAAAAGAAAACCTTCTTCCAAAATTAAAGGATCAGTGGCTAGCAGGAAGTCATCTGCTAAGTCAAAATTTTATGCATTAATTACAACACAAAATGGGAAATCCATCAGAATAACTCAAATATGGATTCCTAAGGGACTAATTGATCGAGGACCCAATTGAGTGTGGGTACCAAGATTTGAAAATAGTTTATTTTGTAGGTGATGCAGGAGGATAGCAGGAATGAAGCTAGAAGAGTACTCCTCTGAGTACACAGCTTGGAAGATCAACAATGGCATTTTCCATTCTAGAAGAATAAATATTTTTATTTGTTAAAATTGATTTTGGTCTTTGGACCACAAAAATTGTTTATAAAACTCTAATGTCCATATTCATTATGAGAAGAAAAATTTCTTTGGAATTAAAGATATTCTCTGGACGAATATCCTTAATCGGTCTAATTAGACAAGGGTGTCTAAAAGAGACAGTATGTACTTAGATGTATTTTTGCTCATAATCCATACATCAAACTCTATATTTTGAGGTGTTATACCTACGCAATTAGACGGACACGTCTAATAGACGTTAGACGTTTTTACATCATGAGCAAAAGGATGCTTACGTCTAATGAACACACGTCTAACACGTGGTGTTTATGCGGAATTAGACGTACACGTCTAATTAACATTAGACGGATTTTTATGAACACGGAATTAGATGTATGCGTCTAATACACTCATCCGTCTAATAGACGTTGTGTTATATTGGATTTGTGGAGTAAGAAAAACGTCTAACTACGTGCCGATTAGACTGATCAAGGACAACTGTCTCACGCTGAGAGCTATCTGCTTTTCCCACTCAAAATATCAAACAGTCGTCTCTTAATAACATGAAGACACATGTCTATCAAGTTTGAGAAAATGACTGATATACCCTCATTTTTAATGATGATTTCTTGAAAAAAGACGTCTAACATTTATTAATGGGCCATACCCCTAGAGTATACGGTTATTATGTATTTCCATCTTTCATCTATATAAGGACATTACTACATGATTTTGATAACTTTCAATCTCTCGAAATCTCTAAGAACCCTAGCTTTCTTGCATTTCTCTCACTAAATCTCTCTAAAATATCGTGTCGATTCATATTCTCTCAAAAATGGTGAAGAAAATCACTCTCGGTCATTGTACTTTGCAGGTGGATTTTCCATCGGTGTATACGTTTGATCAACCGGAGGTGGTGAAGATGTCCAAACCCTAGAATATTCTGGGTTAAGGAAGTATCTTGGCGGACCGTTCATCTTCTATGAAGACGAAGTTCACGAGTTCTTCAAGACGGTAGTTATGGTGGATGATTTCATCGTAGCAACTGTCAACGGAACATAGATTTCTTTCGACGAAGCAGTCTATGCGGAGTTCTTTGAACTTCCGACGGAGGGTCATCTGTTCGACTTGGTGCTCTCTTCAGAAATCATGGAGGAAATGAAGACAACTTTCTCTGCAGACGGCTCTAAGATCCATGTGAATGGATTCAAGAAGATATTCAAATCACACTTCATTCTTCTAAACGACGTGGTGGCGAAGGCGTTGCAAGGGAAGGCTGGTTCCTTCCATCTCTATAGTCAAGACCGTTTTGACTATATGTGTGCCATTTCGAAAGGGATCCAGGTAAACTGGGCTCATACCCTCTTTCAGAACTTATGATATTCTATCAGTCAGACAAACAAGGAGAGTATCACAAATGCGGCTCAACTGAGTCAATTGTTGAAGCATTTGGGGGTTCCCGTTGGTGAACCGGCGCAGATCAACTCTCCACGAGTTTTTACTGCTCTTACGGTGGCCAGCACACTGACGAGGTTGAAGAGCAACCTTGAATCTGCATCTGGTGCTTCTAGTTACCAGACCGGTGGAAAGCCTTCCACCCGATCCAAGCCTTCTGCTTCTGTTCTGTCAACAGGGGCAAAGAGAACTAAAACTATGAACGAATCGGAGGCCAGTTCCTCCAGTATGAAAAGCCCAAATCAGAAGGACTCTAAATCTGTTGATTCAAGGTTGAAGCAAGGTCCAGGCGTACTTGCTGAAACCCCAATGTCATCGTTATCCACTCCCTCAACCTATTTGAGGAAACCATCGAGGTCTTGTGCCTCAAAGGAGAAGAAGACAAAGGCGCCCCGCGCGTCTAAAAATGCTAAGGTAAAGTCTTCTAAATCTTTGGCTGCTGTGCCAAAATTTGATGTTCGCGTAGTGGAACAAGCTGAATCTATTTTCTCTCCTTTGAGAGAATCTGTTGAAGGGCCTCTGCTGTTGAGTCAACCGGTCCAAATGATGAAACTGTTAACAGGGCTGAGTCTCTTGTTACTCAATCTGATCGTGTAGCCGCCGGTGCTACAGAGTCTTTACAACCAGAACAAGGTGTTGTTCCTACCCTTGTGGCTAGTGAACCCATCATTCCTATTCCTAAAGATTCCTACGGTGGTCGGGAAAGTTGTTTGTAGGGAGCTTCCTGCTGAGCTCTGTATGAAACCACAATCTGCTTTCGAACTGTTGCGCTCCAGAAAAGGGACACGTGATATTGTTATTGGTGAATCAAGACCTACTCCAAGACCCGTAGAGGTTATCGGAAAAGGTAAATCCATTGCAATCCAAGCTCCTGAGAAGGTATCTGAGGCAACAGGTATCGTTGACCTTATCTTGGATCAAGTTAAAGTTCTCGCTGCTGAGAAATTGGGAATTTATGAGTCCTGGTCTATTGAGAGGCTGTCCTCTAAGTACAACGACTCTCTGTCAAACGCTGTCATAGTAAAAGAATGGAAGAAGAGGGTGGCAAACGAGAAGAAAGTCTTGAAATGGGCAAGAACATCAGATGTTAGTGAGGCTCTGAAGAAAAGAGAACTGGTGGAAGCTTGCATTCTTGGAAAAGCTCTTTTTCCAATTTTTGAAGCAAGGAAGGCTAACTTCAATCCTGATGTAAAAGGAGCTGATGTTGAAGTAAAGGTATTGAAGAAGTTGAATGATATCCTAGAAAGCTATGTCTCTGCCGCTTCTAAACACATTCACGACGCTGATTGCTTTAGCGCAGAACCTCTTAATGAAGAAGGAGAAGAAGAAGCTATGGACATTGAAGATGCTGATAATGGTGAGCTAGATGCTGCTCTCCTGATCGAATTCGAGAATCTTTCTGCCGAAGAGAGACGCATTCTAGATCAACCTGTTCAAGAGCGTCTAAATGGAGAAGAAGAAGAAGATGTGATTATTCAAGAGCCCGAACAAGTTCTTGAGATAAATGAAGAAGAAATTCCTGTGGAAGATGTGACTGAGGAGGCTTTGAAAGCTCCTATTGAAAAAGACGTGTTAATAACTCCTGTTACGAGAACAGAGGGTGTTTAAGAGAAATTGGCCGAGGTCACTCAGTTAGAAACTGCCAGAACTGAGGGGGAATCCTCCAAAGAGAAAGATGATGAAGAAGAAAGTTCCTCATCTGAGGAGGAACAGGATCAGCAACCAAATTTTGTGAAGCCCCGTTTATTTCCCGATGGCGTTGTGGGAAGTGTTCACGAAAACATCAACATTCCTCGTCACTACTCTAGAAATCTGCTCGATAGATTTGACAGAGCTGAAAAAGAAATTGAAGAAGAGGAACGAGACAAAGTTGATAAGAATGCCGAAATGAATCTGCCGGAGCAATCCTTGCAGGTTCATACAAACTTTGAGCCTATTCAAAGTATGGCAGTAGAGTCTGAAGAAGTGTTGTCTCAAGAAGAGTCATCTGCCAGAGGAAACAAAGTGCTAAGATCTATGAGGTCTATGCTCTCCTCAATTTAGAAGACCATGTGTCAGACAATGAATTCAAGGGAAGAAGAAAGAGTGGATTTTGGCAATATCTTCAAGATCCTCACTGAGCTGGATAACACTTTGAAGAAGAACAATTATAAGACCCATATTGCGAATGTAAACTTTTCAAAGTTTGAAAAGGATCTCTTCAACCGTCAAAGTGAATTATTGGACATTCAAAGGCACTTCAATGATGAACGCCACAAGGAAACTATGGAGGAATTCTGTCTGATGAAGAATCAGATGGTATAAATGCAGGGTTGCATGAGAAGGAACGACAATGAACGTCAGGAATTTGCTGACTCCATTGCTAGAAAGTTTCAAGCAAAAGAGGATGCAATGGCCAATGCTGAAGGTGCTCAACCTCGACCAATTCAAGGTGAGTCATGTAGAAGAAATGGTGGTGTGTCTACTGGCACAAGATCCAGCCGAGCTCCAACTACTGATGACAATCCTAGGCCAACCAAAAGAGGTGGTGGTCGAAGCGGTGCTGAGCGTGGAGGAAGAAGTGGTGGTGGCCGGAGTAGGCTATCAAATGTTGATCAAGGTGGACGTGCCAGTGTTGGTGAACGTGGAGGAAGATCAAGTGCAGGCGGTCGTGGTGGTCGCGGCTATCCTCATTTCATGAACATGCTTCCCGGGCAAGAGATGAGTCCAACCGATACTCGAGTTAAAAGGGAATAACAATGATTTCTCTTCTTTTACTCTATTTAACTTTATTGAACATGGTTTCTTGATGGTTTTTCGAATATTGATTTTTGATGAATGGTGTAATTTAACAAGGTTTATGTTTATTTACATGATGAATGCATGCTTTGATATATGTATGCAGGTCTGCAATTTCTTCATCAAAAAGGGGGAAATTGTTGGGTCAAATTATTTTGACTAAGTGTTGAAATAATTTAACTTCTGATATTTTGATGATGAAATGACTTGAGTTTTGATACAGGTGTATTGAGACAATACGTTATTAGACTTGGATCTAATGAGGGTCATTAGACCGATTTTGATTTTCATTTGCATAAAATTAGACGCACAGTCTAACTCATCGGAGTTAGACGTGCAGTCTAATAGACGTGTAATTAGACGGACGGTCTAATAGTTACTCAGAATTAGACGTAAGTCTAATAGAATTAGACGTACAGTTTAACTCATCGGAGTTAGACGTGTAGTCTAATAGATGTAAAGAATACGACCCAGGTCTAATGAATACACGGAATTAGACGTAAGTCTAATAGAATTAGACGTACAGTCTAACTCATCGGAGTTAGACGTGTAGTCTAATAGATGTGTAAAGAATTAGACGCAAGTCTAATGAATACACAGAATTAGAAGTAAATCTAATATATTCGGAATTAGACGTACAGTCTAACTCATCGGAGTTAAGCGTGTAGTCTAATATATTTGTAATTAGACGTGTAGTCTAATTAGTGAAAGTTAGACGTGAGTCTAACTCCTTCAGACAAGTCTGAGGTAGAACCAGAATTAGACGTGTAGTCTAACTCAGTGGAGTTAGACGTACCGGTCTAATGGTTAATGAATAATTAGACGTGTAGTCTAATTAGTGAAAGTAGACGTGAGTCTAACTCCTTTAGACAAATCTGAGGTAGAACCGGAATTAGACGTGTAGTCTAACTCAGTGGAGTTAGACGTGCCGGTCTAATGGTTATTGAATAATTAGACGTGTAGTCTAATTAGTGAAAGTTAGACGTGCGTCTAACTCCTTCAGACAAGTCTGAGGTAGAACCGGAATTAGACGTGCAGTCTAACTCAGTAGAGTTAGACGTGTAGTCTAATGGTTATTGAATAATTAGACGTGCAGTCTAATGGTTATTGAATAATTAGACGTGTAGTCTAATTAATGAAAGTTAGACGTGAGTCTAACTCCCTCAGACAAGTCTGAGGTAGAACCGGAATTAGACGTGTAGTCTAACTCAGTGGAGTTAGACGTACCGTCTAATGGTTATTGTAATTAGACGCGAGTCTAATTCTATTAGACCAGGCGGTCTAATAGACGTTTTTCTATTAGACCAGGCGGTCTAATAGACGTTTTTCTATTAGAAGGAAATGACTTATTTCATTAGACTGATTTTCACAATCCGTCTAACTGAAATACGTCTAATGCTTAGTTTAAGCAGTACGCTTGAATCTAGCATTTCTCCTACCCACGTGGTATAGTTGTACCCTAATCCTGCTCCACTTTCTAGTGAAGATTAGTACAACAGCTATATGCATCCAATCAAGGAATGCCACGTAAGAGAATTTTCCTCACGTTACTTGTTTTCAGGTACATCCCTGATGGAATATTCGGCGCACTACTAGTGATGTACGACCACGATCCTTGTGCTCAGAACCTGTTGTGTACAATGGAGGCTTTCCAATGGAAGAGTGTCACATATCATTCTTGAAGATTCGACCGTTAGCTCCTGTTATGTATTTAACCAATCTTAAGGACAACGGACGAAAACACTTTACTGGTCTTTCTTGCCTTAACGAACGAACAAGCAATCTGATTTTGCAGAGAGAGAAACTACTCAATCATCTTACTTACTGAACTTCTTCTGTGAAGCTTCTTTCTGATTGTACTTTGTGTGAATCGAGAGAGAGAATAGAATCAAAACACCTTTAACTGAGTGATATTCTTCATCTTGTAAGAACTTTAAAGTTTTTTAAATGGATGTTAAAAGTACATTTCTCAATGGTTTATTCAATGAGGATGTCTATGTTGAACAACCTCTTAGTTTTCAAAATTATTCTGTACCTAATCATGTTTTCAAATTAGATAAAGCTTTGTATGGTCGTAAGCAAGCTCTTAGAGCTTGGTATGACACTTTGACTACTTTTCTATTTGAGCATTATTTTATAATTGGCACAGTAGATAAAACTCTTTTCAGATTTGTTAAAGATTGACATATTTTACTTGTTCAAATCTATGTGGATGACATCATATTTGGGACAACTAACCCCAATTATGTGAAAAATTTTCTAAGCTGATGCAAGATAAATTTGAGATGAGCATGATGGGAGAAATGACTTTCTTCCTTGGTCTTCAAGTTCGTCAACTTGAATATGTCATCTTCACCAATCAAGTGAAGTATACCAGAGAATTGCTGAAGAAATTCGGCATGGAGAGCTTCTCAGCTACTTCCACTCCCATGAACAAATCCAACAAACTGGACAATGATGAAGATGGTTAGTCGGTCGATATAACTGTCTATCGAGGAATCATAGGATCTCATCTTTCTCTTATAGCCAACCGACCAGACATCTTGTTTTATGTCGACGTCTGTGGAAGATTCCAAGCTAATCCTAAATAATCTTGTTACATAACTGCTAAACGTATTTTGAAATATCTAAAGAGAACTCAAAATGTTGGACTGTGGTATTAGAAGAATTCCAACTTCAACTTAATAAGTTACTCTGATGTAGACTATGTAAGTTACAAGATTGATCGAAAGAGCACCAGTGGAACTTGTTAGTTCCTTGGTGATCGTCTGATATCTTGGTTTAGTAAGAGGTAGATGTCTATCGCCACATGTACAAAAGAAGCAAAATATCTTGCCGTAGGAAGCTGTTGTGCTCATTTGTTGTGGGTCCAACAGTAGTTGAGAGACATTGGCATCGAGGCAAAAGAGTCTCATATCTTTTGTGACAACACTAGCGCTATCACAATTATATAATCCCGGTGTTGCACTCTAGTACGAAGTATATTAACATTCAACACCATATCATTCGGGATCATGTTTCTTAGAAGCATATTCGGCTAGAATATGTGCCAACAGATCAGCAAGAGGACGACATCTTTACGAAGCCACTCCCTGAGACCAAATTTTCTTACTTTAGAAATATTTTAGGTCTTTTATATAGAAATTAATTTAAATATGCACAAATTTAGGGGGAATTTGTTGACTCATTGATAAGCCAAACGTGTTAAGACAGATGTCTTAATTCGTGCTGAAAAGAATAGTCCTCAAAGACGGGTTGTGCTTAAGCAGCTTACAATTTAAGAATACTTAGACGCTGAGACGTTCAACAAACGTCTGATGACACAGTTATTGTTGTAAGTCAGCAGACGCCTTCAAAACAAACATCTTACTAATCTTAAATGTAAGATACACGGACATCGCAGTAAGACGTCTGTCTAAAGTATATCTAAGACATCTATTTAGAATATATATGAGACGTCTATCTAGAATATATCTCATACGACTCGTCTTAAGCCGAAAGGGACAATTTTCTTAATCTTATATATACGATTTCATTTTATATACCCTCAGATAGTGAATGGTCACATTTCAAAATAATTGGAGGGAACATATTTATCTCATTTTATTTTATCTTATAAATATCTCCAGAGACGAATATCATGAAGACACGTGTCTAGCATGATTAAAAATATGACTAACACGCGTGATGGTTCATTACCATACGCATTACCTTAATTAATGTATTTTATTGATGACATCTTTTAATAATGATTTGTATAACATACTTTATTTTAAATAATGACGGTTTATTTTAATGATGTCCTTTGAGACACGTGTCAGTTAGATCCTATAAAATTGTTCAATGCATGCCTAAAATATCTCATATTATCTTTGAGTTTTCTAAAACCCTAAATCCTATAATCTCTCTACCTTCACCTCTAGAATCAAGCTTTCTACTTCATAAACCTTAAAGATGACTTCATTCGCTTAAAACACAATGCAGGTAGATTTTGAGTCGGTGTATGCCTCAGGGATTCCAACGATGGTAGCTATGTTCAGAAGCCTAGAGGCTTCCACGTTCGGAAGTTTCTAGGCAAACCTTTCAAGGTTCACGACCAGGAGGTTTGTGAGTTCTTCCTTACGACAAAGCTAGTCGGAGACAGCGTTTCAGCGACGGTGAATGGCGCTAATATTTCTATCTCCGAAGAGCTGTTTTCCTAGGTTCTTGGGCTTCCAACAGAAGGTATTTCCGTGTTTAAGATTCCGGCCGATGACATATGTTAGGTCAAATTATTTTAACTAAAATAAACTAAACAATAAGCTTATTTTATGTTGACTTTATTTTGATGATTTGTGTTAAAACTCAGTTTAGAATAAAGCTAACATGTCTATTTGTTTGTGTAGGTGCATTAGACTATGCTAATTTAGACGTGATCTAAGCAGGATAAATAGACGTGCAATTGAAGTTAGACGTGGTTTAAAGGGAATCGAAGTTAGACGTGGTAGTTTAACTCCTTTAGACATGGTCTAAAGGGAATCGAAGTTAGACGTGGTTGTCTAACTCCTTTAGACGCGGTCTAAATAGAATCAAAGTTAGACGTGGTAGTCTAAAACCTTTAGACGTACTTTAAAGAGAATCAAAGTTATACGTGGTAGTCTAACTCCTTTAGACGCGATATAAAGGGAATCGAACTTAGATGTGGTAGTCTAACTCCTTTAGATGTGGTCTAAAGAGAATCGAAGTTAGACATGGTAGTCTAACTCCTTTAGATGTGGTCTAAAAGGAATCGAAGTTAGACCTGGTAGTCTAACTCCTTTAGACGCGGTTTAAAGGGAATCGAAGTTAAACGTGGTATTTCAACTCCTTGAGACGCGGTCTAAAAGGAATCGAAGTTAGACGTGGTAGTTTAACTCCTTTAGACGTGGTCTAAAGGGAATTGAAGTTAGAAGTGGTAGTCTAACTCCTTTAGACGTGGTCTAAAGAGAATTGAAGTTAGACGTGGTAGTCTAACTCCTTTAGACGTGGTCTAAAGGGAATCGGAGTTAGACATGGTAGTCTAACTCCTTTAGACGTGGTCTAAAGGGAAACGAAGTTATACGTGGTAGTTTAATCCTTTAGATGAAGTCTAAAGTCTGAAGGATACGTAGTTAGACGAGGTCGTCTAACTCCCATAGACTTGGTCTGAAGGGATACGTAGTTAGACAAGACGTCTAACTCCTTTAGACTTGGTCTGAAGGGATGCATAGTTAGACGAGGACGTCTAACTCCTTTAGACTTGGTCTAATGGAAAGCACACTTAGACGAGGACGTCTAACTCCTTTAAACTTGGTCTAATGGAGAACGTCTAATGCCTTGCTTTAGCAGCCGTCTGAAGAAAGCATACATCTAACCATGATCGACTAGTTGTCTGCTACTCCTACTCCACTCAATTCTATGCCGCCTATTAGCCAGCTAATTGTATCAAATGAATGAACTCCACGTACACGAATATTCTTCCCACTACTTGTCTAGTACAAGACAACTTCAGAGGATATTCGGCGTACTATAGGTTCGGTACAGCCACGATCCATTTGCTTAGAGTCCGCTATATTCTGGTCCTATGGGCGGCCTTTCAACGGACTCTTGCAACGTGTCCCTGAAGAATATTTGACCGTTGGTGTCCTTCTATCACAAATAGATGCTCAAGGACAACAGACGAACAACCGATCTTACCTAACCTTACTGAAGTCACTTGCTTACTGATTCATTCTTGCTCCTACTGATTTCTATCATTCAAGCTTAAGAGAGAAAATCAATTACTGTCTAGTTGTGAGAATATTGTTGAGAATATATTAAATTGAACAGAGATTGTTCTGTTCAACCGAGAGTTAGTTAGCTCAGTAAGTTGTATTCGACTCAAAATATTTAGTGGATATCCTTCCGATTGTGGAATAAGGGGTGACGTAGGAGGATTTATTTCGAACTACATAAACAACTCCCTGTGTTCTTTACTTTTTGCCATTTATTTTACATCGGTTCAAAGCTTCAAATCCGAGGAACACTTCCACAATTGAATCCTATTTACGAGTTTGAAGGATTTGTGAAGAATAGAAATAGATATTAATCCCTCACAGAATTATTATCGAATCGTTTAGGAACAACAACTTCCTTCTGCTGAGAAGGAGTTATCTCATGTTGTTGAGCAGCAGCCGCTTCTCTCTGTTGCTGAGCAACATCAACTTTCTTCAAAAACTGCTGAAGAGAAGGCCCCAAAGGCTATAGAGCAGTACATTTCAAAAGTTGTTGGGGAACTCATTTCCCCGGTTCAAGAGCTGGAGCCCTCCTCTACCCCTCGGCAACTCCACTCAAATGAGCAAAAGACGTCAGTAAATCCACTCAAATGAGTTGAGCATCCTTCTACTCATGTCTACTTGAAGACCGCTTTTGTTCATTATATCTCTCCAGACAAGAAGACATCTGAAGAGAGGCGCTCATCCCTCAAGTCCAAACCATCCACCTCCCTCAAGTCCACTCAAGTGACTCCTTCGTCATCAATGAAATCCCTCCCTGCCAAATATGTTAACTCTAAAGATGAATGAGGATTTCTAAAGGATCTAGGCAAAGAGATCGAAGGTTCTGACGGCGAGTCCCGGGAATTGGTCAATATGCCTCAAGCTCATTCTCTAGAGCGGTCTTCCATTCAGATAAGTCATCGAGCCTCTCCTCTTCGCTCTGTCCCTACAGGTTTTCACCTTGCTTCCTCTAATCCTTCTTCTCCTAAGGACTTGTCGGGGAATGAAGCATCTCCAAAATTTTATTATCAATTCTCTTGCGCCTATGCAGAAGAGCATTGATACTATATTTAAAATGGGGATAAAGGATAAATTTAGGATTCTAGTTGAAGTATTTTATCAAATTTAGAACTCTTCTAATTTTTTTTCATTTCAATAACTCTGTTTACAATATTTTGTTTTATTTAAAACTCTCTCATAGCAGTGTTAATTTATATATAATTTTGTTAAATTAATATTGCCATGTCATTTTTTATTTTTATTTATTTAATATAATTCAAACGCCTAATTATTTTCCTTATCCTCTCGCCTAAATTCTCATATACTCTAATATAATCTAATCTAATATCCAACTGCTCATCCCTCACTTCATAAGAGACCTAACCTGAAGGGAATGTCACGATGATAGTAAAAGTCGTTGTTCTCGCATCTCTGCATAAAGGTGACGAAGTTGAACCGGACGAACGTGGAATGGGTCAATATGAACCCGTGTTTACCCGCGATCCCGAGTAGGGCTTTATGAGTGGGATAGATCGGGAAAAGCTGTAGATATAATAAGCATTGTATTCAAGCACTCCATTATAATGGGTGGCCCTGGTGCTCGCTATCGTGACTTGAGAACCCGATGCGTTTATAATTAAGACAGGTCGTCCCATTTCTTTCATGTGATTTCATATAATTAATTGTAGGATGTTAAATTCTTGAAGGAGGAGAAATATAAACTGAAATTATATTATTGAAAGTTGTTTTCAAACAATTACATCTCCCTTATATAGGAGTTCAATACTAACTAATTAATTAAACTAACTAAATCAGTTACTAACTAATTAACAGTTTAATAAACCGTTAGTTGTTATTTTTACATCCTCCCCTCAAGGAGAAACGTAGTAGAAACAAAGTTTCACCTTGATAAAAACAAGTCGATGAAACATTAAGCTACGATCATGCAACCATTGTCTTCAGCAAGCTCAATTTAACAAGCTTCATTTTTTTAACTATCCAATTTAGACAGCCGAGCAAACCCATTTCAGCAAGCTCCATTTTTTTCCAGCTACCCAACATAGACAGCCGAGCAAGCCCAATTCAGCAAGCTCCATTTTTTCCGAACTACCCAATATAGATAGCTCAATCTTTGTTAGTCCAATCCATAACAATCATCATGAATTGTCTTTTCTTCTTTAGCCACCAGCTTTCCACATTTGTAGCTTTAGTTTTTTTTCTTTACAAAGAAGTCAATTTAGCATTCTTTTGGTTTTGACGAATCTTATCGACAAACCTTTTTTTCCGACGATTACAAGGGAATCTTCCTCCACGGTTTCAAGAACTTCAAAATCTAATTTTGATTCGAAAAAACCGTCCTTGCATGGACAAATATTTTTCAAAGAAGCCAATTTAGCTTTTTTTTCATTCTCAACAAGTCTAATACGATATAGACAAATTCAGTCATCGACGAACGCTCTTGTCCATCCGGCAAGCCTTTAACACTAATATGAAGAAAATGATAATTATCAAATTTGTGTATTCGATCTATCTATCTCAATTCAGCAGAGGCATCACATCCCTACACAAAACAGTTGTGAAACACCAATCGCAATAGAGTTGGATCCACACCACATCTTTCAGCGTTTAGATTCTGGACACAATTACGAATGATCTTCTCTGCAAAAGGATGGGATTCACGGTAAAAATCGCATTCTAGCGATCCAGATTCTAAGGTCATAGGCTTTCAGTAAATGAGATTAATGGAAGAAATCGGTTACTCTTCATCGATCATTGTAGTGTCAAAAATAAACTGTGTTACAACCATAGGATTCTTCTTCGTTTTAGTGTTTTATCTCTTTAAAGAGATCAAAACGTAGAGAAGAAATACCATAAAACTCAGTTTCCTCAAGAAGTCCATTTCGAACTTGTTCTCTCCTTCGTCGTTGTAGATGTAGTGAGCGAATAGGGCAGAATAAACTTCTTGTAAGAAAATTGGATTTCTTTCCATTGATGATTGTTATTTTCTGTGAAATGGATTGGGAAAAGACTCTTCAACTTGAGTTTTTCACTTCCTTCAGGGCAAGTCGTGTTGGCTGGTGGAGCATCCACTTTAGTAGGGGTTGTAGGTATAGAAGCCAGAACGCTTTCAACGTTAAGTGTTTCTTCTTCGCAAGAGGTTGTTCTTACACTGTTTGCTTTATGAAAGCCACTATTCTTGACTATGTTGTAGTTCTTGTCATTATACAGGGGAACTGCACCATGGTTTTACTGATCAAACGCATCTAATTCTTTCTCTTTCCGTAATGTTGATTTGTCTTATTCATCCTCTTTCTATTGCTTGGCATTATGTGCAACTGGCTTCCTTTGAAAGTCATTCTTCCGAGACAGTAAACATTCTAGAATGCATTCTTTGTAGAAAGTATGGCCTTTCTAGAAACATAAGGGGTCAATGAAAGGCTTAAGACAAAGATAGTAGGAATCAAAAGGCTTAATCGAATCACTTCTAAGTCTCTCCTTCTGGGTTCCATTTCCATAACTTGGTTTCTTCTTCTCATCGTAGGTGAAGAAAGCAAGATGGTTATTGTTCTTCAATTGTCTTTGAGGCATCTCGCTACTCAAAAGAGAATTCTTTAATATGGATAGCTCAAGAATATCAACTTCAGATCTGAATACTGCTTTCGATATTGCTGAAATCAAATAATGTTCTCTCCAAGCCTTCTTCAAGAAAACCCTCCTGTATAATCGAAGCCCTTCATGACAGTCTTGTTTGCCGACGTCGTTTGCTTCGGCGTCCTTTGAACGAATCCCATCATTGTATCCATTATCTATATTTGCACCTTGTTCAATGTCAGCTGAGCCGATGCAGATAGTGATCTTGGTCATGAGTTCTAATGAAAACTTTCGAAAAAGTAGAATGCAAGACATTGATCCTACCGGAAACCCTTTTATTATTTCATCAGCAATCTTGATCATGTTCATCATCTTCAACAAGTATTACATAAAACTCATATGAATAAATCCTCTACCGGTGGCGAGAAAGCCACCAATAGAGATAGCGGAATATAGCGATTTGGCTTCATGATCTAAACTGCTCTAATACCATGTTAAATTCTTGAAGGAGGAGAAATGTAAACTGAAATTGTATTATTGAAAGTTGTTTTCAAATAATTACATATCTCTCTTATATAGGAGTTCAATACTAACTAATTAAGTAAACTAACTAAATCAGTTACTAACTAATTAACGGTTTAATAAACCGTTAGTTGTTATTTTTACATAAGATAACCCGCTTTTGTTTGACTACGTACAATGTCGAACAACATGTAAATGATTTTGTCAGTGCTGCAATTTACCAGGTAAATGCTTGAGGGTTGAAGATGTTGAACAATTAAGTAAAATAATTAACAAATTGAATTAATTTTCTTTGCATCCCAGGTAAATGTGTCTAGCTAGAAACATATCAGCAGGACTCAATACTTACGAACTTGGGAATGCATTAGGAATTTCTCAGCACCATGATGCTCATGTTAGTGGCACGACTAAACAATATACAACGAATGATTACTCCAAACGCTTGGTCATTGGAGCTTCTAAGGTGTCTGACCTTTTATTATCAACTACTTATAACTTCTTTCAGGAGAATTTAATCATGGTGGATTTTGTGAAACTAAATATATAGGCTGAAGTTATGACAAGTTAGTCATTGTCTTCTTGCCTTGTGAATTCTAGCTCGAAAGGTCATTGCCAGACTGCATCGTCAGTCTCACTACGTTAGGTTTATACTTGGTTCTTGCAAAATTCTTTTTTTAAAGAAATAATATTTTAGTTTTTAAGTTAATTAATAGGGTGTTATTGACTCTGTTCTTGGGATTGGGATGTCAATAAACAAGGCCTTGAAAGTAATATTTAAATGATTATGTAAAAAAAGCAAGATTGAAGAAGCGGTCATGAATTTATTTGAAACAATATTTCTTTTAAACTTTATTCAAGAGGGAGGAGACGAGGGATTTGTAAGTGTTAATGAATTTCATTTATAAGCTTTAATTTTAATGCATGTGTTAAAAGTCATTATTCAAGTTTTGAATGGGTTGGAGATGCTTTGGGTGTAAGGGGAGAATCGGAAATGGTGGTTAATGGAAGAGAGAGAATCGGATATGGTGGAAGGTGGAAGAGAAGTACTGGGGGTGCAAATGAGGTTAAAAGATTGCTAAGAAAAAATTGATGACATTTAAATATTATATTATATTTAATTATAAAAAATGAAACAATTTAACAAACTTATATATAAATTAACGCCTTTAATTTTAGGGTTTTAAATATAACAAAATAATGCAAGGAAAGGACTTAAAACGACAAAAAAATTAGAAGAGTCCAAAATTTGACAAAAGTGTTCAACTTTAATCTTAAAATTTTCATTTATCCTATTTAAAAAGTTGGAGATCTAAAGGAGCGAACTGTCGCGAACTCCACAGTGATAGTCGACATAGTCTCGACGCAAGGTATTGATAACAAATACATATTTTATACTTCGTTTGAAGTGTCGATGATCTGGAACGAGACAAAGACAACTCTAGAAACCTTTGGTCTTCAACTCATTGAAATCTCCAAGAACACCAGCACTACAGATGTTGAGCGTATTGAATCAGCAAATGCAACAACAAAGCTAGTTGAGGATTCTAGTGTTGTTGCACTTTGCATTCAAGCTACTAATGATGTTGTTGATAATGTTCAAAAGGGGGAAGGGGCCAATCGTGGGGAACCAGTCGATGAGGCCCCCAGTCGATGTGGAGAAGGAAGTTCAAGTCGGGGTCTTCGAACTATAAAGAAGCCAGAACGTCGTGCAGGTCGTGGCGCAGGCCATGGTGTTGGTCGAGGTGAAGAAACACGTGGAAGAGGAAGAGGTTGGGATTCTGAAGAAGCCCGTGGACGAGGAATTGGTCGAGGACTGGTCCAAGTTGGGATTCGGCGAAAAAGAAAACAACCAATGCTGAATTTTCAAGACTAAAAAGGGAGGGAATCTTAAACCTTGTATTTTTTTTTATGTATTTCATATTTATATAAATATATTATTCAATCTCTTGTTCTCTTTTAACTTAGTTTTAACATTTTCAAAAAGGGAGAATTTCTTAGAATAAGTTAAATAACGAAAAATGAATAATTAATTAAAGAAAAATGTTTTAATTCATTAAAATGAACTTAGGTGAATAAAAACAAGTTTAATACGATATAGTTTTAATGATGTGTTCGTGAACAAAACTAAGTTATGAAATTGTTTATGCGCATGTACAACTTATGAAGCGCTAGAAGACGTCTTGCTTCAACAGACGTGTTTGTCTAAAGAAGCGCTAGAAGACGTCTTTCTTCAACAGACGTGTTTATTTGAAGAAGTGTTGGAAGACATCTTACTTCAACAGACATGTTTGTCTGAAGAAGCGTTCAAGACGTCTTGCTTCAACAGAGGTGTTTGTCTGAAGAAGTGTTGGAAGACGTCTTGCTTTAACAAATGTGTTTGTCTGAAGAAGCACTGAAAGACATATTTCTTCAAGAAACGTCTTATTTTGAAGAAGCACGAGTAGACGTCTCACTTTAACAGATGCTCCGGTCTGAAGAAGGGCACAAGAAGACGTCTCATTACAACAGACGCTCTAGTCTATAGAAGCTCGAGCAAATGTCTCACTTCAACAAATGCTTTGTTCTGAAAAAATGCTAGAAAAGTCATCTCACTTCAATAGACGCTTTGGTCTTAAGAAGTGGGCGAGCAAACGTCTCACTTCAACAGACGCTCTGGTCTGAAGAAGTGTGCGACAGGACGTCTCATTTCAACCGACGCTCTGGTTTGAATAAGGGCGCGAGCAGACGTCTCACCTCAACAGACGCTTTGGTCTTAAAAAGCGTGAACATACGTCTTGTTTCAGCAGCCGTTTGAAGAAGAGTCATCTTATCTTCTTAGCTCATCAGCATCGTCTGTTATCAGACGTCTGCCAAGACACCTTAACACGTCAAGATTGTACAATTGCCACGTACTCAAATATTCCTCTAACCTGTGTTGTACCTTCCACTACAACATGATCTACCGAATATTCAGCAGTATAATTCGGTACGCCACGATCCAACGAATATATTCTTATAAAATATTCGACCGTTGCTAGAACTTCAATATAAAATATGATCAAAGTGCAATGACAAACTCTCCTCTCGAACGCACGAATTCTGAATAGCTAATCTTTGTGTGTTTACTTTCTTTAAGATCATTGTGTGATTCACTAAGCTAAGCTCAGCAATTTTTTTACTATTTTTCCTCAGTGAAATTCAGTATTGTAAGTTTAACAAGACTTTGTCTGTTCAACAGAGTGATAACTAGGAGTTCAGAAACATGCAAATGTTAAGACTTACGTATTTGACTGGGTTTGTGTAGTATCTATACGAATCAAAACCTTCTAGTGAAAAACCTTCTGAAAAAAAAGGGGTGACGTAGGAGTTTTATCTCTGAACATCCATAAAACTCCTTTTCTTATTTCATTTCTGCAATATTACAATCATTTATTTGCCGCTTCAAATCATGCACGCATTTCTACACTTGAATTCGTTCAAGAGCTTGCGAAGATTTGTGAAGAATAGAAACAGATCTCAATCTCTAACAGGATTAAAATCGAATTTAAAGTCAAGTTAAGAACAACAATATTCAACCCCCTGCTATTGTTGTACCCGATCCTAACACAAGCACACCCCCATCAAGTTGGTGTCAAGATTGGACCCGATTCACTTGTTCCAACAAACCCTTCTATCACCAAGGCTAGCCAAATGGATTATGATGTTATCCGAATACAACATAGCCTACACAATACAAAAGTCTATCAAAGGAAGCGTTGTTGTAGACTTCCTCGCTGACCAACCTATCATTGTTGAGTCAAACGATGAACTCGAGTTCCCCGACTAGGGAATTATGAGTGTAACATCATACACATGGAAACTGATGTTTGACGGTGCTTTTAAAAAGTAGAGTTACAGAATTGGGATCTTGTTAGTTGACCCGAAATGGACATACAACACAATCTCTATAAAACTCAAATACCCATCACCAATAACGAGTCCAAATACGAGACATGTCTCTTTGTTCTCAAATTGGCTTTTGAAAATGGGCAACTAAGCTAGAAGTCGTTGGTGACCCTAACTTGGTTATATCCCAAGCCAATGGCACGTGAAGTGAAAAGAAAAAACTTGAAACCCTACCACACCTACGTGACCAAAATCACGAAAAAAATGATCATGTATCGTTTGTTCATACTCTAAGAAGTCAAAATCGCTTCACGGATTCCCAAATTCCCGATGGAATCAAGGTCAAACCCTTTCGAATTTAACAATAACAATGCCCTACTTTTGAGAAGGGAGTAGTAACGTATTGTGAGAATATTGTTAAACCTTGGTATGATACTCTCCAGAAGTGTAATGAGTACGGAGAATATCCACCCCACTTATGAGCTAAGGAACGACACGCACTACGCTAGTATTCCACCAATTATGCTTGGATCGCTAACAAGCTTTATCGTTATTTTTTCGACGGTCAAAACATGCTCTACAATGATACTCTTGAACTAAGAGGATCGTGTATAAAGTACATGTATGGACATGCGGCCCACACATGAATTGAATTGTTTTTCCAAGAAAATATTTCTCCTATGATATTTTTGGCAAAACCTCGAACAAGGATCTGTTGCTAGTGCAAAATCTATGATAACATGAAGTATACACAAGCCTCGTTCCTCTACAATATGACATCTCCTTGGACCTTTTCTACATAGGGCATTGATGTTAATGAGAAAATCTATCCCCACGTATCAAATGGACACGAGTTCAAACTCATAGCAATATACTACTTCACTAAATGGGTTGAAGCAGCCTCCTACAAGATCTTGAAATCATATCAAGTGATAAAGTTCATCGCTAGATATATAGTACCTCACACCCTGATTTAAGATAACGGTCAACACTTTCAAGAAAAAGTGTCATAGTTGCTCGACGAATTCAAGATTGAGCACCAAAAATCATTGCCCTACCGACCCCAAACCAATGATGCGATGGAAGCGACAAACAAGAATGTGATTAGGATCATCAAGAAGATGACCATCACGTACAGGGATTGGCACGAGAAGCTACAACATGCCTTATGGGGATATCGTACAACCGCTCGAACTTCGACAAACGAAACTCCATACTCCCTAATTTATGGCATATACCTTATGGTCATCGTACAACCCATAGAGATTGAGATCCCTATCCTAGAGTTCTCATAAAGTGCCACGTTGTCGAAGAAGACTAGCTCAAATCTCGATATGATCAATTAACGTTAATGGAGGATAAAAGGTTAAATACTTTGTGCAAAACCCAAGCCTATCAAAAAAACATGTCATACACCTTCAATAGAAATGTTAAACATAAAACCTAACAGAAGGTGATTTAGTTCTCAAACAAACCCAGGAACTCATAGACCTTAAGGGCAAGTTTCGACCCCAATGTGAAGGACCTTTCCTAATAAATAAAATCATCTCTAGATGAGTTGTCTTCCTATCTACAATAGATGTCTAAGAGTTCATCGCGCCAATAAATCTTGATGCGCTTAAAAGATATTTTGTATAATATCAAGAAACGCGTATTACGGTCTAAGAGCTCGACCTCAAAGGTAGTTTATCGCAATAGAATCCAATCCCATATTTTGTATAAATTGCAACATGGATAAATGACTCATGGTCCGAACTACGGAGACCTGATTCTTCTCTTCAAGAAAAATAAATCGAGAAGATACCATACCTGGACTCACATAAATAAATAAATCCCCCGTCCCTTCCTCAAAAAGAAAGAGAAAATCTTTATACAAAGGAAGAAAACCTTTATCCAATAAAAGTCGATGTCTCAGATTTTAGGAAACAAGTAAGGGTAATGAAAAGTGTATTCCTTCCTTCCAATTAATATTCTTCAAAATAAAACTGAGGATTTCACAATATCCCCTAATTCAAAATATATTGGTTCTTTTATATTTGTAGACGATTATCCGAAGAGTATCCCTCCATAGAAGGTTTTGAGAAAAAAACGTAAATATACCCCGTAAAAGCAAGGCCAAGAGCCCCAAATTAAGAAGGGACACTCCATCCCTACTTTTGTTAAAGAGAGAGGTTTGAAACTCGATACTTTGGGAATAAAAAATAAAAAAAAATGAAAATGCCAAAAAGAGAACTAGAATAAACCCCAAAATATCTAAAAAAAATGAAAAATGTTACTGTGTTGGTTGAGGTTTTAAACCCACCATTCGTGCTCACTAAAAATCTAGTCATGATTACGGCAAGAGCAAAATGTACCGATTTTATCAGATATAACCCGGGAACGAAAAAAGAAAAACTACTCAAGTGGTTGAGGTATTGAAATCACCACCCGTTACTCACTTAGACTCTAGTCATGACTTACATTGTAAGGGAAAAGATGTACCGATTCTATTAGATATACCTGTGAATTGAAAAAAGAAAAAAAAAGAGAAATATGGAAAATTAAAATTTTTAGAATGAGTGAATGTTCCAAAGATGAGGGATATGGTTTGTACACGATCCCGTTTTCAAAACCTAATTGTATTTAGGTACCCTAAACCCTATCTATTGAAAGCTACATGAGATCGTTCATACATGATCACATTTTCAAAACCTAATTGTATTTAGGTACCATAACCCTATTTATTGATAGGTATGTAAGATCGTTCGTACATGATCTCGTTTTAAAACTCTAATTTATTTAGGTACCCTAAACCCTATCTGTTGATAGGTACGTGAGATTGTTCATATACGATTCCAATTTAAAACCATAATTGTTATTATGTATCAAAACACTATTTTTCGATAGGTGGAGACATCGTTCGTAGAAACTCCGCATCTAAAACTCTATTTTTCAATAGGTTGAGAAGTCGTTCTTACATGACTCTGCATTTAAAACTTTATATGTCGATAGTTCGAGACGTCATTCGTACACGATACTGCATCTAAAACCATATCTGTTGATAGGTCAAGACGTCATCCGTACACAACTTCGTCACTAAAACACTATATGTTGATAGGTTGAGATGTCGTTTGTATACGACTTCGTCATTCAAACCCTATTTTTCATAGGTTGAGACGTCATTCTTACACAACTTAGTCACTCAAACCCTATATGTCGATAGGTAGAGATGTCGTTCATACACGATTCCATAGCTCACACCCTATTTGTCGATAGGTCTAGACTTCGTTCATACATAACTCCGTAGCTCAAACTCTATTTGTCGATATGTCGATATGTCATTCATACACGACTACGTAGATATAACCTTATATGTCAATAGGTCGAGACGTCGTTCGTACACGACTACGTAGATCAAATCATATTCGTCGATAGGTAGAGACGTCGTTTGTATAAAACTCTGTACTTAAACCAAATCTGTCAACAAGTGAAGATGTCGTTTGTATACAACTCCAGACTCAAACCCTATATGTCGATAGGTCGAGGCGTCGTTCGTACATTACTCTATAGCTCAAACCCTGTCTGTTGATAGGTCGAGACGTCGTTCGTACACGACTACATAGTTAAAACACTATATGTCGATAGGTCAAGACGTCGTTCGTACACGAATACGTAGTTAAAACACTATATGTCGATAGGTCGAGACGTCGTTCGTACACGACTCTATAGTTCAAACCCTATTCGTCGATAGGTCGAGACATTGTTTGTACACGACTCGGTAGCTCAAACCCTATATGTTGATAGGTCGAGATATTGTTCATACACGACACCATAACTAAAACCCTATATTTTGAATTGTCGAGATGTCATTCGTACATGATTTCGTCATTCAAACCTTATATATTGATAGGTCGAGATGTTGTTCGTACACGACTTTGTAGCTCAAACCTTATCTAGTGATAGGTCGAGACATCGTTCGTACACGACTACATAACTAAAACCATATATGTCGATAGGTTAAGACGTCGTTCGTACATGAATTCGTAGATCAAACCCTATTCATCGATAGGTTGAGACATCGTTCATACACGACTCTATAGCTCAAACCCTATCTTTCGATAGGTCGAGACGTTGTTCGTACACAACTCTATAGATAAAAATGTATATGTCGATAGGTCGACACGTCGTTTGTACACGACTCCGTCACTCAAAACCTATATGCTGATAGGATGAAATGTTGTTCGTACATGACTCCATATCTAAAACCTTATATGTCGATTTGTCAAGACATCGTTCATACACAACTATGTCACTCAAATCCTATATGTCGATAGGTCAAGACGTCGTTCGTACACGACTCCATCATTCAAACCCTATCGCTGGATATGTACCAAAACCCTGTCATCTAAACTAGTACTTCAAACCTTATAGCTTGATAGGTAATCCAAACATTATTACTCGACCGGTACCAAAACACTATCATTCAAACATGTATCTCAAGCCATATCGCTTCATAGGTACCAAAACCCTATCATCCAAATAAGTATCTCAAGCCCTATCGCTCGATAGGTACTAAAACCTTATCATCTAAACAAATACTCGAAACCCTATCGCTCGATAGGTATGTCAAACCCTATCTCTTGATAAGTATATCTTCTCCTGCAACATCACTCACAATTTAACACTACAATGTATAGCCTTGTCTATTGACAAAAAACAGAGATCATTCGTACATGATCCATACAAAACCTTATCCCTCGATAGGTCCTTAAACAAAATTATATCCCTCGATAGGTCCTAAACAAATCGTATCCCTCGATAGGTAAACAAAACCCCGATCTATTGATAAGTACTCAAGAAAACCCTATCTCTCGATAGATGCTCACACAAATTCTTATTTTTCAATAGGTCTTTTCCTCTTAACAAAAGTCTATTTATTGATACCACCATGATTATTTGTATGTGATCACCTTCAACAATTCTTGTTGGTACCCCTATGGAAAGTTTGTTAGCTCCCACAATAACACATACGTCAATGTTACCCTAATTATTTATACATGATCACCTTAGGCACTACTTGTTAGTAATCCCTATAGATAAGTTTTTTAGCTTTCACCAAGACTCATATGTTTATAGTCTTATGATCATATATTATATTTATAATCACCTTAAAAATATTACTTGTTAGTAACCCATATGAAATGTTACAAAAAAAAATTAATGTTCCAAGTATATCTCATAACAATAATCCTAAGTCATTTTTACATGACTAAAACATGAATAATTTATTGGAATTTATGGTAAGTGGGAATTGATGTTTCAATACCTATGATTATCATGAGATTTTATCGATACTTTGTTAAGATTTGTAAAACATGATTCCTCCAGACTTACCCTTGTTAGGATAACTGCTAAATAAAGATCCCTAAGGCAACGCTTGGAAGCACCTCGAAGAATACACACAACATCATCAGGTCACTCAAATCTCAACATGCTACAGTTTAATCTTTTCTTACTCCATCATTGTAAATTGAACAATATCACTTAGTGTAAGATGTCATTCTCGAATCTGTATTTTCAAAACTAGTTTGTTGTATCCAAACTCGATTCGAGAGGGGCACTCTATAAGATAAATATTACCCTCATTTATAATAATAAGATAAATATTTTGATTTATTTTCAAATAAATAAAATTAAAATAATTAACCCCATGGACAAAAACTCAATTAAACAATTAATTTGGACTAATTATTGTGATAATTAATCAAAATAATTGAGGGTAAAGGCCAAAATAAAAAAAAAAATAAAAAATTATTTGGGATAAATATTTTACTTCTTTTGTCTTAAAATAATTTTTGAAAAATAAAGGGGACAAAAGTAAACAATTTAGAATGAAATATGGTCATATTTATTTTTATATTTTTTGTATTTAAAAAATAAAAATTAAAGCTAGAAGGGTGATAGAAAAATCATTTTTAGACAATCCCTTAAGCTTTAAAATAAAAAAATAAATTTGCAATCTAGAATGAAGTCTAAAGAAGAAACCACATCCCTTAGATGGACGTTAAATTATCATTCAACGTCCTAGGTACGCCCGCGTAGCTTGCTAAAAAAAATGATCGCGGGACCAAGAAGTACTGGATCAGCTAACGCTCGTTAGCTGAAACACTAATGGAGCGTCCGATCGCCAACGACGCTTGACGGACCGCTAACGACGGTTAACGTTCACAAAACAATGTCATTTTAGCCTCCAATCGTCTTCCTCACCGCGACGTCAGAAGGATGAGCATGATGTCTCATCTTTTGATTTACCAAAATTGGAATACAATCGATAGTCAACTAAATCGACTAGTTTAAAAGCTGAAATGATCACCCTATTTTGGTGATCATTTCTCCTACATCAATAGGGATGATTCATCCATATTCCAACAAGTAGGATGAAGAACAGAAAAATACCATAATTAGATTTTGACTGACAAGAGGTCTACTCTCCGCTTCAAATCGAAAAAATTCAGAAATCCGCTATTAAAGCTTTAAGCTTTTGGAGTTTTTGAATTTTCATGTAATGCCTTAAATATTGAATCTGAGAAACCTTAAAACTTCCCAAGGTTTAAGGACTGTTCTCCAATCCTTAGTATGATTTCAATCACCCTTTAATTATTATTTCTAGTTTGAATTTTAAATTTTTATATTTGAAATTTCACAAGTTTGTATGTTATTTGGTTATGATGTTTTATAGTTGGAAATCGATCATAGAATCACATATGAACTTTTTTGTGTATGTTAGAAATAATCTATCAACCTAAAACAGAAATACCCAAATTTGAATTTTTTAAAATACAAAAAAATCGTGTTTAATATTCTTGGGTTAATCATCTTGGATCACAGACCATAAAGCATCCCAACATGATTGTAATGATATTGCGTAACTGTTTGGATCATGTTTGATATATCCCGATCATGTTTGATCAAAATCAAAATTTCCAAACTAATTGAAATTTTTTAGTTTTTGAATTGGTCCAAATGAATAACTTTTTTTTGTATCAATAAGGTATATGTAATATAAAGAAGTTATTGGATAACTCCTTACACTTCAATACAACTTTAAAATCTAAAACTCAATTTTTGTTCACAAAAAGTTTTGAACGAATTGATCATC
Source organism: Impatiens glandulifera (assembly GCF_907164915.1). Lineage (NCBI taxonomy): Eukaryota > Viridiplantae > Streptophyta > Magnoliopsida > Ericales > Balsaminaceae > Impatiens > Impatiens glandulifera. The sequence continues at coordinate 44,392,832 of NC_061864.1, forward strand.
ATCTAGGTCGATTGAAACCTTGAGATGATGATCAACATGTTTCTAGGAGTTTTTGGAAGATACCCAAACACTCTTGGATCAAAGAATCTAAGCTTAGATCAAAATTGCAAACTTGTAATTTTGATATTCTTGAGGACCGACCAGTATGATAGCTAAGGACTGAGAGTCCTTAGCACTTCGATAGAGAGACTCTGGTACTTAGACCGAGAGCTCTCGAGCCCAGACTGAGGGTCCTCAAACCCCGATCGATAAAATCGGAACCAAGACATAGGACTCCACTTTTCAAAATCCAAAATAATTTTGTGATTTTGGACTCCAAGGAATTTTCTACAAATCCTAAAAAATTAGAAAATGCATTTTAAATATTTTTAGAATAGTTAAACAAAAATATTTTAACAAGGGCTTGTATGGTATTAATTTATAAACCCTGGTGCCTTTAAAAATGATTGATATTCTTTAAGTATTTCCACCCTTGTTATCATCCGCAACATGTACCATCATATAAATATGATGTTTCAATATTTTAAAAACGCTAAACCTAGAAGCATGACTAGGACCAGATATAACTCCAAACGTAAAAAAACGATTTTTAAAAGAACACTTTATAAGTAGGGATTGTTTTTGAACAATCACGGAGGATTAAGTGCGAAAGCCCTTGAAAATTTGATTTTCGTCCTTAGATTCCCGAGTATCCCCAAACTTCGAAAAAAAACGATACTCTAGTGTAAAATATATTTGTACATGTACACCGTTTTATTGATTTTTTAAAATTAAATATATATCCTTTTAAAATTAAATATATTTAATAAATTTAAACTGAATTTCAAATCAAAGCGTCATTTGATTATAGCAAATCCCTAAATTATTAAAATTTGAATAAAATTAAATATTTTCACATAATTAATTTTAAAAGGCTGCCACATATTATCAAAATCTTTTCAAATAATATTTTATTTCAAAAGATGCTTGACACGCAAATTAAGGTTGAAACCATCGAAACTCGAGTCACCTCGGGTCCCTCTCATATTGTCACGTGTCATCCAAACACATGTTAAACTATGAAAGGAGATTTCCCGGGGTTTTAATATGGCTAGACTATAATCAATAAATATATTATTAATGAGTTTTAAAATTTTCCATTATTTTCCATTTGACTGTAATGGAGATCAACGCAATAAAACTTAAAAGAATATATTAGAGTTGGAAAATAGTTAGTTTATATTAGATTAATAGAAGATAATTAAATTAATTTTATTTAATTTGGATTATTTGGGTAACCCTAACTCAACCCAAATTAAACCCAACCCATACTCAACCCAACCCAAATTAACTTACCAAATTAATATATTGAGTTTGGGTCAACCCAAAATATGCTCACCCTGATAGGATCGGCTTAATCAATAGAGGCGGGGGTAAGGCTATTGATGAAGGCTTAGGAAAAACGGTTTGATAGAAATCTTGTTAAGGATTTAAATCACTTTTTATTCTACGCAAACCCTTGTATACACTTGAAACAAAATCAAGCGCGGAAATATTTACTTAGGTTTGAAGTTGGAAACCAAAAATGAAAAGATGACAAAAAGAAACAACACAACAATTTTTTTATGAATGTTCGGAGAAAACTCTCCTACGTCAGCCCTTCTTCCAACCACCGAAGGATTCACTATAATATGTTTTGAATCAAATACAGTTTGCACGAATAACACACTATTGAACAAAACAGATTCTGTTCAACTTACAATATGATGAATAATATCACTTAGCTAAAACGATGTTTTGATTTTAACTCTCTCTTGATTAACACACAGTAAAGCAGGAAAGCAACTAACAGTTTCAATAGTATAATCTGAGTATCAAATGATCGATTAAATTGTCTGTCCGTTCTAGATGTTCGTCCGTTGTCCTTGAGATTTTTTAAATAATGAACAGGAACTAACGGTTGAATCTTCATAATGACACGTGGAGAGCTTCCATTGGAACGCCTCCATAGTACACAGCAGACTCTGAATACAAGGGTCGTGGTCGTACACAACTGGTAGTACGCCTAACATTCTTTAGAGATGTACCTGCAAAATAAGTAGTGTGAAGGATATTCGCATACGTGGCATTGGTTGATTGGTTGCAGTTGTCTGTCGTACTGATCTTCACTAGAAAATGGAGTAGGAGTAGCGTACAGCTACAACACGTGGGTAGGCGGGTGCTAGCTTCAAGCAACTACTTAAGCATGGCATTAGACGTATTTCAATTAGACGACCTCGTCTAATGAAATTAGACGTCCCCATCTAATAACAGGATCCATTAGACCACCTGGTCTAATGGGATTAGACTTCACGTCTAATTCCAGTTCACTTCAGACTAATCTGAAGGAGTTAGACTACACGTCTAACTTTCACTAGTTAGACTGCACGTCTAACTTTTTCTTTCCATTAGACTCCAAGTTTAATTCAACTAGTTATACTGCACGTCTAACTCTGCTAGTTAGACTACACGTCTAACTTTGCTAGTTAAACTGCACGTCTAACTCCGCTAGTTAGACTGCACGTCTAACTCCGCTAGTTAGACAACACGTCTAACTCCGTGTGTTAGACTACACGTCTAACTCCGCTAGTTAGACTGCACGTCTAACTCCGTGTGTTAGACTGCACGTTTAACTCCGCTAGTTAGACTGCACGTCTAACTCTACTAGTTAGACTGCACGTCTAACTCCGTGCATCTAATGCCAAATTGGTCTAATGAACCTCATTAAGACCACGTCTAATAAAGTATGATTATGATATACCTGCACCAAAGACAATTAGACGCATAAATATCCTTTCATTATCAAAATTTCAATAGTTTAATTACTTTGATACTTAGTCAAAATAATTTGACCCAACAACCCTATCCACTAATTCAACATTTTTCGATTCTAAAATAATTCCAAAACAAAATCAAAATCATTTTTTCCAACAATGTCCCAGTTTTTTTTTGAAGAAGCTCACATTGAAACCATAAAGTCCCGGACTTTTGTCTACTTTCAATGAAAATAACATCATTTTTGATAGGATTGGCTTGATCGATAGAGACGGGGGTCTGACTAAGGATGAAGTCTTATGAAAAATGGTTTGAAAAAAATCCTGTAAGAGATTTAATTCGCTTTCTATTCTACGCAAACTTTTGTAAACACTTGAAACGGATTCAAGACAGAATTGTTTACTTGGGTTTGAAGCACAAGATAAAATATGAAAAGATCACAGAAATAAAGAACACATCAGTTTTTTTATGGATGTTCGGAGAAACTCTCCTACGTCACCCTTCTTCGAACCACCAGAAGTATTCACTATAATATGATTCGAATCAAATATAGTTTACACACACAATTAGCTCACTATTGAACAAAACACTTTCTGTTCAATTACAAGATGAAGAATATCACTCAGCTAAAGGTTCTTTGATTCTAGTTCTCTCTTGATTCACACACAGTACAATCAGAAAGAAGCTTCACAATATGAGTTTAGTAAGCAAGATGATTGAGTAGTTTCTCTCTCTGCAAAATCAGATTGCTTGTTCGTTCGGCAAAATTCGTAAGGCAAGGATGATTGTCCGTTGTTCTTGAGATTTGTTAAATACTGAGCAGGAGCTAACGGTCGAATCTTTAGAATGATATGTGGCACTCTTCCATTGGAAAGCCTCCATTGTACACAGCAGGTTCTGAGCACAAGGATCGTGGCCGTACATCATTGGTAGTGCGCCGAATATTCCATCAGGAATGTACCTGCAAAACAAGTAATGTGAGGAAAATTCTATTACGTGGCATTCCTTGATTGGATGCATATAGCTGTTGTACTAATCTTCAGTAGAAAGTGGAGCAGGAGTAGGGTACAGCTATAGCACGTGGGTAGGTGAAATGCTAGATTCAAGCGTACTACTTAAACTGAGCATTAGATATATTTCAGTTAGACGGATTGTGAAAATCAGTCTAATGAAATAAAACATCTCCTTCTTATAGAAAACGTCTATTAGACCGTCTGGTCTAATAGAATTAGACTCGCGTCTAATTACAATAACCATTAGACTGCACGTCTAACTCCACTGAGTTAGACTGCACATCTAATTTCGGTTCTACCTCAGACTTGTCTGGAGGAGTTAGACGCACGTCTAACTTTCACTAATTAGACTACACGTCTAATTATCCATTAACCATTAGACTGCACGTCTAACTCCACTAAGTTAGACTGCACGTCTAATTCTGGTTCTACCTCAAACTTGTCTGAAGGAGTTAGACGCATGTCTAACTTTCACTAATTAGATTACACGTCTAATTATCCAATAACCATTAGACTGCACGTTTAACTTCACTGAGTTAGACTGCACGTCTAATTCCGGTTCTACCTCAGACTTGTCTGAAGGAGTTAGACGCACGTCTAACTTTTACTTTCTATTAGACTGCACGTCTAACTCCACTGAGTTAGACTGCACGTCTAATTTCGCATAAATTAGACTACCTGTCTAATTGCAAATATATTAGACTACACGTCTAACTCCGATGAGTTAGACTATACGTCTAATTCCGAATATCAATTAGACTACCCGTCTAATTACAAGTCTATTAGACTACACGTCTAACTCCGGTGAGTTAGACTGTACGTCTAATTCCGTATTTATTTGACTTACGTCTAATTCATTACATTCATTAGACTACACGTCTAACTCCGATGAGTTAGACTGTACGTCTAATTCTATGCATTCAATGCCAAAAATCGGTCTAATAACCCTCATTAGATCCAAGTCTTATGAAATATTGTTTCAATACACCTGTATTAAAACTCATAAGTTATTTCATCATCAAAATCTCATTGGTTAAAGTATTTCAACACTTAGTTAAAATAATTTGACCCAACAATTTTCCCCTTTTTGATGAAGAAATTGCAAACCTGCATACATATATCAAAACATGCATTCATCATATAAATAAACAAAGCCCTTGTTCACTTACATCATTCATCCAAAACCAGTATTCGAAAAACCATCAAAGAAAATTGTTCAATAGAGTTAAATAAAGTAAAAGAAGAGAGATCATTGTTCTTCCCTTTTAACTCGATGATCGGTTGGACTCATTTCTTGACCAGGAAGCATGTTGAAGAAGGGAGGATTGTCGCGACCACCACGACCGCCTGCACTTGATCTTCCACCGTGTTCACCACCACTAGCACGTCCACCTTGATCAACATTGGATAGCCTACTCCGGCCACCACCACTTCGACCTCCATGCTCACCACCGTTTCGACCTCCACCTCTCTTGGTTGGCCTAGGATTGTCATCGGTGCTTGGAGCTCGGCTGGATCTTGTGCCGGTTGACACACCATCGTTTCTTCTACTTGACTCACCTTGAGCTGGTCGAGGTTGAGCACATTCAGCTTTGGCCTTTGCGTCCTCCTTTGCTTGAAACTTCCTAGCAATGGAGTCAGCAAATTCCTGACGTTCATTATCATTCCTGCTCAAACACCCTTGAATTTCCACCATCTGATTCTTCACTAGACTGAATTCTTCCAAGGTTTTCTTGTGGCGTTCATCACTGATTTGTCTTTCAATATCAAATAATTCGGTTTGACGATTGACAAGTTGCTTTTCAAACTTTAAAAAGTTTACATTTGCGATATGAGTCTCATATGTGTTCTTCTTCAAAGTGTTATCCAGCTCAGTGAGGAACTTGATAATCTTGCTAAAGCCCTCTCTTTCTTCTTCCTTTGAGTTCATGGCATGTGACATGGTCTTCTGAATCGATGAGAGCATAGACCTCATAGATCTTAACACCTTGTTTCCTCCAGCAGATGACTCTTCATGATACGAGATTTCTTCAGATTCTGCTGCCATGCTTTGCATAGGATCAAAGTTTGTATGAATCTGCAAAGATTGCTCCGGTTGATTCATTTCGGCATTTCTAGCAGCTTTGTCTCGCTCTTCTTCTTAAATTTCTTCTTCAGCTCTCTGAAATCTCTCAAGCAGATTTCCAGAGTACTGAATAGGATTATTGATGTTTTCATGAACATTTCCCACAATGGTGTCTGGAAATAGATGGGGCTTGATAAACGTTGTTTGTTGATCCTGTTCCTCATCAGATGAGGAACTTTCTTATTCATCGACCTTTTCTTTGGAGGGTTCCCCCTCAGTTCTGACAGTTTCTGGCTGAGTATCCTCGGCCAATTTCTCTCGAACAACCTCTGTTCTCGCAACAGGGGTTATTATCACATCTTCTTCAATAGGAGATTGAACAACCTCCTCAATCACTTTTTCCAAAAGAACTTCTTCTTCATTTACCTCAAGAGCTTGTTCAAGCTCTTGGACAATCACATCTTCTTCTTCTTCTTCATTCAGACATTCTTGAATAGGTTGATCTAGAATGCGTCTCTTTTCGGTAGAAAGATTCCCGAATTCGATCAAGAGAGCAGAATATAGCTCATCAGCATCATTATCAGCATCTGGAATGTCCATAGCTTCTTCCTCATTGAGAGGTTCTGCGCTAGAACAATCGGCGCCATGAATGTGTCGAGAAGCAACAGAGACATAATTGTCCAGGATATCGTTCAACTTCTTCAATACCTTCATTTCAACATCAGATTCATTCTCATCAGGATTGAAATTCGCTTTCCTGGCTTCGAAGATTGGAAAAAGAGCTTTTCCAAATATGGACGCTTCCACTAGATCTTTTCTCTTCAGATCCTCACCAACTTTTGAAGTTCTTGCCCATTTCAGAACTTTCTTCTCGTTTGCCACCCTCTTCTTCCATTCTTTAGTTATAGCAGAGTTTGACAAAGAATCGTTGTACTTGGAAGACAGTCTCTCCATGGACGAGATTCATAAATTTCCAATTTCCCAGCTGTAAGAACATTAACTTGCTCTAAAATGAGGTCAACAATCCCTATTGCCTCCGATAACTTTACAGGAGCTTGAATTGCAATAAATTTACCTTTTCCAACAACCTCTACGGGTTTTGGAGTAGGTCTTGGTTCACCGATCACGATTCCATCTGCCCGTTTTCTGGAACGCATCAGTTCGAATGCTGATTGAGGTTTCTTATAGAGCTCAGTAGGAAGCTCCATACGAACAACTTTCCCAGCTACCAATGAATCTTTAGGAGCAGGAATAGAAACTTCTCGTTTAGAAGATTGACCAGAAACAAGGGTAGAAACGACACATTGTTCTGGTTGAGATGACTCTGTAGCACCGGAGGCTACAAGATTAGTTTGAACAACAGGAGACTCAATCCTGTCAACAGTTTTATCATTTGGACCGGTTGACTCAACAGCAGGCCCTTCAGTTGATTCTCTCAAGGGAGAGAATATAGATTCAGCTTGTTCCACTATAGGAACATTAAACTTAGGCACAACGGCCAAATATTTGGAAGACTTTACCTTTACATAATTAGACGCGTGGGGCGCCTTAGACTTCTTCTCATTTGAGACATAGGATCTCGAAGGTTTCCTCAAAATGGTTGAGGGAGAGGATAATGAGGACATTGGAGTTGCAGCAAGTACGCCTAGACCTTGCTTCAACCTTGAATCAACAGATTTAGAGTCTTTCTTGTTTGGACTCTTCAGACTAGAGGAGCTGGCCTCCGATACATTTACCGTTTTCGTTCTCTTTGCCCCTGTTGACATAACAGAAGCAGAAGGCTTGGATCGGGTGGAAGACTTTCCATTGGTCTGGTAACTAGAAGCACCAGATGCAGATTCCAGGTTGCTCTTCAACCTCGTCAGCGTGTTAGCAACTGTAAGAGTAGTAAATACTCTTGGAGAGTTGATCTGCACCGGTTCACCAACAGGAACCCCCAAATGCTTCAACAAATGACTCAGTTGAGCCGCATATGTTATGCTTTCCTTGTTCGTCTAACAGATAAAATAGCACAAGTTCTGGAAAAGGGTATGAGCCCAGTTTACCTAGATCCCCTTTGAGATAGCACACATGTAGTCAAAACGGTCTTGACTATATAGATGGAAATAGCCAGATTTCCCTTGCAGTGCCTTTGCCACCACGTCGTTCAGAAGAATAAAATGCGGTTTGAATGCCTTCTTGATTCCATTCACATGGATCAACGAACCGTCGGCAGAAAAAGTTGTCTTCATCTCCTCCATAATTTCAGAAGAAAGGATCAAGTTGAATAGATGACCCTCCGTCGGAAGTTCAAAGAACTCCGCATAAACTGCTTCATCGATAGAGAACTCCATTCCATTGGCGGTTGATACGATGGATTCACCCACCATAGTTGTTGTTTTGAAGAACTCGCGAACTTCTTTTTCGTAGAAGATGAAAGGTCTGCCTATATACTTCCTTAACCCAAAATATTCTAGGGTTTAAAATATCTTCACCACCTCCGGTTGATCGAACATGTATACCGATGGAAAGTCCACCTGCAAAGTACAGTGACCTAGAGTGATTTTCTTCACCATTTTCAAAGGATATGAAACGACACAATATTTCAGAGAGATTTAGTGAGAGAAATGCAAGAAAAGCTAGGGTTCTTAAGGATTTCGAGAGATTGAAAGCTTTCAAACTCATGCACTAATATCCTTATATAGACAGAAGAGGGAAATACAGAATAACCATCTTTTCTGAAGGGTATGGCCATTAATAAATGTTAGACGTCCTTTTTCAAGAAGTCATCATTAAAAATGAGGGTATATCAGTCATTTTCTCTAAACTTGATAGACACGTGTCTTCATGTTATTAAGAGATGACTGTTTGATATTTTGAGAGGGAAAAACAGATAGCTCTCAACGTGGGAGAGCTGTCCTTGATCAGTCTAATCGGCACGTAGTTAGACGTTTTTCTTACTTCACAAATCCATATAACAAAACATCTATTAGACGGATGAGTCTATTAGACGCATACGTCTAATTCTGTGTTTATAAAAATCCATCTAATGTTTATTAGACGTGTACGTCTAATTCCGCATTAACACCACGTGTTAGACGTGTGTTTGATTAGACGTGAGCATCCACTTGCTCATGACGTAAAAACATCTAATGTCTATTAGACGTGTCCGTCTAATCGCGTAGGTATAACACCTCAACATATAGACTTAGATGTATAGATTATGAGCAAAAATACGTCTAAGTACACACTCTTTCTTTAAGACACCCTTGTCTAATTAGACCGATTAAAGATATTCGTCTAGAGAGTATCTTTACTTCTAAAGTAATTTTTCCCTCTCATTATGGATATGGACATTAGAGTTTAATAAACAATTTTTGTGGTCCAAAGACCAAAAACATTTTTAACAAATAAGAACATTTATTCTTCCAGAATGGTAAATGCCATTGTTGATCTTCCAAGCTGTGTACTCAGAGGAGTACTCTTCTAGCTTTCTTCCTGCGATCCTCCTACATCACCTACAAAATAAACTATTTACACATTTTGGTACCCATACTCAATTGGATCCTCGGTCAATTAGTCCCTTAGGAATCCATATTTGAGTTATTCTGATGAACTTCCCATTTTGTGTTGTGATTAATGCATAAGATTTTGACTTAGCGGATGACTTCCTGCTAGCCACTGATCCTTTAGCTTTTGAAGAATATTTTCTTTTAAAGCTCCTTGACTTATAGTCAGGTCTTAGATTGCCAGACTTGTTAGCTTTTTCTAATTTATTCTTAAGCCAGCTAACAGTCGGCGGAACATAAACTATTTCATTTTTGAAAGCAACATTCTTCATGAATAGGATCAGATTCATTATCAGTCACACTTCCTTTAACAAAACTTATTAGCTTAAGTTTGTCATTTGGTTTTGACTTTTTGCATGACAGGTTAGGGTCATTGCTATCAAATCCCAATCCGGATCTAGATCCAGCAGGTTTCAACATGCTGTTCTGATATTTGACAGCATCACCAGACCTTGTCCATGCACAGACAACGTAGTTAAGCCTTTTGTTTTCAGATGAAAGGGTTTGAATCTGTTCCTTGAGCATCTCATTCTCAGATGAGATCTCTTCAATCTTCTTTTCAAAATCATTTGACTCTTCCCCTTTAGACAAATTTGGTTTATTTAAATCTGATGAAGATTTAGTTTCATTTAGAGATTCTGCTAGCTTTCTGTACTCGATGACCATGTCATCTAGTGCAGCTACCAATTGTTCCCTTGAAAACCTTTTGGAACAGAAATAAAATACCTCAGTCTCCTGAGTTCCTTCTTCATCTTCTATGGCCATGAAGCAAGCCATGTCTTCTTCATCACTTTCACTGGATGAAAAGTAAGAGCCACACCTGCTTCCTCTGTTCTTTCCGTCACCGGCCATAAGAGCCTTCAGCTCTTTTCCATCATCCTTGGCATCTTCACGCTTTGGCTTCCGGCATTCCGATGCATAATGACCTTTAATACCACAGTTAAAACAAGTAACATTAGCTTTAGATTTTCTATTATCATTAGAATATGAAGAGTTTGAGTTAGAGTTGCTCTTTTTCATGAAGTCGCCAAACTTCTTCACAAAGAGAGACATGGAATCGCTGCTCAGCTGCTGAACTGCCATTTTCACGTCTGGAGCGATTGGTGGCTCTTCAGCAGTCACCAGCGCCTTGGCAATGATAACGGACGTGGGTTGATCTTCTTCCATCCTATAGTTCAGCTCGAACTCATAGGCCTTGAGGTCAGCGAAGAGATCAAAGAGAGAGATCTTGTTAAGATCTTTGGATTCTCTCATCGCCATAGTCTTTATCTCCCATTCTCTTGGAAGAGCACGCATGACCTTAATAGCAAGGTCCCGGTTGCTATAGGTCTTGCCTAGGATTGACAGAGAGGAGACGATCTTGCTGAATATGGTGTCGAAATCGTTCATTATTTCACGAGGACGCATTTTAAAGCTGTCGAATTGTTGAGTGGCAACCATGATCTTGTTTTCCTTGGTTTGCTCGTTGCCCTCGCACAGTTGACTAAGTTTGTCCCAGACCTCTTTGGCAGTGTCAGATTCGATGATGTAGTTGAACATACTGTCATCGAGAGATCTGTACAGAACATCGAGAGCCATGTTGTTGAGGTTGTTCTGCCTCTTTTCATCAGCGGTCCAGTCAGCCTTCTCCTTCTGTGACAACGCTCCACATGTCATCATGAAGAGAAGAGAGATGAGCACGAACTCTTTTATTCCAAACAATGTAGTTTTCACGAGAGAAGGTTGGAATGGTTGTAGCACTAGCATCTTTGGATATGGTCGACATATTTCAGGAAAGGCTTGAGAATAGAAACAGGGCTCTGATACATATTGATTGGATCGGCTTGATCGATAGAGACGGGGGTCTAACTAAGGATGAAGGCTTATGAAAAACGGTTTGAAAGAAATCCTGTTAGAGATTTAATTCGCTTTCTATTCTACGCAAACTTGTGTAAACACTTGAAACGAATTCAAGGCACAATTGTTTACTTGGGTTTGAATCACAAGATGAAATATGAAAAGTTGATAGAAATGAAGAACACAGTAGTTTGTTTATGGATGTTCGGAGAAACTCTCCTACGTCACCCCTTCTTCCAACCACCGGAAGGATTCACTATAATATGATTCGAATCAAATACAGTTTACACACACTTAGCTCACTATTGAACAGAACACTTTCTGTTCAATTACAAGATGAAGAATATCACTCAGCTAAAGGTTCTTTGATTCTAGCTCTCTCTTGATTCACACATAGTACAATAAGGAAGAAGCTTCAAAGTATGAGTTCAGTAAGCAAGATAATTGAGTAGTTTCTCTCTCTACAAAATCAGATTGCTTGTTCGTTTGGAAAAATTCGTAAGGCAAGGCTGATTATCCATTGTCCTTGAGATTTGTTAAATACTAAGAAGGAGCTAACGGTCGAATTTTTAGAATGATACGTGGCACTCTTCCATTGGAAAGCCTCCATTGTACACAGTAGGTTCTGAGCACAAGGATAGTGGTTGTACATCACTGGTAGTGCGCCGAATATTCCATCAGGGATGTACCTGCAAAACAAGTAATGTGAGGAAAATTCTCTTACGTGGCATTCCTTGATTGGATGCATATAGCTGTTGTACTAATCTTCACTAGAAAGTGGAGCATGAGTAGGGTACAGCTATAGCACGTGGGTAGGTGAAATGCTAGATACAAGCGTACTGCTTAAACTGAGCATTAGACGTATTTCAGTTATATGGATTGTGAAAATCAGTCTAATGAAATAAAACATCTCCTTCTAATAGAAAACGTCTATTAGAACGCCTGGTCTAATAGAATTAGACTCGCGTCTAATTACAATAACCATTAGACTACATGTCTAACTCCACTGAGTTAGACTGCACGTGTAATTCTTGTTCTACCTCAGACTTGTCTTAAGGAGTTAGACGTACGTCTAACTTTCACTAATTAGACTACACGTCTAATTATCCAATAACCATTAGACTGCACGTCTAACCTTACTGAGTTAGACTGCACGTCTAATTCCGGTTCTACCTTAGACTTGTCTGAAGGAGTTAGACGCACGTCTAACTTTCACTAATTAGACTACACGTCTAATTATCCAATAACTATTATACTTCATGTCTAACTCCACTGAGTTAGACTGCACGTCTAATTCCGGTTATACCTCAGACTTGTCTGAAGGAGTTAGACGCACGTCTAACTTTCACTTTCTATTAGACTGTACGTCTAACTCCACTAAGTTAGACTACACGTCTAATTCAGCATAAATTAGACTACCCGTCTAATTGCAAATATATTAGACTACACGTCTAACTCCGATGAGTTAGACTGTACGTCTAATTCCGAATATCAATTAGACTACTCGTCTAATTACAAGTCTATTAGATTACACGTCTAACTCCGATGAGTTAGACTGTACGTCTAATTCCGTATTCAATAGACTTACGTCTAATTATTTACATTCATTAGACTACACGTCTAACTCTGATGAGTTAGACTGTACGTCTAATTCTGTGCATCTATTAGACTACATGTCTAACTCCGATGTGTTAGACTGTACGTCTAATTCTATGCATTCATTAGACTACACGTCTAACTCCGATGAGTTAGACTGTACGTCTAATTCTATGCATTCAATGCCAAAAATCGGTCTAATGACCCTCATTAGATCCAAGTCTTATGAAATATTGTTTCAATACACCTGTATCAAAACTCATAAGTTATTTCATCATCAAAATCTCAATGGTTAAATTATTTCAACACTTAGTTAAAATAATTTGACCCAAAACTTTCCACTTCTTCAGAACTCACTTTTAATATCAATTGGATGTAGTTTTATGAGTTAACTTTCCTTTGAACAATCTACTGAAGTAAAATGCGGTTATCTTCTAACTTTGCAGTATTCAATTCAGTATCAACTGCTTTATCCTTTATTGTTTCTCCATTAGAATTAGTAAGCCAGAGCACTTGATTTCTAAATTTCTTGAAGAGTATTTCTTATAAAAGAAAAAGTATTCTTATCTCCTAATGAAAGCTAATTTTCTCTAGATTTTTGTTTTACAAAAAATTGTTTTTTAACACATATATCTCTAAATCTTGTCAACGCCTCCTTTTCTTCCTATATATTATTGACAAGATTTTGAGTTCTTAGTGATTTGCTTTGTATGTCCTCCAACTTTATTCTAGCTTCCACTACACTTTTTAAATTCTACTATATCTCTTGCGATTAAAGTTGTTCAGCATTCCTTTCATGAGTCTACGTTTCTAACTAACTTTGAACATTTTTGTTCTGTTAATTCTGATATTTCATGTTTCATGTAGAACCTCTTTAAATCGTTCATCTTTCATCCATAAATTAAAGAATTTGAAAAGCCTTCATCGATCAATTCTTGGATAAAACTCAACCCATTTTCTATTCACCAATCTTCGATCAATTGTGCTATTTTGCATAATGTATACCCCTCTTGTTGTCTACAAGGAGAACAAATTACCAGAACACGAATGATCTATGTAGTTTATATTACTGATGCATTCATTAAACTTCAGCATGTCTTGATAAATATATGTTCTTAGTTCTCTTTTATTACTGAATCTTGTGATGTTGAAGTCACCCATTATAACACATGGATTATCATCATCAATCTATCTCCTCAATTCATTCCAGAGTAGCTTTCTCTCGGTACCTGGGATGCTTCCATATACCACAACAAAGAAGATTTCCACCTGTGTCATTAAACTAATTACTTCAACTATAATAACTTCTTTGTTGAAAAAACTTTCTTAACTTATATTAGTTTATTATTCTAACCTACCCAAATTCTGCTATTTGACCCATGTAAATTATGTATAAAAACACATTCCTCTTCAAAATACCTTTGAGCAACATTTTCTCTTAGACTTTGTCCTACCTCCTTCTTTTAAAAGGGTCATTCAACCCTCTAATAATTTATATCATTATGTTCATTTACGAATCTTTGTTGGAACGAATTTAGTTCCTATACTTTCTAATGAACCTTTCTTTGGTTTGCTCCCTTCACCTTTTTTAACTTGCTCCCCTTGCGTCCAAATATTTGGGTTGTATGGTACCATATTATCAAGGATTTAGTGCTTTATGAACATCAAATTTCTCTGTACATTCTTCTTTTGGATTGGTAATTGAATTGTTTCATTTGAAGAAGGGGATATGAGATATTTTTTCCTCAATCTGTTTACCTTTCCTCTTAGACCCATAAATTTCTTCATTAACACTTTCACTTGTAATCTCTCTTACTTCAACTTCTTTTGAGTTATTTTGGGTTTCATGATCGACCTTTCTTGTCTCCTCTTCTTTTTTACCTTTTTCATATGTATCATGCCATTCAGATATCCGATCTCCTTTGTTTTCACCCGAGTCCTTTTTTGCCTTACCTTGAGTTTTACCCAACTCCAACTTTGATTTTCTTTCACTCACCTCCTCCGCCTCTACGCTATTGTTTACATCTTCAATTGGGTAACCTATTCCTGACTTCATAGTTCCTGATTTTTCCAAAATTTGATCTTTTTCATTTTGCCTATGTATTTCTTTTTTTTCTTCTCTTTATCTTGTGCATTTTTCTTTATATTTTTGCTAGCATTACTTTTGGTTCTTTGTAATAGACATGCTCAAATGTATTGCATTCATAGCACCAATTTGATCTCTATTCGTATGTAACACCCATAATTGTGGAGACGCCTTTAATGTCCATTACAATCAATTTTTTTGGAAGATAGATCTCGAGTGGATTTCGATGCACATTTTAATGTAAGTAATCTACTTTCCCTTTTCAGTAGTTGGATCCATATAAAGAGGACATCCCAATAATCCTCTCTATATTAATTAAAATACTTAGAAGGGAGAGCATAGTACTTACGTTAGAATATGCATCGAAATCAACCAAAGATTTTATATTCAAAAATTGGACTCCAACAATTAATTTATGATGTTAATTTATGATTAATTATGGATTTCATTCACTATGTCCCTAAGTGTTTTAAATTTGGACTCCAACGATGAAAACCATATTGTCATTATTAAAAAAATAATATGTATGAAATTTGGCGTTGAAATTAGAGAAGTTTTCTTTTATAAAATAGAGATTGTGTTTTCGAAATGCAAAGAGATTTGAAAAAGAATCTTATCGTGTCTAAGGTCGGTTAAACGCTTCTTTTCTTATCAGAAAGCCTGACAAGGAAGAATAGGAAAAAGCACAGTTGGAGTTTTTGAATTGTATACAAAAGTTCAATCTATTTTATATCTTTTCAATTAACCAAAACAAAAAAACGGTATTTGAAGATTTGTTTTTATATTTTTTAATTTAATAAAATTGAACAATTTAAATTTAACTAGAGAATTGTATTTATATTTATATAGTCCCAAAAAATCACTCTTAATCTCTCTAAACTCATTCATTTATAATTTGTAAGAATTCTTTTATTTTCACAGTATTGTTATATAGTCAAAATTAAGATTTCTGATTAGAGGTAATAAAAGAATTAGATGCGCTATAGAGAAAAACTTTATTTTGGGATACAGCGGGAGAGACGGGAAGAATTATATGATTATTTATAAATATGTGCGAATATGTGCTTTTAGCTATGGAGAAATAATCACATGATATTTTTCAAGGAACTCTTCGGAATCAGGTGGGGGTCCTTGCTATAGAATATGTGTTCAAAGACAATGCAAGAATCTGGTGGCAAGGAGCCAAGTCTACCCTCGACCTTAATGAAGCAACTTGGGAAGAGTTCAATGTTGTATTTTATGGAAAGTACTTCTCATTAAGCACCAGGAACAAGTTGGCCACCAGGGGGATGCAAGTGATTCTGACTATGTAAAGAAGTTCGAGAGGGGTAAATATTTTGCACCAATTATAACAGGAAATGCTGACTTGGAGTTGAACCATTTTTTAGAAGGGCTCAATGCAACTATTCTCCGTGATGTGAGGCTGAGCAATGCTTCAACAATGAGGGAAACCATTGATAGGGCACTAATGGCGGAGAAAGACAGCCATGACATTGTTAGAGAGGCTCAGGCTAAGCGGTCTAGCTATCAAGGGAGGGATTCTCTAGGGTTAGTGTAGAAACAGCCCTATAAGCAATATTATAATAACAATGCTAATCAACAGCAGTTAAGGAATATTTGGCGCCCACAACAATAACAACAGTAAAGGAGGACACCATATGCAGCAAACCATGCCAACCTGTCGGCTCCCCCTTGTAATCATTGTGGGTTTGTTCTTACGGGGTTGTGTCTACAGAGTTCCAACATTTGTTTCTTATGTAAGAAAGTTGGGCATTATAAGCGTGACTGCCCCCAGTTGAAGAAATTCATTCTAGGGAGGGTCTATTTAATGAATCAAAAGGAGGTGAATCCGAATTCAACTATTATCACATGTAATTTATTAATCGCTAATAAATTAGCCAATACCTTAATAGATACTGGAGCAACAAATTCATTTATTTCTGCATGTTATGTGCAACAAGTTGTTTTGAAACTCTCTACATTAATAAGTATCCTCCCCATGCTTTGACCAACCTATTACTAACACCCTTAATGATTAAGTATCCACCTCATGCTAGATATACCCATGCCTTGCAATCTTAATTAGCAAGATACCACCTCATGTTGCCATACCCGATCTTAGATCTTTATATATATTTACTTCACCATGGATTAATTAAATGATATCAATGCATTTCCCTTTTCACTAAGTAACATGAGACATCTGTTAGAAGCCTTGAAAAATAGCCACTCTTCATAGTAAGAACAATCCTTAACAACTTCAAAGTATAAGGCAAGAAAACCTTTCTAAATCACTCTTTATAAACCCACACATGCTTATATAATTCATGTATATTCACTTGTCTGTGTGGGTAGGATCTTCCAGAGCTCATCCCAAAAGTCCAGTCCCAATAGAAACTTTAACACATATTTTGGAATCAGACTACCAATGCTCATCCTGAGTAGCCCTCCTCCTATTCCGTCAATTCACATACATCATTGTTCACAATGATTCCATAAAACGTTTCATACTTTAGAAAATAGATCCTTCTTTTGAAAACAGATCCTTGTTTAGAATAGAGGTGGTACTTTGGAAAACATATTGTCCTTTGAAAAACAGATTATCTTTTGGAAAACAGATTGTCCTTTGAAAAACAGTTGTTCATCATTAAAGATATGGAGATGCAATGAAATCATGCTATTAAAATAATATGCATAAGTTATAGAATATACTTGAATAAAATATGTGTGAATATGTGCTTTTAAAAATAAACTGGAGAAGCAAAGGAAGAAGGCATCATAAGGCTCAAGAACTGTGTTTAATGGAATAAAGCACTAACGTATAAGCACATGTTGGACATCAAGAGCAAACAAGAATCACTCTAGATCAAGTGGGTCAATACCCAGTTTATGAAACATGAATCAAACGTTTGGACATCTAAAATAAGCAAAGGTATGAGATGGTAGTTAAAGAGAATTCTTAATCTAAGAAATAATATTGCAGGACTTTTTGACATTAGTTGGAGAGACGGAATAAACACACTGTTTTGGCATGATCCCTAGTATGAAGACTAACCACTAATCAATAAAAAGAAATTCAGAAACGTGAGGATCAGATGGGACAACCTAGCTACATGGTTAGAGACATTAAAGACGGGCTATAGAATTCTCTCCTTACACAAATATTGGTGGGGAGACGCATTCTCGAACATATCAGTAACATCCAATTCAACGAAAGAATAGACGTACACCGATTGAAAGCCAAGGAAAACAGGAAAATGATTTCAAGCAAAGTGTGGAACACCATCCGAGAGAAGGAGAAAATAGTAGATTGGGCTAACATGGTCTATTTATCAAAGGTTATCCCGAGACACCAATTCATCAAATTGCTTGCATTTCAGGAAAGGATAAACACGAGAGATTGTGTCAGTGTCAGGAAGTACATGGAAATTTCGGATTCAAGTTGTCTATTGTGTGAAGGGAATGAAGAAATAGCTGATCATCTCTTCGAGAACTGTTCATTTCCCTCGAAACTTTGGAATAAATTTGTAAAAAAAATGAAGATGACCAGATTCCCCGGAGACTGGAAAGAAATCAAGGATGTGGCTATGAAGAAAGCGAAGGACACAAAGTTTAATTTTAAGATTTTCAAATGCAGATTCGGCTCAACAGTTTACAACATTTAACATGAGAGAAACGAAAGGACATTCTCGAGGAATACAAGAAGTCTTGAGCAGACCTGGGAGGATATTATAACTGAATGTAGCATGAACATCCAAACGTAAAGAAGAGCCTCGAAAAATTAGCAGAATTGGAACCAGTGTGGGAACTGAAAGATATCATATAAGGAAATCACCAAAGACGCTATTTTTTTAACGAGATAAACATAATTTAAATTTGTTTGTAATTCCCATGATTGTTTGTATTCATTTATTTTTGGACCGTAACAAACTTAATTTTTATAGGCTTGTCTAGGAAAATACATAAATTCATTTGATTTCTTTCTCATTTTAAAGAATTTTTAATGAAATTATGTTAATTCGTTTTTCAAAAAAACATACCTGAATATAACAAAAAAAAAATTTATCAGTTCTATTTGTATATTATTTTATATTGTAAATTTGAGGGGAATGCTAATACATTAATAAATAAATGATACAATTGTAAAGTCTAAATTTATCTAGGGACTTTAATGTATTTTATACCGAATTACCCTAATGTAGGAATTCTAGTAATCTTTTTCAGTCGCCGTCTCCTTCCTTACACAAAATCAATCTCATTGGGAGGTTGATCTTCAATCCTTTGATATAGTCTCATATTGAAATATAGTTTCTCAATAAACAAATATGCGTCTAAATAGATCATTAACAAACCACCTCTCATATCGAGAACTGAACCTACGAGGACTCTAACAGTATTCATGCAAATCATGTGACTATAAACATACAAAATAAAGTGGTGATAGAACACAATAAACTATAAATCAGAAGAGCGCAAATGTATGTTGAGAATGCATCCATTTTGTAGATCCTTCACAGTGGAAAATGACGACACCGACATATGAATGAACTCTAAGTTTTGCGCCGGTAGTCGACAAAACAATTTAGCATGTTCCTGGAAAATGAGACTAGATCTTTCAAAGAGGTGTTCACCTTATGAAGCATGCGGCTAGAGAAACTTAGTTGTATTTATCCATAAAGTTAGGTTTTCATTTAGTATACGCATGGGCCTTGTCGGCCCAAACTTTGGGGTTCGGGTTCATTTAACTCTATTCACTTATTATCATGTTTCATTGGACATCTTATGTATATTTTTATTATTGTTTTCTATTATGTTTATTCAATCGATTTTATCACTCATTTAACGTACTCCTATTTGACAATAACTTGTAATTCAAATAATGTTCAATTGTCTCCTATAAAATTTAAAAATAATCACATTATATCCTTTTTATTTTTAATTTCTTATTCACATTGAATTGAATAAGAACTCTTTATAGAATCTTAGGGCTTAATAATTTTCTTTATTTTTAATTTCTTATTCACATTGAATTGAATAAGAACTCTTTATAGAATCTTAGGGCTTAATAATTTTCTTTAATTTTTTGTCCACAACCAATGTTTTTAGTCAATATCAAAAAAAATTAACAGTCATTCTTCTTTTATAAACTCAAACCAAAATTCACTTGGGCAACTTCTATACATGTAGAAGCTTAGATATAACTAACAAGAATACAGACATCACATATACAAGCATCATTTTACAATACCGAAACCATATATTTTTGATCTAAAGACAATTATCTTCCACCAAAACCAAGAAACAAGAAAACATAAAAGGTTTGAAAACTACATTTTGGGCATTTTGGTTCGAAACATTTCAAACATTATAATCAATCCAAAATAAATTAATGACATATTTAGAACTATTACCAAGAATTAAATCAAAGAATTAACTATAGAAACAATAAATACGAAAATTTGGACATAAATTAGGTTTTTCAATAATGAAACGTTTGAAAATTAAATTAGGACATAAAATAAATAGCTTATAAAGCTTTCTTAAAATACTTGCATTTATCAAGTACTATTATAATTCAATTAAATATTTTGGAAAGTTATCATAAAAAAGACAATATGTACGATATTTTATTTTTGTTAGTTATATATACTTGTTTAAAAATATTTATATTTTCCGTAGAGAAAATAATATTGTCAATCTTTCCAATATTATTTCTTTATAAATAAATTTATGTATATTTTTTTTAATATATACTTTAATATTCAAAATAGTATTGTGTTTAAAAAATATTTTGTTTTTGTGTATTTGCATTTAAATGTATTTCTTAACACGCAAAATTGTATGAACATTTCTAATTATACATTTTTTAAAATAATTATAAAAGTTAATACAAACTTCTTTTTTGAAAAGCTAAGACATTTCAATAAACACTAAGATATATAAGATTTTGATTTTCATAAACAAAGTAAAAGGGACAATGATTGCACTTATTTCATATAGCCCAAATAATACTTGCAAAGGTGGTCCATATTTTCATACAAATATTCATTAGAAGTACCCAAAACAACAAAATAGAATTAAAATATTATAATATATTGAGATAAAATACTCACAACAACAATTATGAATAAGAAAACCTCTCTTAAACATCCCAATGCGCAAGTGTACTAAACTTTTCATTTCTATCTTGCATGATATAACAAAAAGTTTACTTTATTTTAGGTGTACCCATGAATATACCATATTCAAGGTGCATGCAACAAATTGATCTTGAATCTTGATGTTGTGCAAAATGATTTTTATTTAAACAATAAAAAGTGTGACAATTTCTGATTTTTTTCTTTTGTCAATTCACTTGTTTGATCATAAATTTGAAAATATAAAGATTTGGAATTTTAATTCGAAATGATTTGGTAAATCTGTTAGAAATCTTGTCTTGAAATAAATTATAGAAATATATATAAAATGATGTACAAATAAATGAAACAAATAAAATATATGAAGAACAAAATCATCGATTGAGATGTTGATTCGAGGCATTGGTAGACACATTTCCCTTAAAACAGTTTCATCGTCTCCCGTTTGTGCTGGAGCTTATGGTAGATGGCTGTCTCCCAGGATACAACGGATCCAGTAGTGATTCTGCACTGAAATCACTACTCGTCGAACTTGATCAGCGTACCTGAACTATCACCGGGTTTCAACGGAAAATATCGAGCGAAGAACTCGAAGTAAACTCACAAAATAAGAAGAGGGCTTTTAGAATTCTAGAGTAAGAAAAATTAAGGATGAAGTTAGTTTTTTATTAGAGATGATAGGTCTTATATTATTAAAAAGTTCAACTATTAAATAAAATCATCATTTGATCTAACGATTGTCATTGTTTGTCTCTTCATTACTTTGACATTTTTCTTTTCATTATAGAGTAATTGTTTGCCAAAACAATTAAGGCCTATAATTCAATACTAATGTTACATGTTTGTGAAATTTTTAATAATAATATTAATTATCATAATAAATAATAATAATAACAAACTCATGTAATTTACACTACAAATTAACAACATTTTGTTAATTGTCATCAATGCATTTTAGATCAATTAATTTAAATTATATATTTGGATCAAATTTCACCCTCTAATTCACGTTTGAATTTCATGTGAATTTTATTTGATTTTATTACCCACATTCTAATTTCCATTCATTAATAGAATTTATAGAACTAGTTTAAAAATTCCAACAATCCCCCATATTAATGGAAATTGAAAGATTAACCCGGTAAAATATTCAACAGTTGAATTGTATATAGGATAGGTAAGTGTAACCCTTTGAACCTTCCCTTATGAAAGTATATAACTTTACTAGTCGATTAGTAGACTCGATGTCCTTAAACTATTCTACCATTTATGTAAACGATTACATACTTTCACATAGAATTCTCCCTGATACATGTCAAGTTCTCATGGTTGTGTCTATTTTGGCCATGGATCACGCGCCTAGTTCTGCGAGAGGGTCTAGAATTGAGCCGTGTAACTTTTTTGAAGCGGCCCCACTTCTCCCTCACATAGGTGATCTCTTTGCTCACAAAGAATTATTAAAATCGATATGATTCGTCAAAATATATATCGTTTCGTTATATAATTAATCCTCAACAATAATTTCCAAGTCAATATAATTAGGTTGTCCCACTGAATCTAGTTCTTGGGATCTCTAGTCTACATAGGTTGGGTTTTCCTTCATACCAACTTATAGTAGGCTAATGTCTCAAAAGACTTCAAACTATCTCTCTATTCAATAATCTGATTAGTGGATCCACAATGTTATCTTTGACTTACATAGTCAAATTTGATAACTCCATTAAAGAGTATAGTCTAATGACAACATGTCTAAGACGTGTACGTCTAGTGTTGTCATTAACTCTAAGCTTGTCCAATTTCAAATTACTATCAAAGTAATTAGAAATTTCCGTTGGTACATTCTTAGATAATCTTGGAATATCTTCTAATAAGAAGCATAATCGTTCGTACATGCTTACTTTAAACTTGTTTTTATGAAAATATTATTTATATGGATAACTAGTAGACAAAATGTCTTTGAACTATTCTGCCTTCGTGTAAACGATTATATTTTACGTAAAAATATTTTATTTTTCGACATAAGTCAAAATTATATATTATAACGTTTAATCTATCAATCATAATTTTCTTAGAAGATTTCCATATTATATTGCACTTTCAAGTGTATACATATTCACTTATTGACGTAAAGTCTTTTATTTCATAATATCAATATATCATTTGATAACAACATGATATTTCGTGTAGTGCAATTCACATCCTTAATGTATGTAATCATTTTTTATCGTAATTTTTAACAGTAAAAATATCGTACAAAAGACACGTAAAGAAATAATTTTTATTGTCTTCATGATATATATAATTGTCACATCCAATTTTTAATAAAAGTATGATCAAATTTTTATATCATTATTATAAAATTTATTATAAGTCATATCAAGACATTAAAAACTTTCCTTTTCATTTATTTCCTAAAATCTTTTTGAAGACATTGTTTCTTCAAATATTTATGAAAATAATGTCAAAATATGACACATTTCTTGATTTCAAAAAATCTTCAAATTTATAATATCAATTTGAGCACCAACTCAACAAATACAAACAAGAAATTTTCTTGTTATTTAATTTCTTTTTGTAATGTTGCGCAACTTTATCTTTTATAGAGAACATATTTCTCACCAATAAATTATCTTTTATTTATCATAATATACACAATTATTTTTGTGTTATTATCAATAAAATATTTGCCGAGGTACCCTTTTTTAAATTACACACTTATATGATTTAAATCAATAATTTTCTAATCAATAAATTGTCACACAATTGTTTTACAAATTTCTTTTGTTATACTTATCATACAATGAATAAGATAACTATATCATAAATATGTAATTGAATAAAATATCATTTCTATACAAGAGATTAGAATGTTTATTCATATATAATCATTCTTCATATAATCTCTAAATAAGAAATTAAAATATTTAATCAATTAAAATATTTGATTCAACACTTAATTTCTATAAAAGAAATTAGAATATTTAATCAAATAAATATTCACCATATCACATGATTTCTAAAAAATAAATCATAATGTTACAAGCATCTTTGACCGAAGTCTCTTAAACATTTATTTTCGGTTGCACGTTTGCATCCCGTAATATCGGCACGTTTGCCACATTATTCTCAAATCAAACAAGACTTTGCTTGTAATTATTTGATTTCAAAATTATCAAATTAAGTAAGTCTTAATGATGAAATTGAACAATATATATCAAATATATTATATTAAACCAAAATTAATATATTCATATATATGATATTATATATTATTGCTTCTTTTATTTTAGTCACCACGATGATAGAACAACTATAATATATATAGTCAATAACATAGAAACGTAATCAGATAAATAATATGTCTTATATATTATTAAACAAATATATATACAACTTCATTTATCATTAAAAATACTATTTAAAAAATACATGATAATTAATTAGAATATTAATTATTACACTTAATTAGAATGTTGATCATTTATCTTTAATCAAATATAAAACGAACTAATTATATAAATAAATATTAATGTTATCAATTATTCGTTTTTAATTAATTAGATGACCATTAACATTCTATAACAAATCTTTGTCAATCAAACGATACATAATTTGTGACAAATTTCAAAATTATCTATTAAAAGAAAAATAGATAGAAAATAAATCATAATTTATATATATATATATATATATATAAATTTATAGATAATCATACTTATTATGAATAACATGAATCATCATATTATTAGCTAATATGCATGATTTATATTAATAATAAATTAGCACATAATCAAATTAAATATAACTACAAATATATTTCATATCTTAATCGAAGCACTTACATTGTCATGTTTTGAACAATAATCGACGTGACATGACTATGCATGCTCAAAATAAATCTGAGTAGATTGTTCTCACCGAGATAATTTTTGCGAAGACAATTTCGACTAACATAGTTGTGTCTCTTTAAATGCATGATTAGAATAAGTTCTAACACAAATAACTTATTTAATCTCATTATACAAATGACCTTCATTTTCTGTCATTATGAATCACATATTTTCTATAGTGCCCCATTTTATTTCATTTAATAATTTTTACACAGGAAATTACAATGATTCTAACATCCATGGTTAAAATCATTTTGAAAAATTAAATTTCCATATAATACATTGTTGTGGGCACTCATTCATCACATAATTTCTGCATAAGAAATTGGAATGTTTCAATATCAACGATTATAGTCATTTTAACGAGTCAGATTTCTACAAAGAAATCATTGATCATTCCATTCATCTCATAATTTCTACACAAGAAATTGGAATTGTTTCAATATAAATGACTAATGTCATTTTATCACATCCGATTTCTACAAAAGAAATCAACGTAAATGACTAATGTCATTTTATCACATCTGATTTCTACAAAAGAAATCAACGTAAATGACTAATGTCATTTTATCACGTCAGATTTCTACAAAAAAAAATCATCTCATAAGCTAGATTCGAACAGGGGACCTCTCTTCTGTCACGCACCATTGCATAAGAACTTTGAACCACTACGCTAATGCGCTATTTGATCATTATACCGCTTTTATGACCTTTGGTATCCTTTAATTAGAAGAATCTATTTATTTTCTTTTACTCAACTCTGTCAACAAACAAATATATATACGCATATTTTAAAATGATATCTTAATATCATAATAAAATATAGTATGTAAAATAGTGTATAAATAAATAGATCATCTCTCCTTATTTAGTAATCATCATACCACATTCTTATTAATTATCAACTCTTAATTAATTTAAGAATGCATTTATTATAATTAATTATTTTAAATCTGAAAATATATGTTTCAATTATAATTAATTTTAATTACTATTAAATATAACCACTAATTTTTATTTTTATTTTTGAAATTATAAATTAACCTTTTAGTTACCTTTTCATTTATTAATAATAATAATTCTAGTAACTATCAAACTTTTAATGAAAAAGAAAACAAATTATTGTTTTCTAAATTATTTTCAAGAAAACGTTTGTACAATGAATATACATCATTTTTCTTTAGAATATATATCTACATCAACATATATTAGTTTATAAAAGTAAGCTTTCATACGAATAATATTAATAATAATTAATATTATATGTATACAATAAAGACTTATCTTTATTTGTAGATTCTACTATTCCTTTAGATGAACAACTTTATCTTATCGAAATAAGCCATCATCTCTTTTGCAACATCGCGACTCTTATTTCTGAAATATCAAAGACAAAGATATTCGACGGCTAAAGCTACTAAATAACTTAGCACACAAAAACTGTATTAAGATTGTTAGAAATCTTGTCTTGAAATAAATTACAGAAATATATATAAAATGATGTACAAATAAATTAAACAAATAAAATATGTGAAGAACGAAATCACCGATTGAGATGTTGATTCAAGACATGTGTTAGACACATTTTCCTTAAAACAGTTACATCGTCTCCCGTTTGTGCTGGAGCTTATCATAGATGGCTGTCTCCCAGGGTAAAACGAATCCAGTTTTGATTCTGCACTAAAGTCACTACTCGTCGAACTTGATCAGCGTACCTGAACTATCACCGGGAAATATCGAGCAAAGAACTCGAAGAACACTCACAAAATAAGAAGAGGGCTTATGGAATTCTAGAGTGGGAAAAATTAAGGATGAAGTTAGATTTTGATTAGAGATGAGAGGTCTTATATTGTTGAAAAGTTAAACCATTAAATAAAATCATCGTTTGATCCAACGGTTGACATTGTTTTCTCTTCATTACCTTAACATTTTTCTCTTCATTATAGAGTAATTATTTGCCAAAACAATTAAGGCATTACAATTCAATACTAACGTTATATGGTTTTCCAATTTGTTAATAATAATATTAATTATCATAACAAATAATAATAATAACAAACTCATGTAAGTTACACTACAAATTAACATCATTTTGTTAATTGGTCATCAAGGCATTTTAGATCAATTAATTTAAATTAATTGATTTAAATTATACATTTGAATCAAATTTCACCATTTAATTCACGTTTGAATTTCATGTGAATTTAATGGAATTTATAGAACTAGTTTAAAAATTCCAACAAAATCAACTTCTATTGAAAATATCTGTGTTTTATATTTATTATTTTAAAGGATATAAAAACAAAAATCCTCCAAATTTTAAAAGGGTGTAAATTAGAATTATTTATTAAGCATTCTACTAAAACTTTCGAAAGAAAATAAGGTTGAAAACTATATTTTATTTGGTATATGTCTTGTTTGTACTATTATTGATGAGTTGATGTTTGAATCAGATGATGTAGTTAAATTTTTTAATGTTAGTAGAATACATTATTGAAAGTAATATGATCTGAAAAAATTTGTTAAACATTTTGATAAATTTGTGTTGCACCCTATAGAAATTGAAAGTCATTTTTTTTTTTTTTTGAAAAACTATATTTTATTTGGTGTATGTCATGTTTGTGGTAATCTTGATGAGTTGGATGTTTGATCCAAATGATGTAATTAATTTGGTGTATGTTAGTGGAATATATGATTGAAAGTAATGTGATCGTTCTCATAAATTTGTTTTTACACCCTAAAGAAAAGAAATTGGTAAGTCATTTTTTCGTTGAAAAATTATATTTTATTTGGTGTATTTCTTCTTTTTGGTATTTTTGATGAGTTGATGTTTGATCCAGATGATGTACTTAATTTGTTGAAGGTTAGTGAAATAGAATGTTAGTGGAATACATTATTGAAAGTAATGTGATTTGAAAAAATGTTAAACATTTTGATAAATTTGTTGTTCTACCCTATAGAAATTGGTAAGTTACTTTTTCATTCAAATAAGATAGCATGTGAGAATCAATTACAATTCACATTAAAGTGGTCATTTTTAATATTATATCTCATTATCCATGAAAAAGTAACTATATTATTATTATTGGTTAAAAATAGGTCTTTTTAAGTGATTTTTAAAGTGACATCTTTTTAGCATACGATTATTCATGTTTCATACATTTCCATAACCACTGATGCATCAACCAACATCAAAGCCTCATTTTCCTGAAAGTTGGTGATGTGATCTCTTTGACATATATTTCCTTAATATATGTTTCCTGCATTTTTATCATTTCCACCTTCACATCCGTAGTATTAAATAGTAGATTTACATTAAGAAATTTGTTGATCGTAAGAATTGTTGTAATTAAACTAATCCCATTAATTAAATGGAAATGATATTTGGGCTAATTAAATTCACACCAAATTCAAATGTGAATTAAGTGTAAAATTAATCCAAATGAAATTCACATGAAATTCAAATGTGAATTAAAGTGAAATTAATCCAAATGAAATTCACATGAAATTCAAATGTGAATTAAAGTGAAATTAATCCAAATAAAATTCACATGAAATTCAAATGTGAATTAAAGTGAAATTAATCCAAATGAAATTCACATGAAATTCAAATGTAAATTAAGGTGAAATTTCATCCAAATGAAATTCACATCAAATTCATTGTGAATTAAATTTGTTAATTGTTACAATTAACATAAATGTCTTGAATGAGGCAATTAACAAATGATGTTAATTGTCATTGTAACTACAAAATATTTATTGTAGGATGTAACTTACAAAGATGATGAAAAGGCAAACAACGATAACCGTTGGATCAATTGATGATGGATTAGTGACCGTTGGATTAAAGAATTGATTATGAGTTTAATTTTCAACTATAAATATCCCTTCACATTATATTCCTCTCCACACATTATCTTATCACTTCTCTCTCTAGAATTCTAAAGTCTTTCCTTGTTCTTGTGAGTATTATTGTCAGTGTTCTTGTGAGTGTTCTTCGAGTTTCTTAACTCGATCATTTCTGTGCGAAACCCGGTGATTGCGATTCAGGTACTTTTGTTTAGTTCGCTGTTGTAGTGGTTTTTCTGTGCTAAATCATTGCAGGTTCCGTTGTACCCTGGGAAGCAGCCACCGACGAAACTCTCCAGCACAAACAGGAGACGGTGAAACTGTTTTAAGGGAACTGTGATTTCACAGGCCTCAGAGCAAACAAGAAGACTTTTCTTCATCTTATTACATAATCTGTTGTATCTGTTTTATTATCATTGTATTATTTTCATATATTATTTACGTATAATTTTTACGAGATAAGATTACCAACAATCTTAAAACAGTATCAAATATTACTTATCTCAGATTCTTACACGTTTCTGGTTGTGATTCAGAAATGACTACCGAAACACCTACTTCTAACATGAGGATGCCGTTTTTATCTAACCATCTAGATAAGCCAGAAAAGTTTGATGGCTCAAACTTTAAGAGATGGCAGCAGAAAATGTTCTTCTACCTCACGACCCTAAGTCTTGCGCGATTCCTCACGGAGGATCCTCCCACTCCCAAAATCGATGAGCCAAACGTGGCTTCATCGTCGGATGCCAACGTGCATCCGAAAGTTGATGTGCAAGCGGCTTCGGCCATTGATGCTTGGCACCATTCAGATTTCTTATGTAGAAATTACGTGCTGAATGGTTTATCAGATTCATTGTACAATGTGTATAGTGAAAAGAATACGGCCAAATTACTATGGCAATCTCTTGAACGTAAGTACAAAACACAAGATGCGGGTGCAACAAAGTTTATGGTTGGTCGATTTTTGGACTACAAAATGGTAGATTCAAGACCAATCATTAAACAAGTTCAAGAGATCCAAGTTATTTTGCACGAAATTCATACTAAGGGCATGAATTTGGGAGAAACTTTCCAAGTGGATGCTATTATTGAGAAGTTACCACCGTCTTAGAATGATTTCAAGAACTATCTTAAGCACAAGCGAAAGGAGATGAACGTAGAAGAATTGGTGATTCGTCTACACATTGAAGAGGAAAATAAAAGTGCCTCAAAGAAATACTTTAGTCAACATGTGGCTAAAGCAAATATGGTTGAGCATGGTAAAGACAAGAAGAAACACAATTCTTTTGTCAAAAACCGAAGCCTTAATCCTAAAGGAGGAATCTCTAAGAAGTTCACGGGCAAGTGTTTCAATTGCAATGGCATGGGCCATAGATCTTCCGATTACAAGAAGCCGAGAAGAGTTCGAGAGGCTAACCTGACTCAAGGATTATCGGACATGGATCTATGTGCGATGATATCTGAGGTTAACTTGGTGGGATCTAATCCACGAGAGTGGTGGGTTGATACAGGAGCTACAAGACATGTTTGCTCTAACAAAGAAGTATTTTCAAGCCTCGAAGAAGTGAAGAATGGTGAAAAGTTGTTCATGGGGAATTCTGCCACTTCTGACATACAAGGTGAAGGAAAAGTGGTGTTAAGGTTGTCTTCGGGGAAAGATTTAACTTTAATTAATGTGTTGTATGTTCCAGAGATTCGGAAAAATTTGATATCCGGATCTCTTCTAAGTAAGCATGGTTTTAGAATTGTGATTGAGTCGGATAAAATTATTTTATCCAAAGGTGGAATATTTGTAGGTAGAGGTTATGCTACTGATGGGTTTTGTAAGCTAAATGTAATGGCAGTTAAACCAAGTATGAATGAAAAGAATAAGTCTTCTATTTATTTGTTGGAGTCTTCCATTTTATGGAATGGTAGACTAGGTCATATTAATTATGATTCGATGCATCGATTAATAAAACTGAATAGTATACCTACATTCGAAATTAATAAGAAACACAAGTGTGAAATTTGTGTTGAAGCGAAATTGACGAGATCATCCTTTCGAAACGTTGAAAGAAGTAATAGACCGCTTGATTTAATTCATACAGATGTGTGTGATTTAAAAGGAACACCAACACGTGGTGGAGGAAAATATTTCATTACTTTTATTGATGATAACACAAAATATTGTTATGTGTATATTCTTAAAAGTAAAGATGAAGCCATAGAGAAATTCACTCTCTATAAAAATGAGGTTGAAAACCAACTTGGTAAAAAGATCAAGGTGTTAAGAAGTGATAGAAGAGGTGAATATGAATCACCTTTTGCCGAGCTATGTGCTCAACATGGTATAATCCATGAGACGACATCATCTTATTCTCCTCAGCAAAATGGTACGGTTGAGAGAAAAAATAGAACATTAAAAGAAATGATGAATTCACTTCTATTAAGTTCTGGTCTACCACATAACATGTGGGGAGAAGCTATTTTGACAGCTAATTACCTTTTAAATAAAGTTCCATGAAAGAAGCTAGATAAGAGTCCATATGAATTATGGCATGAAAGAAAACCATCATATGAATACTTACGAATGTGGGGGTGTCTAGCTAAGGTAGCCGTACCATTACCTAAAAAGGTGAAAGTTGGACCAAAAACTGTTGATTGTATATTTATTGGATATGCACATAACAGTAGTGCTTATCGTTTTCTTGTGTTTAAATCGGACATTCCGGATATTCATAAGAATACGATAATGGAATCGAGAAATGCATCGTTCTTTGAACATGTACTTCCATATAAGTCTAATGAAGAACAACGTTCTCCAAAAAGATTTCTTGAACTAGATGAACAAGAAAAGGAGAATGAAGTTGAGGTTGAACTTAGACGAAGTAAACGAGCTAGAACCGAAAAATCATTTGGTCCAGATTTTATTACTTTCATGATGGAAAGTGAACCTCAAACGTATAATGAGGCAATTAACTCATCTGAAGGGCCTCAATGGAAAGAGGCAATTAATAGTGAGATAGAATCTATCTTTCAAAACCATACATGGGAACTAGTGGATCTACCTCCGGGAAATAAACCACTAGGTTGTCGATGGATTTTCAAAAGGAAAATGAAAGCTGATGGATCAATTGATAAATATAAGGCAAGACTGGTGATAAAAGGATATCGCCAACGAGAAGGTCTTGATTATTTTGATACATATTCTCCAGTTACGAGAATAACTTCTATTCGATTGATTCTTGCGATTGCTTCTTTGCGTAATCTAGAAGTTCATCAAATGGACGTAAAACAACTTTCTTAAATGGAGACTTGGAAAAAGAAATTTACATAGATCAACCTCAAGGGTTTTCTTCTCAAGGGCAAGAAAATAAAGTTTGTAAATTAGTTAAGTCATTGTATGGCTTAAAACAAGCTCCAAAACAATGGCATAAGAAATTTGATCATGCTATGATCTCAAGTGGATTTAAGATCAATGAATGTGATAAATGTATTTATATTAAAGACACAAAAAATGGTTACGTCATTTTATGTCTTTATGTAGATGACATACTTATCATTGGAAGTGATGATAAAATGGTTAAATCCACTAAAGATATGTTAAATTCAAAATTTGACATGAAAGATATGGGATTGGCTGATGTGATTCTTGGAATCAAAGTTATTAGAACATCGGAAGGGATAGTTCTAAGTCAATCACATTATGTGGATAAAATCCTCGAAACATTTAACAATGATGATTTTGCATTGGCTAAGACTCCGATAGATACGAGTCAACATCTATCTAAAAATCGCGGAGAGAGTGTTTCTCAATTAGAATATTCTCGAATAATTGAGAGTCTAATGTACTTAATGAGTTGTACAAGACCAGATATAGCCTATGCAGTAAGCAAACTAAGTAGATACACGAGTAATCCGGGTAATAATCATTGGAAAGCCATTGTACGATTACTTATGTATTTAAGAAATACTCGTGATTATGGTCTGCACTACACGAGACATCCTGTTGTTATCGAAGAGTACACTGATGCTAATTGGATTTCACATATGAAAGACTCTAAGTCAACAAGTGGATATGTATTTACACTTGGAGGTGCAGCTATATCTTGGAAATCTTCTAAACAAACTGTTAGTGCTAGATCCACGATGGAATCTGAATTTATAGCTCTTGACAAATGTGGTGAAGAAGCTGAATGGCTACGTCTATTCTTAGAAGATATTCCAATATGGTCTAAGCCCGTACCAGCAATTTCTATTCATTGTGATAGTCAATCTGCGATTGAACGAGCTAAGAGTCATATGTATAATGGTAAGTCTAGACATATACGTCGTAGACATAATACCATTAGACAATTACTCTCTACTGGAATTATCTCAATTGATTATGTAAAATCAAAAGATAATATTGCGGATTCCCTAACCAAAGGGTTAAATAGAGAGTTGGTGTTAAAGTCCTCACAATGAATGGGACTTAAGCCTACAATAAGTTAGTATGAAGGGAAACCCAACCTATGATGACTGGAGATCCCAAGAACTAGGTTCAATGGGACAACCTAATTGTACTAAACTTGGTAGATTGCTATGGGTAAAAATCCTACGATAAAATAGCATTTCGGGAAAGGATAAGCACATAGGCTTTTAATGATTCTTTATGAATAAAGAGATCACCTATGTGAGAGAGAAGTGGGGCCGCTTCGAAAGAATTGCACGGCTCAATTCTAGACCCTCTCACTAAACCAGGCGAGTGTTCATGGCCAAAACGAACACAATCATGAGAACTGACATGTATCAGGAAGAATTTTATGTGAAAGTGTGTAATCGTTTACACAAAAGGCAGAATAGTTCAAGGACATCGAGTCTACTAATCGGCTAGTAAAGTTATATACTTTCATAAGGGAAGGTTCAAAGGGTTACACATACCTATCCTATGTAAAATTCAACTGTTGAACCTTTCACCGGGTTAATCTTTCAATTTCCATTAATGTGGGGATTGTTGGAATTAAACTAATTCCATTAATTAAATGGAAATGATATTTGGGCTAATTAAATTCACACCAAATTCAAATGTGAATTAAGTGTAAAATTAATCCAAATGAAATTCACATGAAATTCAAATGTGAATTAAAGTGAAATTAATCCAAATGAAATTCACATGAAATTCAAATGTGAATTAAAGTGAAATTAATCCAAATGAAATTCACATGAAATTCAAATGTGAATTAAAGTGAAATTAATCCAAATGAAATTCACATGAAATTCAAATGTAAATTAAGGTGAAATTTCATCCAAATGAAATTCACATCAAATTCATTGTGAATTAAATTTGTTAATTCTTACCATTAACATAAATGTCTTGAATGAGGCAATTAACAAATTATGTTAATTTTCATTGTAAGTACAAAATATTTATTGTAGGATGTAACTTGCAAAGATGATGAAAAGGCAAGCAACGATAACCGTTGGATGAATGGATGATGGATTAGTGACCGTTGGATTAAAGAATTGATTATGAGTTTAATTTTCAACTATAAATATCCCTTCACATTGTATTCCTCTCCACACATTATCTTATCACTTCTCTCTCTAGAATTCTAAAGTCTTTCCTTGTTCTTGTGAGTATTCTTGTGAGTGTTCTTGTGAGCGTTCTTCGAGTTTCTTGACTCGATCATTTCTGTGCGAAACCCGGTGATTGTGATTCAGGTACTTTTGTTTAGTTCGCTGTTGTAGTGGTTTTTCTGTGCTAAATCATTGCAGGTTCCGTTGTACCCTGGGAAGCAGCCACCGACGAAACTCTCCAGCACAAACAGGAGACGGTGAAACTGTTTTAAGGGAACTGTGATTTCACAGGCCTCGGAGCAAATAAGAAGACTTTTCTTCATCTTATTACATAATCTGTTGTATCTGTTTTATTATCATTATATTATTTTCATATATTATTTACGTGTAATTTTTACGAGATAAGATTACCAATAAGAATTTATCAATTAATTAAGTTTATTGTTAATCGATTGATTTGTTGATTGTTATTCAGAAATTAAATCTAGAAAATGAAGGTAAACGACTATAACTGATACAAATACACCAAAAAGGGTTACTTGTACAAATCTAGGTCCTCATCCTCCTCCTCAGAAAACATCATCAAATCGAGGTCAATGTGTTTATCTTCCTTCTCGAGAAGCACCATCAAATTCAGGTCCCATTGTTCCTCCTCCTCCTTAGACAACACCAAATCCAGGTCTTCATGTTTCTTATCCTCCTTAGGAAGCACCATCAAATCCATGTCCCACCTCCTTGGGCAGCAATAGCAAATCCCGCCCCCGTGTTCCTCCATCTCCCTATAATTTCAACCGAAAATCATTATCAATAACATTTAATTTCGCAGGCTCAACCTCTTCTTTAGGTGTGTTAAAGTACAATGGGAAACCAACTAATAGTGACAAACTACAAGAGATGGACACAAAGAAGAAATTAAATATTACTAGTAAGAATTATTTAATTTATTCTCAAGAGAGTAAGGTTTTATGAACTGAAATAGTTTATTTTTTTCTTGATTAAACATTTATATCGTTTATATTTTTTGTTTAGTTTGTTTATGGATAACAATTAAATCTGTTTGATTTATATTTTTGGTCTATAGATAATGTTTATGAACAGTGAAATCCATTTGGTTTATATTTTTGGTTGATGGATAATATTTATGAAGAATGTTAGGAAATAATTTTAAGGATTTAATAATGAAGATGATACTAGAGAAGCATTTGTTTAATACCAAAGAATTAAAGAAGCTATTTCATTGCTTGCTGTCTCTCCTTATTATCAATATATCAATGTCCCTACAATTGTTTCTTCCTTCACAGAAGTTTGAGAAACATTGTTCTATAAACAGAATCTATATAACAGAGAAATTGTCTATCTTCATCAACAAATACAATCTTCCTCTTGTTTACGATTAAATTTCAAGGAATAACTCTTTTGTTGTCATGCAGATTTTTCTTTAATAATTAATTAAATGACATCAATGTTGATCCAACATTTTGAAACAATCTTCAAGGATATATATGACAAGATAAATGTATAAACCAACTATTATTTCACTCATGGTTTTTTCTCATGAGGCATCTACAAAAAGTGATTGGTCTTATTTAAACAATCATATTTCCATTAACATCATAAAATCATATACAATACACAATCTTCAATACAATATATTATTCATATTCATTGTGAATCCACAAAACACACAATTTCAACCTACAAACATAAATACATATATAAGACAACATATCAACAAATATAATATAGATCTTCCATTTATTTCATTTCTTCTCTTTTCTTTCTTTGGACTTCATTATTTCAATCTCTTCTTCTAATTGTTGAATCTTAACCAACTTTTAATCAAAAGAAGTAAGAAGACTATTTTGTATCTTGTATAAATCTTTCAATTTCTTGAAAAGTTGAAGAGTCATTCAACTTAATTAGGTTCCACAAAATCAAAGAATCGGAAACCTTCATTCTATAGATGACAAAAATATAAAAATAATTGAAATGAAGAAGTAATAACTAAAAAATGAAAAATTACCTTGTAATTTCGACATCTTACGAATATTCTTCCAAGGTTAAAAGTTTCTCTCAGGGTTGTCCAAATCAGACATTATAGGACACAATTACAATACACTTGACATAAACATTGAAATGGACCTTGAGAAGAACACATTGTATATTTGAAGCTGAAGAATACCAAAATATATCTCTTAGTAATATGTTCAAGGAAAAAAGGTAATTCGTGTATTTTGGTTTGTGAATTTGAATTATCAAACAACAAAAACTATAACAGGAAGAAAAACCCATACCTTGAAGCAAAAAACTAACACTTGCTTCTATGTCTTAGGTTATTTTATATACTTGACATAACCTATTAACAAAACTCAAAAATTCAATAACAAAAATCCTAATTCCATCAATCAAACATAGATAAATCTATATTACACCATAAAACAGATTTTGGACATATAAAAAGAAGTTAAGATTTTGGACTATTTTGAAGAATCATTTGCTCCTGTTGCTAGACTAGAGGCTATTAGAATTTTTATTGTATTTGCTGCTTTCAAAAAATTTAAAGTGTTTCAAATGGATGTTAAAAGTATTTTTCTCATTGTTGAATTAAGTGAAGAAGTATATGTTGAGCAGCCACCTGGTTTTAAAAATGCTGATTTTATTAGTCATGTTTATAGGTTAGTGTTGGGTCAAATTATTTTGACTAAGTGTTGAAATAATTTAACCATTGAGTATTGATGATGAAATGACTTATGAGTTTTGATGCAGGTGTATTGAAATCATATTTCATAAGACTTGGCGCTAATGAGGGTCATTAGACCGATTTTGGCATTAGATGCATATAATTAGACGTGTAGTCTAACTCAGCGGAGTTAGACGTGCAGTCTAATGAATGTATAGAATTAGACGTACAGTCTAACTCAACGGAGTTAGACGTGTAGTCTAATGAATGCATAGAATTAGACATATGGTCTAATAGATATACGGAATTAGACGTGTAGTCTAACTCAACGGAGTTAGACGTGTAGTCTAATGAATTCTCGAATTAGACGCAAGTCTAATATGTTCGGAATTAAACGTGCAGTCTAACTCAGTGGAGTTAGACGTGTAGTCTAATATAGTTAAAATTAGACGCAAGTCTAATGTACACGGAATTAGACGTGTAGTCTAACTCAGTGGAGTTAGACGTGTAGTCTAATATATTTGCAATTAGACGGATAGTCTAATATGTGCGCGATTAGAAGTGCATTCTAACTCAATAGAGTTAGACGTGCAGTCTAATAGAAAGTGAAAGTTAGACGTGAGTCTAACTCCTTCAGACAAGTCTGAGGTAGAACCGGAATTAGATGTGCAGTCTAACTCAGTAGAGTTAGACGTGCAATCTAATGGTTATTGTAATTAGACGTAAGTCTAATTCTATTAGACCAGGCGGTCTAATAGACTCTATTGTTAAAAGGGGATATTTTATTTCATTAGACTGATTTTCATAATTCGTCTAACTGAAATACGTCTAATGCTCAGCTTAAGCAGTATACTTGAAGCTACCATCCATCTATCCACGTGTTATAGCTGTACCCTACTCCTGCTCCACTTTCTAGTGAAGATCAGTACAACAACTATATGCAACCAATCAACGAATGCCACGTAAGAGAATTTTCCTCATATTACTTGTTTTGGAGGTACATCTCTGATGGAATATTTGGCGGTCTACCAGTGGTGTACGGCCACGATCTTTGTGCTCAGAACATGCTGTGTACAATGGAGGCTTTCCAATGGAAGAGTGCCACGTATCATTCTAAAAGATTCGACCGCTAGTCTCTGCCCAGTTTTAACAAAGCTCAAGGACAACGGACAATCAACATCATTCAACGAACAAGCAATCTGATTTTATAGAGAGAGAAACAATTCGATCATCTTGCTTACTAAATTCATGTCTTTGAATATTCATATTTTGAAGCTGCTTTATGATTGGACTGTGTGTGAATCAAGAGAGAGCTAGAATCAAAACACTTTTAGCTGAGTGATATTCTTCATCTTGTAATTGAACAAAAAGTGTTCTGTTCAATAGTGAGATAAGTGTGTGTAAACTGTATTTGATTTGAATCATATTATAGTGAATCCTTCCGGTGGTTGAAAGAATGGGTGACGTAGGAGAGTTTCTCCGAACATCCATAAACAAACTGCTGTGTTCTTTCATTTCTTTCATCTTTTCATATTTCATCTTGTGCTTCAAACTCAAGTAAACAACTTCGCCTTGAATCTGTTTCAAGTGTTTACAAGTGTTTGCATAGAATAAAAAGCAAATTAAATCCCTAATATGATTTCTTTCAAACCGTTTTTCATAAGCCTTCATCCATAGCCAGAACCCCGTCTCTATCGATTAAGCTGATTCTATCAATTGGTATCAGAGCCTTGTTTCTATTCTCAAGCCTTTCCTGAAATATGTCAACCATAACCAAAGATGTCAGTGCTACAGCCATTCCAACTTTCTCTCGAGAAAACTACATTGTTTGGAAGAAAAAGAGTTTGTGCTCATCTCT
The DNA here is from genome assembly GCF_907164915.1 of Impatiens glandulifera. NCBI lineage: Eukaryota > Viridiplantae > Streptophyta > Magnoliopsida > Ericales > Balsaminaceae > Impatiens > Impatiens glandulifera. The sequence goes on from NC_061864.1 coordinate 44,431,724, forward strand.
CTTCTCTTCATGATGACATGTGGAGCGTTGTCACAGAAGGACCTATCAAGATTGATAATGAGAAGGCTGACTGGACTGCTGATGAAAAGAGACAGAACAACCTCAACATTTGGCTCTTGATGTTCTGTACAGATCTCTCGATGACAGCATGTTCAACTACATTATCGAATGCGATACTGCCAAAGAGGTCTGGGACAGACTCACTCAACTGTGTGAGGGAAACGCGCAAACCAAAGAAAATAAGATCATGGTTGCCACTCAACATTTCGACAACTTCAAGATGTGTCCTGGTGAAACAATGAACGATTTCGACACCAGATTCAGCAAGATCGTTGCATCTCTATCTATCTTAGGCAAGACCTATAGCAACCGGGAGCTTGCTATCAAGGTCATGTGTGCTCTTCCAAGAGAATGGGACATAAAGACTATGGCGATGAGAGAATCCAAAGATCTTAACAAGATCTCCGGACACCACTATCGGTTGGTAAGTATCCGATACATCACAGCGAACCGCAAGGAGTACGTCCTCGTCTGTTTCCACGGAGGAGTCACTCCCTTCTGTCGGTAAGTGGAGAACTTCAGCAACCGATTCTTTGGTAATCTTAAACGGTTTTCCACCTACCGTTGCGGATATAATTCCTTCATCGAGTACATCGGTTTGGAAAAACTCCGTGACCGCGTTTTGATACAGGAAGAACGGTCCATTTAGAAAGTGTTCAAGACCCGAGGCAGATATGAGATCAACACTTGTTTAGCCTCTGTCGATCCGTTTGTTCAAATTTCTTCGAAGTCCACTTGAAATATGTGAGTGAAGAGTACAGAATCACGACCCATTTTGCTTAGAGAGACCGGAAGTTGGAAAGATCGAGAGCTTAATGATAAGTTGAATGCTAGAGAGAGAAAGCAGATTCGCGGAAGAAAGAAATAAAAATGTGAATGAAGGTATTTATAGGTCGCGGCCTGAAATGCGAATCGACGCGAGCCGTCACATCAAGAAAGGGCGCCAATTTTCCCTCCAAAATGAGTTGGCGGTAAGCCTTTGGGCGGCAATCTTTTGGCGGGAAATCTTTCGGCGGGAAGTTATTAAAACGGTTAATCTTTTAACCGATTATTATGGAGGCGGTGATTTAACCGGTGATTAATGAAACGGTAAGCGATTTTAACCGGTTGAGAGTTTGAACCGATTTTTGAACTTTATAATTTAAATTCATATTCGATTAACGAAGAAGAAGACATAATAATGATAGAACCGATATTAAGATCGGTTGGAAATACAAATACAAGGGTAAGATTAACCGTCCTAGAACCTAAATCATTCTAGAGAGTTTGTCTTCCGCCACTTCCTCGTTGAGGACATTTGAGAGATTTATCGGTGTACCCGGTCCAAGATTTGGAACGCATGCCCGAATGACCCGGCTCAGGTGAGGAGCATTGTCGAACCCTTTCTTCGTTTCGACCATGGTCTTCAAGTTGTTAAAGATGACCGAAGCCCAATTGATGAGGGTTGAGCTGACGATATAGGTCATCATGTCGAAAGTTCTTCTTGAGTAGTTTTGATTTGTAGATTGGCCGATGATCGACCGGTTAACGATCTCATGCAGGAGTTGGATGTGGGGAGCAAGGTTGGCTTTAAGGCCGTGATTTTCGACCGGTGTGTCGGAGCTAGAGAACAGTTCAACGTAATCAACAGCTGCACTGCCCACCCGGGATGGGAAGTCTGAAAACCCTTCAGTTGGGAGGTTAAACATCCCAGCAAGTCGGTTTTCAGAAAGGACGATGACACTAGTTGTCGCGGTGGAGACAACGGCACCGTTAAACATATGTGCATTGGAGAAACATTCCAGTATCTCTAGAATAAAGAAAGGTCCGGATTCCTCTAGGAAATCACGGAGTCCGGTGTCGACTAGGGATTCAAAGATTAATTCCCTTGTTTCAACGTCTTCCATGGAGAGTACTAAATCAAAATCGATGCATAGATAGTTTCTGAGGGTGCGATGAGACATTTATCAGGTTTTGCTTAGAGAGATAGAGATTTAAAATATGTTGTTTTGAAGTGTGTTGGGATGAGAGGGAGAGGTTTCTTAAATAGATTTGAAATGGGAGGGAAAGTAAGAGCATCTAATGTTAATATTCCTTTTTATCTCATTAATGCTGGGGAATATTTATGTTTTCAAAACGCCTTGGGAAGGGGTACTTTTTGACCGGTTACGAAGACCGAGGTTGAGAATCTAGTTGGGAACTAACTAAGTTTGTGTAATTTCCCATGCAGTTGGAATTCAAAGTTACTAGATTTTCATTAATGAAAAGTGGATTACATTGAACCGAGAGAAAACATAATCGAGTAGGATAAAAATACAACCGGTGCTTGAAGCAAAATGAGCGTTTGTCCGAAGGAGTGAGTCTTTAATGACCGGAGGAGGTGAGGTGTCTATTCTTCTTCTTCTAGGCAAAATCGAGATTTTTCATTTTATACACAACAATATTTCATATCCTTCAAATTAATCAAAACAAAAAAGGTTTATAAATATTTTTATTATAATTTAATAAAATTGTAATATTTAAATTTAACTAGGGAATCCTTTTTATATTTGTATAGTGAGAATTAAAAATTAACATACCAAATTTATATTATAAAAATAATTATTTTTATTTATTTTTAAATAAATAAAATCAAAATAAATAACCAATGGCCAAAACTCAATTAAAACAATTAATTAAGATTAATTATTGTGATAATTAAATCTAATTAATTAATAGTTAAGGCCAAATCAAAAATTAAAATTATTTGGGATAAATATTTTACTCATTTTTTCTTAAAATAATTTATAAAAAATCAAGGGATCAAAAATAAATAATTTAGAATAAAATGGTGTACCAATTTCATCTCAAAATATATTTACTGAACCCTAAAATATTTGGTAAAATATTTGTCATATTTATTTTAATATTTTGTGTATATAAAAATATCAAAATTAAAGCGAAGAAGGTGAACGAAAAATCAATTCCAAACAATCCCTTAAGGTTTTTAATTAAATAAATAAAATCGCAATCCGTTATAATCGATATCCGGAAGGAAGGTTACAGCTATGACCGCATCCATTGGATCATCATTGGATCTTCATCCAACGCCCTAAAAGCGCCCGCGTAGCCGGTGGGAGTTGAAGAAGCGCATGCCCAAGATGCACTGGATCAGCTAACGCGAACGTTAGCTCCGTCCATCAAAATGTAATGGAATGCCTGCGTCTTGACGGACTGCTGATGGAACGCCCCGCGATCGCCAAACGTGTACGAAACAACATTGTTTTGGCTGCCACCATCTTCTTCATCGTGACGCCGGAGAAGATAAGAACGAAATCCCATCTTTGATTTTTCAAAGATGAAACATTCTCCACAGTCCACATTTGCGGCTGATTCGAAAGGTGAGATGATCACCCTATCTTGGTGATTATTTCCCCTACATTTATAGGGATGATTCATCCATATTCCGTCTAGTTAAACCAAGAACAACCAGAACACAATTAAGTGTTTTTGGCTAATTCGATCCACTTGGGTAGATCAATAGACTTCACGATTTATAGAACTCCTCCATTAAAGTTTGAAGCTTCTAGATTTTTTGAATTTTCTTGTAAGGCCTTAAAGTTTGGATTTGAGTATCCCAAAACTTTCCTTAAGGTCTTATGAATATTCTCCAATCATTGGTATAATTCCATTCATCCTCTAATTCATATTTCCAATTTGAATTTGAAGTTTTTATATTTTAAATTTTATAAGCTTGTATGTTGTATAGTTGTCGTATTTTATGATTGGAAATTATTCATAGGACCATTTATAAACTTTATGTATAGGTTAGAGACAATAAATCAATCTTAAACGAAAGACCCAAATTTGAATATTGTAAGATTCAAAAATCGGGTTTACTGTTTTTGGGTTAATCCTCATGAATCACAGCCCATAAAGCATCCTAACATAATTGTAATGATGTAGGACAACTGTTTGGATCATGTTTGATCCATCTCGATCATGTTAGATCAAAATCAAAATTTTCAAATTAATTGAAAATTTTGAGTTATTTATTGGTTCAATCAAATAGTAAATGTTCTTCATTGGGTACCAATCATGTTATGAGGTATAAGGAATCTATTGGATAACTTATTTCACTTTAAAACAATCTTGAAACCAACAACTCGATTTTTGGTCACAAACTATTTTTAACAAATTGATAATTATCCAGTTCGATTGATACCTTGAGATGATGATCAAAATGTTCTACGGAGCTTTGTGAAGTTACACAAGCCTTTGGATAAAAAAATCCAAGCTCAAATTAAATTTCATAACCTGCAATTTTGGTGTTCTTGAGGACCGACAGGTCTGACCAAGGATCCTCGGTCCGGACAGATGAGTCCGAACGAAAAATACAAATATAGGACTGGCAGGTCCGACCGAAAGTTTCTATACTACCGATGTTCTTGATCTATGACCGAGAGGTCTGACTAGTGTTCTTCACCTAGGACCGAGAGGTCCGACCGATGATTTTTACATCCAGGACCGAGAGGTATAACCCAAGACCGATAGGTCAAACCTAAGACTTAGGAATCTTCACCTCGATCGAGAATTATTAAATCTATGACCAACAAAGCTAGACTAAAGCTAACCAGGACAGAGGGTTTAGACACCCGACCGATGATCTTAGCCAAGGACCGAGAGTCCTTAGCACCTCGACCGAGACTCTTATCTCAGATCAAGAGACTCGACCAATGGTCTTGGACTCCGACTAAAAAAAATGAACCCTAGCCTTAGGACACTAGTAATAAGGTCAGTTTGGTTCCTCATTTCAAAACCACAAATTATTTTTGTAATTTTGGGACATCAAAACTATTTTCTAAAAATCCCAAGAGATTAGAAAATGATTTCAAAATATTTTTGGGATGTTTATAAAAAAAAATTCCAAAGGCTTGCTTGAGATTTTTGTTTAGACTCTAATGCCTTGAATTTGATTGATATTCTTCAATCCTGCCTAACTTCATCAGCAACAGATGTCAACATTTAAATATTATTGTTACAATATTTTAAATAACGTTAAAACTTAAAAGCATGATTAGGACTGAAAGAATAATCGGTTATAACTCAAGTATTATACAACCGATTTTCAAAAGCCAAGTTATAAGTAGAGACCGTTTTTGAAACGGGTAAGGAGGTTGAAGCGCTAAAGCACTTTCCTGAGTATCACCAAACTTCGAACCAAAACGAAACTCTAGTGAAAATATGTTTGTACACGTACACCCTTTTTATTATTGATTTTTCAAAAACTAATTGACGACCCTGTCTTTATATAAATAATATTTTAAATTAATTATGTTTAATTAATTTAAACAACGAATTTCATAAGAAAATCAAATTGTCATTTGATTAACGCAAATTCTTGGGTTATTCAAATTTGAATAAAATTAATTATTTTATATAATTCATTTTAAAAGTTATCAGGAATTATAAAAAATTTAAAATAATGTTTTATTTTAAAACAAATCTTGGCACGTAAACCAATGTCGAAATCATCAAACCTCGAGCCACTCCGAGTCCACACGCTGCGAACGTGGGATTCCTATAGTTATATTATCGTTAAAAAAAATGTCTATTATTCTCTCTGGAGCTCATCTACTTATAATTTGTAAGAATTAATTTCTCGAACTTTTTTAATAGTATTATTATATAGTTCAAAATTAAGATTTATGATTAGAGGTTATACTGAGTTTGAGTTGAGATTAAACTTGTTTCTTTTCGTACTTTTATGTACTAAGTTTGTGTTTGGTAGAAAGTACTACACAATAGTATAATTATTTGTTTGGTTGGATTTGTTTACATCTATAGTAAAATCTATGTATAATTTAAACCTTAAGGATATAAGGTAGTAATACATACACATGCAAGAAGGTATTAAGATTTTAATTTATTTTTAATATTTTTAATTCTATTTTATTAATATTATCATTAATTTGTTTTTTTAAATTTTTAATTAAAGTTTAATTATTAGCTTTTATTATTTTTAATTTTAATTTATATTATTTTTTTTAAATAAACTTATTTTATAAAATTTAATATTTTAAATTTTAAAAAAAAATAGATTTTATTTATATTTACAAAAACAGTTAACGTTTAATTTATAATTAATAGTATAAAATTAATAATAATATTAATTACAATTAAAATCTCTTTAACTGTTAGTTCAATAATTTAAAAAAAAAAAAATATATATATATATATATATATATATATATTATCATTCATATTTTAAACAAAATTATGAAATAATACTAAATATTTATTTTATATATTATTATTAATTTAAAATAATAACATAATTATATTATTATTTATTTTTTTGATATAATATCAATTATATTTAAAGAAATTAAAATAAATTTTGAACAACATTAAAATATCAATAACATTAATTAAAAATAATATTAAAAAATAATTAACAAAGATAAAAATTTAATAATATTATTTTATTCTTATACTTAAATTTTATAATATCTATCAAACAAAAAATTATAAACCCATATAATTTATATAATGTTTTATACTTTCAGCCAAACAATAATAATAATAGTAGTCTATATAAATTATACTTTTTTATACCTTCTTATAGTTTATACCAAATATGTTGTACCTCATCTCGCAACTAAATGAACAATTTAAGTTAAATTATATTTTTTTTCTAGTTAAACAAACCTGTCTATAATAAAAACAAATTTACTAGTTAAATTTGTTTATTCTCTTCTATTATAATTTTGAGGGGAATATAGATACATTAATAAATAAATGATACAATTGTAAAATAAATTTATCTAGGGACTAAAACTTATTTTATACCTAATAAATCAAATTGGGCCTAACCCATAAGAAATACTGAATTCTAGTTAGATTTCTCCATGATCACCTTCTTCTTACCAAAAACTTAAGATCACTCTTAACCTTTGATTTATTCTTCATTTCAACTAAGACTTCTCAATAAACAAATATGTGTCTAAATAGCTCACTAACAAACCACGTCTCATATCGAGAACACGACATACGACGACTCTAACAATATTCATGTGAAATCTTATGACTAGAAACTTAAAAAATAAACAAGTGGTAATCGATCACAATGAATTATAATTCAGAATAACTCAAATGTAGGGGTTAAATGTGTTACCCAAAGTGAAGAACGAACTCTTGATGTTGAGAATGCATCCATTTTGTATATCCTTCACAGTGGAAAATGACGACACCAACACTAGAATGAACACTAAGTTTCGCGTCCTACAGTTGACAATAAAATTTAGCATGCTGGTGGAAAATGGGACTAGATCCTTTGAAGAGGTAACACCTTGTTGTCGGCCCAACCTTTGGGTTCGAGGAAAGTTCATTTAACCTTATTCACTTTTTCTTATGTTTCGTTTGACGATATCTAATATATATTTATATTATTATTTTTTATTATGTTTATTCAATCGATTTTTATCACTCATTTTGCATACTTCTATATGGTAATAACTCGTAATTCAAACAATGTTCAGTTATATACTTTAAAACTTAATAATCACATTATATCCTTTATATTTTTAATTTCTCAATCACATTGAATCCTTATGACCACATAGAAAATATTTTCATTAATTAATTTGACTAAGAACTTGTTAGAGAATCTTAGGGCTTAATAATTTTCTTTAATTTCTCTTCCACTATCGTTGAGTCAATTAAAAAAATTCAATAATCATTTTTTCATAAACTCAAAACCAAAATTTACTTAGGCAACTTCTATGCATGTAGGAGCTGAGAAAGAACTAACAAATACACATGCATCACATATACAAGAATCATTTGACAATACCGAAATCATATATTATTGATTTAAAGACAATTTAAAAAAAACATTTTGTGCATTTTCTTTCAAAGCATTACAAACATTATAATCAATCCAGAATCAATTCATGACATGTATAGAACTATTACCAAGCATTAAATCAAATAATCAACTATAGAAACAATATATATATCTATATCTATATATATATATATATAAAATTGACATAATCGGTTTTTTCATTATGTTTTTTCAATAATGAAACGTTAGTAAATTAAATTGGGACTTAAAAATAGGTTATAAAGCTTTCTTAACACCCTTGTATTTATCATGTACTATTATAATTCAATTAAATTTGTTGGAAAGTTATCATATAGAAGACAATATGTACTAGATATATACATTTTTTTTTTAAATTATAAGAGTTAATACAAACTTCTTTTTGAAAAGCTAAGACTATTAAATAAACACTAGACATAGAAAATTTTGATTTTCATAAACAAAGTAATAAGTACAATGATTGCACTTATTCCATATCACCCAAATAATACTGCAAAGGTGGTACATATATTTTATAATTATATTCAATAGATGTACCAAAAATAAATTATTTAAAAAATTAAATGTGACAATATATTGAGATAAAATATCATTTTCATGCCAATGCTTAAGTAAGTGCATCAAGTTTGGGATTTAAATGACTGCAACATTTATTTCAAAATATTTATTCAATTTATGTGAACTCTTCTAAAATTAATTTAGTATAAAATGAATAAAACATTTACCTTAAATTATTTTATTTTTATTTATCTTGGTCTTGATCTTAATTAATTGTGAATTAGTATAATAATTAATTTAATTAATTATCTTGGTTGACCTTGATTGTGATTATTTGAAATTTATTTAATCAAAATAATTATTTACTATTTATAAATATGGAAAGTAAGATAACAATGATTAAAGAATACCTATGTCAAATTATTTTTTTTAACGTGAATTTTGAGACTGACATATGGACAATATATTTTCCTATTTAATTTATAGTTTCTCTATAAGTGTTATAGAAAGATAGAACTTGGAGGTAGTGGATGCCAATGTTGTCTTCGTGTTGCCATGTATAGAATTTGTCGAAGTTTTTCAAGTATTCATCCATGAATATCGAACACTAACACTAAACAACAACTATTGACATCAAGATATTTTAATAAGTTGTGTCAAAAAAATATCTTAATAATATTAATAATATATATTCAAAGTATTTTAGTATTTTTTTTTTCAGGCATAGGGATTTAAATTAAATTTCGATTGTATAATTTTTTTTAAATATAGGAATTGAAATTGAATTTTAATTATATAATTTTTCCAAACATTGAAATTGAATTGTAATTTAATAACAATTATTGTGAAATTGAAATTTGAGATTCAATTATAATTCCAATTCTCTAACCATTTTCAATTTCAATTATATCCTAAATGTAATAACCTAAATTTAATCACAATTTATTGTGCATGGTTCAACGGAACCCATTCTGCCCAGGGTCAATACCAGCAAATTCCACCAGAGGTATGGCCATGACACGGATTATTGCTTCACTCTGATAAATAAAATCCAGGATCTGATTGATAATGGGATCATCTCCAAACCTGGTCCCAACGTCACGAGCAATCCGTTGCCACCTCATCACACTGTGAACATGCTGGAAGTGAATGACTCTTACTTTGATCCGATAGTATGAATCATATCTGTCAATCTCCAGTCAGCACATCCTCTTCCAGAAGATCTTGAAATTTTGAAATTTTGGTACTAGAGAACTGCTCATCCCACGCAACAAAAAGAGGCGAAGAACATACTCTTAAGCATCATGGTCATGTGTACTTAAAATTATATTTTTAATTCGTAATTAATATATATTTAATGAAAAATTACAATTTAACCAGACAAAAACATCGTATCATCTACATAAATAATCACAAAATGTGTTCACAAGGATCTCAAAGTGACAATGAAATATAGTATAGGTTAGGGTTTGAGTAGTTTATTTTCTATACATTAAAAACTATTTGATATATAATTCTTTAATATCATTTTGTTTGAAATTGGTCATTTTATATTTATATTTTTTATTTTATTTGGGTCCTTATACATTCAAATTTTGAATGTATTCGTTATGTTATAACTCTATCAATGATGTCTTTTTCAATAATTTTTTTTAAAAAAAATATATAATTTATTTATTAATAAAAGAAAAACAGGAGAATGTTTTAGCTTCTTCTCCTCCAAGTTGATATCTTCAAGTGGACGACCACAAAAATTAAATAACTCAAAGAGGCCCAAATTTGGATGGAAAATATTGATAAAACTAAGAAAATTAAAACAGAGAAACTATATTAAAATTATATAAATTATGTCTATTATAAAGAAACGAATATTATAATATAAAATAATATTTATATTATAACAATTTATAATATTGTGATACTATCTTACAAATATATTATTTTAATAAAATAATAATATTATTACATTTATAATATTGTAATAATATCTTACATATATATTATCTTATATTCTAACAATCATTCTCAAACTTAAGATGAAAAACGCTTGAACACTTTGAGGTCAAAGACGATCGAATTTTTGAAATGTTGATGATGTATTCTTCAAACTTCGTAAATTTGGGAGCTCCAACCAGTTAAAGAATGTTAATGTGTTGAATGACAAACCAGCGAAGTGATCGAATCTCATGGATTTAAAATGCTTGGTTGAAACAATAACTAAATAATTTCCGAAGTTATTTGTGAGTTTCGAAATCCATTCAATGACAGGGATGTCCGTGTGTTGCATAAAATAAAAATCGGCAAAAAGGTTGAATCCCATTGGTATAAAATGATTGGATGAAGCAACAACTAAAATCAAAACTCAAAGAATATGATTACCAAAGAAAATAAGAATATCAACATAATTATTTGAAAATAAAAAATTGTTATTAAAATATAATAATAATTAATAGAGTATTATTAGAGCTCTCAATGATTAAAGTAACCGTTGATAGAGACAGCAAGAGACTATATTTTATAGCTCAAGAATAAAACTATGGCTCTATACCATATAGAATAAAGAGAATGTGATTGTATTGAAATTATATCTATTATATATATATTTTATTAAATTTATAAAGAAACTAATATAATAATATAAGATAATATTAATATTATCACAATTTATTATATTTGATAATATCTCACATATATATTATTTTAATATATAATAATCATATTATCATAATTTATAATATTAGAATAATATTTTATATTCTAATAAAGAATACAAATAATTAAGTATAAATTTTTATTATTCATATTAGTTTGGAATCTTCTTTTTTACAATTTCATTGATATAATACATTCACCTATAAATGTAAATATAATTCCACAAATTAGATTGAGTCATATTTTGAAAAGGAAAGTTAAGTGTTCAACTAGGTTGTTTGAAATAACTTTATCTTGACTAATATTTTTGAAATGCTAACACAATAAATTATCATCATGAATTTGAATTCATTTTTATATACATTATGCAGATAGGGGATATACCCAGGACTATTTAGAATAAGTTTAATATTAATATGATCAATTAATTTTTTTTGTCAAACTAATTAGGCTTTCAACTAAATAGAGATAAACAATTATAATATATTATAATGTAATGAGTTCTAATTAGAATATAATATCTTTCAATAAAATAAAATCTTTTAACTTAAATATTTCATTGTGAATTCAATTAACCTAAGTTAAATGACATGAAGAAAATCTTCATGTTCTTTAAATATATATATTAACCATATAATTATAGATATTTAATTACTTGAATTTATAATATATTTGCACAAATAGAGTTTAATTTTGTTTAGTATATATAAAATTATATATTATTAAATATTCACTCACATATAGGAGTGAGTCTCTATAATATACCGTAATTTTGTATCCATTCTTTTTATCCTATTGAATAATTCTGCATAAAAAATATATACCTTTATTGTACCTTAATTTTGGTGTACAATGATATCGGTACAATACCGGTACCAACAATATCAAGGTATACTGAAAAAAACATATTTACTTAAAAAAAATTATGTTGATCTCGGTATGATACAGGTATTCTAAAAACAAATACAGATTCATTATACATGAATTGGAAAATATACTTAGCTTAGAGAAAGATGTTGTATTGCTTAGATCCAAAACAATTTATCTTTAATAAAATAAAGTATTAAAAAAAAATAAAAAGTTGATAAATAGATTGAATTAAATAATTTAATTTATTATTAATGTTTGTTATTTATTTTATATGTAATTAGTAAAATAAGATAAAATTATTAAACTACACTATATAAAATAAATAAATAAGTTAATTAATGAGTTAATTGGCTTAAATATATTTTATTATTATTATTATATTTTTAAGATAGAAAAAATAAAATAAAAGAGTGGTCGGAATTTTGGTCGGAGTCCGACTGAAACGACGGACTCCGGCCCATATCCGCACCCAAAAACAAAACCAGACCCAAGCCCAAGTGCAATAGTGGCCAGGCGTTGAAGGCCCAAGTCCAGGCCCAAGGTTTGATTTTCTTCAAGCCAATTAGAGGCCAAGATGGTCTTAATATCACAACTTCCTCCGGATCAGTGGATTTAGAATCAAACATGCGGATAGCTAAAAGCACTATATTTACACCATATCTAAATATAAGATGAAAATACAGATATTACCAAAGAAAATGAACCAAGTTACTACAAATCTAATGAATACTCTAACAAATCTCACCAATAATCAAGCATTCCACCAATTAGCATAACCCATTTAAAAAATAAAGCAAAAATCCGGAAAAAAGTGCAAAGTTAGCATTATGTTTTGACAATATTTTTATTTTTAATGAAATGTAATAAAGCTGTTAATTCTATTTTTTTTGGGTAAAAAACGACTTAGTGTCATTTCATTAAAAATTTTCCGAACAAGAAAAAAACACACGAGTTTTACGGGATCATTGTGGACAGGTCTAAGACGATTTTGAGTTCGTAACAATTTCTGAATAAACGCGAAAAATCTAAAAATGTAAGCATATTATCTCATTACAATTCATTCAATTCTAGGGTGTGTTTGATAATCCTGGAATTGGCATTGGAATTGGAATTGGAATTGGAATTGGAATTGGAGGGTCCAATTCCAATTCTTATGTTTGTTAGACACTTTAATATTAAGAATTGGAATTGGAATTAGAATTCCAATGGATTTCAATATAGTGTAATTTGATAGTTCTCAATTCCTATCTTTTTAAGTCGGAATTGTAATTCCAAATTAACACGTTTTTCATGTTTTTGACATGTTTAACACGTTTTTCACACATTAAACACGTTTTACACGTTTTTAACACGTTTAACATATTTTCATATTTTGGCACGTTTAACACGTTTTTGACACATTTAACATGTTTATCACGTCCTTGACACGTCTAACATGTTTTTGACACGTTTAACATGATTTTCACGTTTTTAACACGTTTTTGGCACGTTTAACACGTTTTTGTCACGTTTAACACGTTTTTGACACATTTAACACGTTTTGACACATTTCACACGTTTTTCACGTCCTTGACATGTTTAACACGTTTTTGACACATTTAACACGTTTTTCACGTTTTTGACACGTTTAACACGTTTTTGACACGTTTAACATGATTTTTACGTTTTTAACACGTTTAATACGTTTTTGACACGTTCAACACATTTTTATATTTTGGCACATTTTGCACGTTTTGGCACGTTTAACAAGTTTTTCACATATTTAACACGTTTTCACATTTTTGACACATTTAACACATTTTTTACGTTTTTAACATGTATAACGCGTTTTCACGTTTTTGACACATTTAACACGTTCTTTTTACGTTTTTGACACGTTTACCACATTTTTGACACGTTTTACACGTTTTTCACGTTTTGGCACGTTTAACAAGTTTTTCACATATTTAATACATTTTTGACACGTTAAACACATTTTCACGTTTTTGACACATTTAACACATTTTTTTACGTTTTTGACACGTTTACCACATTTTTGACACGTTTAACATGTTTTGGCACGTTTAACAAGTTTTTCACATATTTAACACGTTTTTGACACTTTTAACACGTTTTCATGTTTTTGACACATTTAACACATTTTTTTACGTTTTTGACACGTTAAACATATTTTCACGTTTTAACACATTTAAAACTTTTTTTACGTTTTTGACACGTTTACCACATTTTTGACACATTTAGCACGTTTTTCATGTTTTGGCATATTTAACAAGTTTTTCACATGTTTGGAACGTTTAACACGTTTTTGACACGTTTTCATGTTTTTAACACGTTTAAAATGTTTTTAACATGTTTAACATGTTGTTGACACGTTTCACATGTTTTTTACGTTTTTGACACGTTTGACACATTTTTAACACATTTAACACGTTTAACACGTTTTAACACGTTTCACAAGTTTTTCACATTTTGGCATGTTTAACAAGTTTTTCACTTATTTGACCCATTTAACACATGTTTGATACGTTTAACACGTTATTATATTTTTGATAGGTTTAACACGTTTTAAACCTATCAAAATGTGTGAAAAACATGTTAAACATATTAAAAATGTCAAAAATATGTTAAATGTGCCAAAAATGTGAAAAACGTGTGAAAAAACGTGAAAACGTGTGAAAATGTAAAAAACGTGTTAAAACGTGTGAAAAATGTGAAAAACGTGTTAAAACGTGTGAAAAACGTGTAAAAAAAACATGAAAGATGTGTGAAAAACGTGAAAAACTTGTTAAAATGTGTGAAAAATGTGAAAACATTTGAAGACGTGAAAAACGTGTTAAAACGTGTGAAAAACGTGTAAAACATGAAAAACGTGTTAAAACGTGTGAAAAATGTGAAAACGTGTGAAAAACGTGAAAACGTGTGAAAAACGTGAAAATATGTGAAAAACGTGAAAATATGTGAAAAACGTGAAAACGTGTTAAAACGTGTAAAAAATGTGAAAACGTGTGAAAACATGTAAAAAAACGTGTTAAAACGTGTGAAAAACGTGTTAAAACGTGTGAAAAACGTGAAAACGTGAAAACGTGTGAAAAACGTTTGTAAAACGTGAAAAACGTGAAAAATGTGTGAAAAATGTGAAAAACGTGTGAAAAAATTGAAAAACGTGTGAAAAAATTGAAAAACGTGTGAAAATGTGAAAAACGTGTGAAAACGTGTGAAAAATGTGAAAAAATGTATTAAACATGCCAAAACGTGAAAACATATTTTAAAAGTTAACATTTTGAACCGATATTTTATTTTAAAAACATTGGAATTAGAATTGAATTACAATTCTATCAATTTCCCAAACATAGGAATTGGAATTGAATTACAATTCTATCATTTTTCCAAACATAGGAATTGAATTGTAATTTAATGCCAATTCTCATGGAATTGGAATTAGAATTCCAATGCCAATTCCAATTCCAATTCCCCCTCATCAAACACACCCCTAGTGATTTCTGTAAAAGGTAGATTCTAATTTCTACATATGTTCCAGTTCTACTCCGTATTTGGAATTCTTCTCCATGTTCCCGCGAGGACGCCATAATCCAAGACGATTTAAATTCAAAATAACCCAAAAAGAGATTAAAGATCAAATTAAATAAATTATTGTGATAATTAAATCCTAATTATAATAATTAAATAAAAATCCAAAAAAAAAAATTGAGATTAAAATATTGTATTTATTTTACCAACTAAACCCAAGAAGGTGTTTAAATTATTTAATTATAATTTTAAACATAAATTATGTATAATTTATGTCTTAAGACAATAAAATAAATACCCCAAAATTATCAAAATACCCATAAATAAAAATAATGAACATAATTTTTTATTATATTTTCGGAAATATTTTTTTGGAATTTTTGGTGAATAAAAATGTAAGAAAGATAATAAAATTCAATTTCCAATAACCTGATAATCCCGTGTAGCCGAAATTATGTTTAATTGATGCGACAGGATTCTGGGCCATCAGATCAACGCTAGATTTTTACTCAGTTCCCATAAAAGCGTTACACAGTCGGTTGTAACTAAGTGAACATGTACCCAAGCCACAACGGAGTAAGAGACGTTCGTTAATTGTTGAGTTATGGAGCCTACACTTATAATAAACTCTACATTGTCAATTAAAGTTTATTGGGTTTGTATTTGGTTTTAGGCTTAGGCCTGACCAAGAGTTATTTAGGTTTATTATCTGAATGTTTACCCTATAAATATGTGATTATTAAGGGTTTACAAGAGATAGATATAATTCTATAGAGATAAAGTGTGAGGCAAAAAAAAACTCTGTATTTATTCTTCTTCTTTATAGTGAAATCTGGCGGCGGCTGAAGTGGACGTAACTCAATTTGAGTGAACCACTAAAATTCTGTGTCTTCTTGTGTTCTTCTTTCTTACGTTTTGTAAAGATTGTTTCAAGTAGGTCGGATTTGAGAGATACAAATCCTAATAACTGGTATCAGAGCAGCTAGGCTAGATCTGAGTATTGGAAATAATGGCAAGTGAGAACAATATAGGACATGGGATTGGAAGATTTGATGGGACAGATTATGCATTCTAGAGAATGCAGATTGAAGATTATATCTATGGAAAGAAGCTTCATGTTCCTTTGAGTGAGAAACCAGAGAAAATGGATGAAGCTGAATGAAAACTCCTTGATAGACAGGTTTTGGGAGTTGTCCGATTGACACTAGCCAAACGGTTGTTCACAATGTAGCAAAGGAGAAGACCACCATGGGTCTGATGAAAGCTCTTTCTGATATGTATGAGAAACAATCTACTAATAATAAGGTACACTTAATGAAAAGACTCTTTTACTTAAGAATGGTTGATGGTACTTCTATCACTACTCATTTGAATGAATTCAATACAATTGTGAATATTTGCCATCTGTTGAGATTGATTTTAGGGATTAAGTTAGTGCCTTAATTTGTTAGCATCTCTACCAAATAGTTGGGAACCTATGAGGGCAGCAATTAGTAATTTAGTTAGAAATGCCAAACTGAAATTTGTTGAAGTAAGATATTGTATTCTTGCTGAAGAGGTTTGTAAAATTAATTCTGGTGAAACGTTCAAATGTTCTGCTCTAAATGTGGAAAACAGGGACAGAAGTAATGATAGAAATTTCAACCGAGGTAAGAGCACATAGAGGAGTCAGTCCAAGCCTAGGCGGACATTTGAGTGCTAGAATTGTGGTAAACAGGAAGAGGAACTGCAAAGCACCGAAGAGAAACAATGATGATAAAAATGATGCAGCCAACATTGTTACAGAAACTATCACTGATGTGTTACTTCTTTCTATTGATAGCCCGATAGATTCATGAGTTTTGGACTCGGGAGCGTCTTTCCCACCACTTCCCATAAAGAATTATTGGAGAATTATGTGGCTAGAAATTGTGGGAAAGTTTATCTCGCAGATGGTGAACCACTGGATATTGTTGGCATGGGGGATATGAAATTGAACATGGCAAATGGTTCTGTTTGGAAGATTAATAAGGTGAGACACATTCCAGGTTTAATGCGCAATCTGATTTCTGTTACACAACTTGATAACGAATGTCACAATTTTAGTTGTGGAAATGGTTCGTGGAAGGTGACTAAAAGAGCAATTGTTGTTGCTCGAGGTCACAAAACTAGAACGTTATACACGACTTCAACTTGCAGACAAACAGTTGTTGTTGTAGTTGATGACTCGAAGAACAGTGAGCTATGACATTGCAGGTTGGGTCATATGAGTGAAAAGGGATGAAAATTCTTTTGAAGAATGGACAGATTCTAGAACTGAAGTCTATTGAACATCAATTATGTGAAAAATACATTCTTGGAAAACAGAAACGGGTGAGTTTCTTAAAGATTGGGAAGGAGCTCAAGAAAGAAAGACTAGAGTTGGTACACACTAATGTGTGGGGACCTGCACCTGTTTCTTCTATTGGCGGATCACAATACTACATGACGTTTATAGATGATTTGACATGAAAGGTATGGGTATATTTTATGAAGCACAAGTCTGAAGTATTTGCTATTTTCAAGAAATAGAAGGCTTTGGTTGAAAATAAAACAAATCAGAAAGTTAAGTACTTGAGATCCAACAACGGAGGTGAATATATCAATTCAGATTTCAAAGAGTATTGTGCTGTGAATGGGATCAGTATGGTGAAGACTGTTTCCCGAACGCCTCAAGAGAATGGAGTGGCTGAACGAATGAATCGAACATTGAACGAACGTGCTAGAAGCATGAGTTGCATGTAGGGCTACCTAAAACCTTCTGAGTAGAAGCTATAAATAGTGTTGCCTACTTGATAAACAGGGGATCCTCTATTCCTCTTGAATTCAGAATTCCTGAAGAATCCTAAAGCAATAAAAATGTAAACATTTCTTATTTGAAAGTGTTTGGTTGTTTATCATATGTTCATATTAATAAATGTGATAGAAGCAAGCTTGATTCAAAGTCTAATAAATATTTTTTCATTGGTTATGGTAATATCGAGTTTGATTATCGTTTTTCGAATAATCAAATTCGGAAGATCATTCGTAGCAGAAATGTTATATTCAATGAACATGTTCTCTACAAAGATTGTGTTGGCAAGACATCAGATGGTGATTCTAAGTTGGAAGAGACTGGTATAGTCGATTTGAGAGAATTTTTAGATGAATATATACCGACTATCAAAGAAGAAAAATGTGTTGTTGAAGATGAAATCAGACTTGGGAGCTCACTGAGCTACCAAAGGGAAAGAAATCACTTCACAATAAATGGATTTTCAGGATTAAAGAAGAACATGATAAAACCATGAGGTATAAGGCAAGGTGGGTTGTGAAAGGATTTCAACAGAAAGAAGGTATTGACTACAATGAGATCTTCTTTCAAGTAGTTAAATTGATGACAATCAGAACTATTTTGAGTTTTATTGTGAAAGAAGACCTCCATCTTCAACAAATGGATGTCAAAACTGCTTTTTTTTTCATGGTGATTTAGATGAAGAGATTTATATGAGACAACTAGAAGGATTTGAAATCAAAGGAAAGATGAGCTTGTGTGTAAGCTTTAGAAGAATCGGTATAGTTTGAAACAGGCTACAAGACAATGGTACAAGAAGTTCGATAGCTTCATGAAAAGTAACAATTTTCTAAAGTGTGAAGCTGATCATTGCTACTATATCAAGAGGTTTGATAAATCGTACATTATTATGCTCCTCTATGTTGATGTCATGTTGATTGCTGAAGCAAGTTTGTATGAGATTAACAAGCTCAAGAAAGTTTGCAATGAAGGATTTGGGCGTTGCAAAACAAATCCTTGGGATGAGAATTTTCAAGGATGAAGAAGTTCTCAAGCTTTCACAAGAAGAATATGTGAAGAAAGTTCTTAGTAGGTTCAACTTTTATGATGCAAAACCAGTTACTACCCCGTTAGCTAGTCACTTCAGACTATCTAAAGACCAGTCGCCTTCAACAGAGGAGGAGAAAAATTACATGACCACTGTTCCGTATGCCTCTGTCATTGGTTGTATTATGTATACAATGATTTGCACAAGACTAGACATTGCATATGTAGTGGGAGTTGTTAGGAGATTTATGAGCAACCCGGATAGACAACATTGAGAAGTAGTAAAGTGGATACTACGATACTTAAGAAGAAGTACGTGTCTCGCTTTGTGTTTTCGAAAGTCTAATATGGGTTTGGAAGGATATGTTGATGCTAACAATGGTGGTGATGTTAATAGTAGGAAGAGCACAACAGGGTACATTTATACTCTGGGAGGTACTGCAATCAGTTGGGTTTCAAAATTACATAAGATAAGGAGATGATGTGGTTACAACCTTTTTTTACATAAGATAGAGGTTGTTAAGGAGATGATGTGGTTACAACCTTTTTGCGAGAATTGGGTCAAGACTACGAGAGAAGTGTGTTGCGATGCGACAGTTAGAGTGCCATTCATTTGGCAAAGAATCCTGTTTTATCATGGAAGGACGAAGCATATACAGGTTCGTTATCATTTCATCCGGTCAGCTTTAAGAGATGAAGTATTAGCACTTGAGAAGATTCCCAGGAGTGAGAATCCAGCTGATATGTTGACGAAAGTTTTGACAAATGAGAAACTGAAGTTGCGTGCAACTTCAGTTGGTCTTCTTCGTTAAGACACCGGATGGAAAGCCACTACCGATCGAGAGATGATGAAGTTAGTCTCCAAGTGGGAGATTGTTGAGTTATGGAACCTACACTTATAATAAACTCTACATTGTTAATTAGAGTTTATTGGGTTTGTATTTGGTTTTGGGCTTGAGCCTGACAAAGAATTATTTAGGTTTATTACCTGAATGTTTACCCTATAAATATGTGATTATTAAGGGTTTACAAGAGATAGATATAATTATAGAGAGATAAAGTGTGAGGGAAAAAACATCTATATTTCTTCTTCTTTTTCTTCATAGTGAAATCTGGTGGCGGCTGAAGTGGACGTTGCTCAATTTGAGTGAACCACTATAAATTTGTTTCTTCTTGTGTTCTTCTTTCTTGCATTTTTTACAGTTTGTTTCAAGCAGGTCGGATTTGGGAGATACAAATCCTAACATTACTCAGTACGTTAACGGAACGCCCAAACGCCAACGGAACACTAACAGAACGCAACAAAGTGTTCCCGTTTAGCGAAACAATGTTATTTTGAAGCTTCTTCTTCGCAAACTCCAGAGGCCGCGACGAACTCTAGAGATCTTCCATATGGATTATCTTCTTCATTTTTTATCCTTATCCTTCCATTTTTCTTCCCTCGTGCTTGCCTAATCATCGCTATCATTACCCTAAACCTATTGACCTTATCCTGCCCTAGAACTAGGCTGCCTTGAATGAGATAGAATTAGGGATAAGAATTCTGGTGATTAAATTGGAGTTGAATTACTCCTCCTCAACCGACCTAGTTGGGTATAAATACCCTATAGGTCATCCTTTACCAATATATCAAACAATCAACACATATTACATCATAAATCAAAAAATCAAAGATTCGACCAAACTAGTTTTTGTGCATACCATCCTTAGCGATCAAAGATTTGATCTAGGCTTCTGGAAAAGTTCCATTACATCCTTAGAGTATTATACAATCATTGGTATGCATACAGATCCATTGTAATTTGATTTGTGAATGATAATTCGATTTTTCTAAGTTTGATCGATTTAATCTATTCTAGGGTTCAATTGTGTGATTTCTTTGTTTAGAATCATTCCCTGGATGTTATATGAACTTTCTATTGAAAGAAATTTGATCAAATCAACCTTAAACGGAAAAAACAAAAATTGAATTGAAATTCTAGATTTTTTGAAATTCATGTTTTGAGCTTTTAGGCTTGAATTTTAGTTCAATTAGTTTCCTAACATGTTTGTTAGGATGATTTCTAAATCATAAAAGCATCATCCCTATCATGTTTGATCAAACTAAATTTTTGGAAAAAATGAGTTTGAATTTCATCTTTAAAAGTTTTTACAGAGCTTGAATGATGTTCTTGTTTTGGTTGTGTTCGACTAAAGTCATCTTTTCAAGGCTAATTTAACAAAAATCAGACCTTGAAATGGAGTAATTCGAAAGATTCCAAATTTTGACGTAAAAAGTTTTGAGAAATTGATATTTGTAAAGATTGATTGACTGTGATTAGGGTTAGGAATTTTATTCCATACAATCATATGAGTTTATTGGAACTTACAAATCATGATTTCATGATCTATATTTCATCAGTTATAGCACCTACAATTTTTGACCATTTCAAGAAAAACTCGGTCCTGGATGATCAAGTCCACTAGGACCGAGACCGGGAAATAGGACCGAGAATACCAATTTTGGGATGGGTTTGGGTGTGGGTTCAATAGTAATAAAGATCCTATAAAGTTTGGTAAAACTAAGGTTATTAATCAAAAAACGGACGTCTTTACTCGAAGATGTTCGAAAAGTTAAGGACTTCAACAAGCGCTGTAACGGGATACGCTATTGCCCAAAAGCCCAATAAAGTTTGTTTTTGTTATGGACATCATTAACCAATAAAGTCCGATTTTTTATGGACATCATTAACCAATAAAGTCCGTTTTTTTACCAACAACGTTATTTGTTATTTTTTCAAAATTTTAAGACTGAAATTGTAATTTTTAAACCTGGTAAAAATTAATAAATAAGACATAATCCTATAAAAACAAATCATGCATCAATTCAAAAATTATCATTACCATTCAATTCAAAAAGTATCAATAATATTGTACATCAATAATCAATATTACCTTACAAAAGATATGAAACCAAAAATCATTCATATATCTAAATGTTTTCATAAAACAACCCATAACCATCCATCAACGAAACCAAAATAATTTGCATATATATACAATGAAGAAAATGGGTACCTATAGAATGAATATTTTATTAACTAAGTTTAAAAAATGAAAGACCGATCATAATTAAGAAAATAAAATACCTTCTCATAAATTAATAAAATTAACGATAAAAATTATTATACATCTTCAACTTCATCCTCTTCCTTTTGTACTAAAATTCATTGTTTTGAAAACCGTTTTGGTTATCATCCGATTTTTTTGACGAACTTCGGTCCGACCGTTTAAACCGATCGAATCACTAGTTGGACCATATTTTAATTTTTATATTATTTACAAATAATAAATAACAATGACTTGAGAAAATAATATCACAACAAATTCTAAACTTAACCATGGTTTCTCTTTTAATCATAATCTACACCATCACTTCTTTTTTTAACTTAATCATGATTACTTTTTTTAACCTTACTCTACCCCACCACAGTCAACACGTGAGGTACTAAGGTAAAGTTTAGTTAAAAGATATGACAGTCTTTCTTCTTCTTCCCATCTTTATCTTTCGCTCCTCTTCTGAACTCATTCTATACTTAATGGCCAATAATGTATTAACGTTGTCACTTAAGCGAAAATGTCCCTGCCGGAAACGATTAGAGAAAATGTCCCTGCCGGAAACGATCTAATAAATTGATGGATAACATTTCCAACTGAAATTTTCCGGTTCAGATTTTCGGTCAACCGTCCAGTCAGACCGGAATTTGATCATTTTAAAAGGTAACCGTAAGTTATAAATCGGATCACTAATTCAACAGTTTCGTGTTCGGACATACGGTCGAATCGCGTATTTTAAAACTATGCTAAATTTATTATAAGTAAAATTATTATATCATATTAACAAAAACAATTTAATAATTAAATAAATTAATCTGCCCTAAATTAGGCGGAAGTGTAACATGTGATACTAAAGAACAGAAGTCGGGAGGACCCATGTTCAATTACTCCACTAGAGTACTATTAGATTCATTCAAATTATAGAGAAACATTGTTGGTTCCAAAATAATATGAGATATACACTTCCTTTAATCATGATGGATTGATGTTAAAAAATATATATTTCTAAAAAATAAGATTAATGGAAATAGTCTAGAAATATCCATTACAACTTTTACAAGTTCAAAAGAAAAATAATATTTTTTTTAATTAGAAGAGAACTAGAATGTTATCCCACAACACTAGTAAAAAGAACACAATTATCGAGAATAATTTTCGAGAGCAAAAAATGCTCTCGGGAATATAAATATTACCGAGAGAAAATTGTTAACATCGGAGAAAGTATTAATATTACTGAAAGCATAAGGTTTCCCTCGGTGATAAACATTATTGTCGAGAGCATCCAACAAAGCTCTCGACGATAATATTATATTTTGCCCCCCTAAGCATGCGATCTCTCTTTTTTTCTTCTTCCTCTCTTCCTCCTATCGGCCGCTTCTCCTCCACGCGCTGGTTATCAACATTCATCAATCAGAACGCTCAATTGGGAGATTGCTTAATCAAAGCGTTATTATTATCTTCTAGGAACCCTCGCTATTCTTGCAATCAATCATGAACCCTCGGGGGACTTTGTTGAATCTGAGAGTGGATTGCTTAATTGGACTTTTGCGGTGGTTATGTGGATTACTTAATTTTTCTTGGTCTCCATGGCTGTGTGGATTGTTTGACCCTGCATGGATACACTTCTATTTTTCAGAGTATAATGATGATGAGCTTTAGATTTTACTCCTTTACATTCTATTTTTTTTGTTGTCTACTAGACGAGAATGATCTGATTTTTGTTGCTGATTAATTGATTGTATGTTTCTTTTAGTGTGCACATTTGAACCGGAAACAAATATTCAGTCATGAGGCACTTCTTCGCATCTTTGGTTCGTTTAAGCATGTAATTTCATTAAATTTGTGGTTATTCTATGTGGATGATTACTTAAGTGGTTTCATCAGACATGACATGTCATTTTAAATAGAGTAAAATTTCTGAATGATCTTTGTTTAAGGGCGTCCAAACCATCTTTCCTTTTAGCTTCAGTGTTCAGCCTCGCACCAATCCAATATGAGTTCTTTATTCATACATATGGATCAGATGTTAATTGTTGATTTCATTGATATATGATCTAATTTATACTCTATTGTTTAGTGTAATACTCAAATTCTACGTGATATACTTCTATTTTTCTCTATTGATTTCCAGTTTTGTTGATTTGGTTGTGAACCAATTTACTAATCATTTTTAAATTTGAAAGATGTACCTAGAATAAATGCAGTTTTATATTAAATTTAAATGTCTAGGAATTTTGCCAAGCAGAAGAATGCTTACAATGAATGAATGCTTGAGCAGTTTAGATATCTTCTACTTGATTAACTGTTTATCATATTTTGATTGTTTAATCTGTATGCTGAAGTATTTACTATTGTTCATCAGGATTAATTTGGATTCATATCTATAAATCATTTATTTATCTATAAGTGCATTACGTAATTTTTTGTTTCCCTGTAAGTTTATTACGTAAATCTTCTATTTCTTTGTAAGTTTGGAATTGAATGAATGAATGAATACTTGAGTAGTTGAAACTTGTAGATCTTGATCGATGATATGTTTTTTCTATTTCCTTCTTTCACTAATTGTAAGAGTTTCTATTTTGTGTTGGTTGCAGATCTAGTCGATGTAGACTACAATTGTTATCCATTCTTCTTTTGGCATCATCTGTCGCCCTTCGAGCTATGTTCTTAATTTATCGTCTAGCAAATCGTATCTGTTGCGGTTAGGAAGAAATGTTTTTTCAGTTAGCTTGGCTAAGGTAAGATACAAATATGTATCTTTAGTAATTTGAAACTTTGAGAAATTAATGTGAAATGTTATTGTTTGCCTCTAAAATCTAAAATAGGGAGGATTAGAAATGGCGTTAGGATATACATATTTCTTTTATAAAGTTGAATGGTGATTATTGTTCTGTTCATTTAGAAGATGATTAGGAAATATAAATCTATCAAATGTTGAATAAAGACTTCTAGTAGAATAGAAAATTCACAATGGGTTTTAGAGTGTTATCAATATTTGAATATGTGTCTAATTTGTGAAATATTTTGTTAATTTCCCATACAAAGTGTGTAAAGGAATTCAGAATATTTCGGAGCCAGAAATGTTTTGTAGTCCGATCATCATTTTCTTATTTTGCTGATGAGCCAGAAGCTCTAATTGCCCCCACTTCAACTTGAATCTCCTATGGGTAAGCAATAATCCATCCTAATCTTGTTCCTACTACTCTTTCTCTCTCTATATCTGAAAGTATATTATTATTTTAGACCGAGAATCTTTATTTAGCTCTCGGTAATAATTTCATAACTTCATTGAGAGCGTTTCTTTAGCTCTCTCAAATAATTTAATACTATCTCCGAGGGAACTGAGTGCCCTCGGTGATACTTCTTTTTCCTTCACTAACACCTTCCGAGAGCATTTATTGCCTTCGGTGAAAACAATAATTCTTTTGTCTTTCACCGAAGTATTTTGCCCTCGTTAAAAATCATTTTGTGATGGTCCTTCGCTTAAACTTAAAACACTTTCAGATTAAATCAAATCCGTGACATTTTGGTCTCTTAAGCCGACTTTTACCACTTGGTTACCTTTTAACTAGTCCCACCGGAACTACTTAGTGCTATATTAGTATATTCTTTACGGTAAAAACAATTATCCATAATATTATTAAATTATTCACAAATATATGATAAACTTCATATCAAGATTATTCACAAATGCAGGTTTAATGTTTTGTGAAGGTTTAATGTTTTTTTCTACTAGACAAAACTTCTGAAATGGAGTTGTAAAGTTTGTTACTTGTCTTACAATATAATATCAACCAATCATCAAATAAAGAAATAAAGGAATATATCATAACATTTATAAGTTGCTATTTTAAACTCTACTCAAATCAACTCAGGAAACAAATTGAGATTAACCTAACATTTTAGTTCACAACTTGAAACCAATGTCTAATTAAAACATAAACACAAAATTGCTCAATAAGGTTGAATTAATAATTTTTTTATACATCTTAGAAGTGATGTAGATGGATTTTGTCTTCCTTGATCCTAACTAACTTGTGTATAAACAAGAAACAAAAAAGACAGATATGAAGAAGTAAATCTGGCAATCCCTCCCAACTTCAATTACAACACTAGAGTAGGCATGGCAAAGTGAATCTGACGGTTCGGGTACCCGAAGGAACCGAACTGATCGGTTCAGGTAATTTCTTTGATTTTCGGTTCTGGGGCGGAACCGATCAGTTCGGGTACCCAATTAATAAACCGAGTCCAAAACCGAGCTGGAAATAATTTAATCAAAAATATGTTATTTTGCTTCTCTCTCTTCATCTACTGCACATCTGGTTCCCTCCGTCCGCCGCCCAAAGAAGACGTCTGGTGGACCTCTGGTTAGGCTCCGTCCGCCGTCCAAAAAAGTTGTTCCCTCCGTCATCCATTTTACCCATGTCTTGATTGCTGACCAAATCTCAAGACCATTGACAGCATAAGGATAATCCTCTATTAGAAGGCCTTACTGGTAAAATGAGCAATAGTCTTTCACCCATGTCTTGAATCTTGGTGAGTTACTGAGTTCAACCAAATCTTTTCTGTTGTCAGTTGATTTGATCTTAAAGTCTATTGTTAAATATGTTGTTTCTTCTTCTAATGTTTATGTTCAGATTTAAAAGTAAAATGAAAGATGCTGCCTAAGATGATATCTTGTAAGTTTTAATCAAACCCACCTGAAGCTTTCGTGAATCCATTTATTCTTGTTTTTGGATAAGACTGTATATCATCAACCATTTCTAATGCATCTTTTATCCACACAGAACTCAAAAGTTCCAACTTAGACTGTTCAATGCTTCCTTCAAATGTGAAGTTTAAGATTTTTCTTTGTTTGGAAAGAACCTTTGCTGAAATTTTAGGTTAATATTAAATTAGAATCAGCGGTGAATTATTTAACATTCATTCCAGCCTTCTGAATTAGTTCCGCAAATAGTGATTCCTTTATGCAATATCTAAGAGACGAACTTTTTCTTTCTGGAAATCAAGACTCTCTGTTATGTTTGTATATTAACTATTGAATAATTTTATGGGCACTAATAGAAGGGATACATTGTTTAGTGAAACTGATGAGGTGGGACCAAAATGCTGGAAGTTAAAAAGATGGATACTTCCTCATTAATCTATAGTTTGCTCTTAAGAAAATTTGAAAGTATTAGTTTCCTTGCATTTTAGAATTGCACTTGTTTCATATTGTTTATACACGGATACATATGGAGATTGAGAAACATAAAATAGAAATATTGAAAGAGGACTTTCTGAACCTTGAAAAAGAATTAAAGAAAATAAATGAAGGTTGAAAGGAGTTGGTAAATAAAGATTATGTTAAGTGTGTGTATGCTTCTCATTAGCAGGTCCATGAACTTAAAAATGTTTTCCTTCTCATATTGTAACATAGCTGATCATATATACTACAAAAGAAGAGTCCACAATTAAGAGATACAAAAAGTCAGGGATGAGATAATAGATAGTGCCCACCATTTTCTCTCTAGCCTTCATAACTCTTTTCGAATTTATTTCTCTCTCTATTAAAGACACTTTATGAGATTTCTAATAATCTTATTCTTGCTGACTTTAATCTATTCTTGGGGATGAAGATATATGTTATTTTAGAATTCTAAGTTTGAATCCTACTATTATGCTGTTGTAAAGAAATCATTAGATAGGATTGTTAGTTTAAATGATTATACATGTTTAAATAACTTGTTGATATCATAAAGAAATTCAAATATTATTATACATATTTAAATAGGTTTGTTAGTTTAAATTAGTATTATTGTTTTAAATAATTAGAGTGTATATCAAGATTGTCCACTTAACGTATTTGTTATTTAATTTGTTTTAGTCAGATGAGTCAAACTGAAGAAACCGTAAGGGCAACCACTACGGAAAAGTTTCTAGATTGTTTTGATAGGACAATAGAATCCGTTAGGAAACACTTGAATCGTGTTGAAAATAATAGAGAAGAGATTAGTGAAAATGTTACTCCAAAAAAAATATAGAAGTAAGATTTGGGAGCATTTCACTAAGGAGAGTATTGAAGGGATTCCCATAGCCAAATGTAATTATTGTGGTAAATATTTGGGTGGTTCTTTGATCAATAGAACTTCACATCTGTTTAAACATCATGGAAGATGCAAAAAGTAGATTTGTTGAAGGAAAACCAAGTTGTTGAGGCTGATTCATTTACTGATGAAGAATTTCGAAGACATGTTGCAATGATGATCCTTTTCCATGACTATCCATTATCTATGGTAGAACACATCAAGTTTAGAGATTTACTTGAATATGTTCGTTAAAAACCTATGCGACTTCCTTCGAGAAACACTACAAAAAAAGACGTGTTAAAGATTTGTGAGGCTAGGAAAGTTAGAGTGAAGCTTTTGCTAGAAAGAAATGAATCAAGATTCTCTATCACCAACGGAAAGGGTATATGGTTGTGACAACACATTTTATCGACGTTAAATGGGTGTTGCAAAGTTTTTTTATTGAAATTTATCTACATACCATGTCCACATAAGAGAGAAACTTTGGCCAATGTATTAACAAATACATTACTGGAATGGAATTTAGACTTCAAATTGTCAACCATCAACGTTGACAATTGCTCTACAAATTACGTAATGGTTCAAGATGTGGTGCGTAGGTTGCACAAAAGTCATTTATTATCTAACGGTAAATATGTTCATATGCGTTGTTGTGCACATATTTTAAATTTGATTGTGAAATATGAGTTAGATGTGATTAAGTCGTCAATTGAGAAAGTACGTGATAGTGTTGTGTATTGGTTGGCTTCGCCTAGAAGGATTGAGGAATTTGAAGATAATGCAAGGACACTTGGAATTCACATGAGTAATAAATTGTCTCTTGATTGTCTAACTCGATGGAATTCAACTTTTTTCATGCTAAGAACTGCTCTACAATATAAGTTGGTTTTTTGTCGATGTTCTCTTCGAGATAGACAATACAAACACGAGCCAAACGATAATGAATGGGATCTTTCCCAAGAAGTATGTGAAAGACTTGAACAATTTTTCAATGCGACTAAGTTGTTTTCTTCAATAAAATATCCTACGTCCAATATATGTTTTGCTAAAATATGTGAGATTAAACTGACTTTCGCTACTTGGATAGAGTCTCCCATTAAAAAGATTTAAGATATGACAATTTTAATGATGTCAAAATTTGACAAATATTATTTTGATACACATATTTTGATGGTTGTTGCTTGTATTCTGGATCCGGGGAGTAAATTGAAGTTGGTTCAATATTATTTTATACGTTTCTACCCAAGTGAATGGAAAACAAAGTTAGATGAAGTGCGTCAAAATTTTATCATTTGTTGAAGTAATACACAAATGATATTTCCAATGCCCCACTGACCACGAGTGACAGAAATATTCTCCGGTCAATGAGTACTATCTATCCTGCAGACTTCACTAGTTTTTGTGAGAGCGACGAATATATGAGCACACAAATGAAATCTGAACTAGATATGTATTTGGAAGAAAATTGCTCCCAACAACCATGAATATTGATGTTCTCGCATATTGGAATGGTAACTTTAAATATCCCACGTTACGAGCAATTACAAGAGATTTGTTGGCGATTCCATTGTCAACAGTTGCTTCATAGGCTGCGTTTAGTACAAGTGGTAGAATTGTTGGTCCTCATTGGAGTAAGCTTAATGTGGAGATGGTGGTGGCTCTTATGTGTGCAAAAAGTTGGTTATCAAGTATTGTTAGTAATATTTTGAAAAACAATAAAGTTCTTATTCACTTTTTTTTATTATTATTCAATTTGTTTTATTAATAATGTGTAGATGAACCTCCAAATGAAACATCGATCATGGACGCTGATATAGATTTGGACCTAGATTGCGATAAAGATTTTGGTATAATTTTATCATTTGCGATCATAATTTATAAATGTTTTTAGCTAATTATTTTTGAATTTTTACAGATGTAGATGACATTGAGAAAAGGATTGAAGAATGAAGATTTCAAAATTTGATATAATTTGGAGAAAAGGATTGAAGAATGAAGATTTCAAAATTTGATATAATTTGGAGAAAATGTATTTTGAATTTGATATAGTTTGGAGATATATTATTTTGTTTGGGTAGATCTAGTATTTTGAATTTGATATATTTTGGAGATCTATTATTTTGTTTGGGTTAGATTTAGTTTTTTGAATTTAATATGTTTTGGAGATCTATTATTTTGTTTGGGTTAGACCTATTGAGAGCATGGTTGTAATTGTACTCCCAATATATTGAGATTATGAGTTTTTCCTAGTTGTAAATGGTAATTGGTTAGAACAAATAGATGTAACATGTGTTAGCTTTATTTAAATTTGTGTATAGGATTACTTAAAATTAACTTTTATTTATCTTATTTTAAAAGGGTAAAAAGAATAGTTTGAAAATTGAAAATAAATATTAAATTATTAGTTGAAAATAAAATATATATTTTACTTAAAATATAATAATTGTACTCCCAATATATTGAGATTATGAGTTTTTCCTAGTTGTAAATTGTAATTGGTTAATATAAATAGATGTAACATGTATTATCTTTATTTAAATTTGTGTATAGGATTAGTAATTAATTTTTATTTATCTTATTTTAAAAGGGTAAAAAGAATAGTTTGAAAAGTGAAAATAAATATTAAATTATGGATTGGATAAAAAAAATAAGATAGATTAAAAAAATCTCAACTTCAAATATGAAATTTGGGTCCGGGTCGGGTCGGGTACTCATCGGGTCGGAACCGTTAAGTTCGGGTCAATAATGGACCCGATTTGGGTTCCCCAAGACCCGGAATTTTTCCATGCCTACACTATAGTAGTAAATTTAGTGGAGGAATAGTAGGTAGGAAATTATATTGGGAAGCAGTCTACAATGGTGAAAATGTGAAGGAGAAGGTTGAAAAGTTGTTAATTGATTCAATAGAGAAGAATACATTCATTGGAGAATCTCATGTAGTACTGGATAAGTGTATGCTAGATAGGAGAAATGCGAGGAAGCTGAGATGGATGCAGAGAAGGTAGTAAAGTTGATGAAGGTAGTAAAGTTGATGAAGGTAGTAAAGTTGATACTGAATGCCCGTGGGATGAGAGAATGACTCAAGAATGTTGGACTGCTTGGGCTAGAGTTCTTGAGATCCTTAATCTTGGTCTTCTCAGGTGAGTAGTTTAAATAAGTTACCAAATAATTTTACAAATATATTTATTTATTTTTTATATTTTATATGAATATTTTAATTTATGATTATATATAATATTGTAAGCACTAAAATTCGACCATTTTAATTTATTAATTTTAAATAATTGGTTGTCTTAGAATACCTGGCATTGATCCTTCTCTTTGACAATGAGCCGTCCCATAGGATGTAGGCATTGTGAAGATGAGGAAAAATTCTTGATTGAGTTGATACTTCCTTGTTTATGGCGGTGTTAAACCCTTCCAATATCGGTAAGTGATACTCTATTATGATTCACCATAGTAACAAAATCCTGGTTACACTATCCAGACTCAACAATTGTCAATTATAGAGGAAGATTAGTGAAATACACTTATAGGTTGAGGTGAAGACATTTTTAGAGCAACTTTCAAATGAACCAAGAAGATATCATTGCATTATCTTCCATGCGAGAAGATAAATAAGACCTTAAAATGATTCCTAGTCATGAAAAAGCGACTAGATGGGAGACTCAGTTAATTCAAAGGTGATTATTTTGTTACTTTTTTGTTTTATCTTAATTGTCTATGCATTGTGAATCATAGTTTAAATTAATGAGATGATTGATTTCTCATCTTATTGAGAAGATGATTGAGACTTTGAATATAATTCTTAGTCATGAAAAACGGGCTAGATGAGAGGCTCGGTCAATTTGAAGGTGAATTAGATCATTGAATTGTGATATAATGCGAGAAGGTGAAAAGGACTTTAAATGTGATTCTTAGTCATGAAAAAATCTCAAAGTTAGGTTGTTTTCCAAACGTGTTCTAAAATTTGTGGGAAAATAATATTTTTAACCATTTTTTATGTTTTGAATTATTTTTAAAATGATTTAAAATCTCCAATCGAAGAATTAATGTTGTTTGGTGTAAAAGGTACCAAAACTTATGAATTTTCAAAATGTTAAAATTGAACTCTATAGCCAAAATTCAACATATATAAAGTTCAAGAGTCAAATTGGTCGTGAACAATTATTCCAAGGCTGAAACATTTCAAAATTATTTAAAATAATTCGAAATCTGAAGATTCTAACCAAAATTTACATCAAATGAAGTTTGGGGCCTCTTTGAGAAGAGACTGGAAGTTGGAGATTTAATTTATAAGGTTATTTAAATATAACTTAGAATTAAAGAATGATGCCAAAATTAGATCCCAAAAGATACCATGGGTCCAATTACAAACTTTAGGAAACAAGGAGGATATTGAGTTGTCCATTGTTCACCTAGTTCATCTTCGGTTCGTCCAGCCGGACATCGTTGGATCTCTTGCATCATTTAATTGGAATCTATCAGATAAGAGTTTAACCAAATAATTCAAACAATCAAATTATCCAAACAATAACATTAACTAATTGACTGAAATTTGAATGAATATATGATTTAATTAGAAAATTGTTTGTACATTTAATCTGATGACATTACCAACAGAGTTAGGACTTACCTTAATGAGAGGTTAACCCTAAGAATCTATAGAGGAGAAAACTTTAACCGATTGTAAACATGCTCGCCGGAGACGATGATATTTGCGTTTTCGATTGCTCCTTCGCTTTTGATGTTAAGAAGAAGTGTATTCTCTCTCTGAAATCTAACCAAATGATCCAAGATGCAAGGGTAACTTTAGGATTTATTTATTTTTTAAATTTGTTTCAACCGACAAATTACTCAACGGTCATCCTGGGCCGATTTTCACTTTTTTGAATTATAGTCGAGTTCTTCTGTATTGATTTTCTGATTTGAAACAGCATGTCTCAAATTACAATTTTTTAAAGTTTAGCCAACTTTTGTTTCAGTTTTAGCCTTTTGTTTTAATCGAGAATTTCATAAGCTATAACTTTTAACTCATATAACCATTGAGGTTGAGAAAAATGTGTTTGTTAGCTACAACATTTGTTTTTCTCAACTTTCTCAAAACAGGACGTAGGTCTATACAATTCTTGATGGAACATCGGTGGCCCAGAATGAACACCTTGGCTAATGGGCGATCTAGCTTGGGTTGTAGCTCGGACCATGAGCACTACTTGGTATCAATAGAAAGATAATTCAATGGACTTTACAACGGTAACTCATTTCCTCCAAATTGCTGAGTGGATCAAAATATATTAATTTTTTAAGTTGTACATAGCTTCAGTTCGCTCCATTATTAAAACTAGTGCACTTGCATCAACTTGTGTGGAAACGTATACCCCTTTAACCATCGAATGACAGCCTAGAACCGGTGTCATTCGATCGAACTGTGTCTTAACTTTACAATCATATGTAGGAATCCAATTTTGAGGCATTATGATTGAAGTTATGATTTTTTAACCGCAAACATGTATAGTATGGTTATATTCTAGAAACTTTGTCTTGCATCGTCGATTTCTCG
Source organism: Impatiens glandulifera (assembly GCF_907164915.1). Taxonomy (NCBI): domain Eukaryota; kingdom Viridiplantae; phylum Streptophyta; class Magnoliopsida; order Ericales; family Balsaminaceae; genus Impatiens; species Impatiens glandulifera. The sequence continues at coordinate 44,465,740 of NC_061864.1, forward strand.
CGATTAAGAGCTTCAATCTAATTTAGGATTTAAATAAATTTTATATAGGACTCTCTAAGTTTTCCAAAACATTCAAGATTATCAAAAAAATCATCAAGTGTGAAGACTTAGGTGATGTTTCAAAGTGGAGTGTTGTTGTTAGTCTTCTTTAAACGGGTTTGTCCAAAGTTTAACAAACTTATTTTGAGTGTTTTTCAAAAAAATGGCCCTTGAAGATGGTGATGATGTGAAAGACTCTAGTTGTCCCATTTTTAGCATCAGTTGACTGAGTTTGATCGACATTAACTTTTGTTAACTCGTCTAGGTTGACGAGTTGACTCGGTTGAGTTTACTCGAAAACTTTTGTTTTACTTCTTTTGGTCCCTATAGTGCTTTTCTAAAAAAGTTTAAAAAGCAATATTATACTCATACATCACGATTTTTCGAACAGGTCATTGTGGAAGTGTCAAATTTTCCAAATTCTGAGTATATTTGCGAAGTCGCATTTGAACATGAAAATAAGCAATTTTAAGTTGTTCAGTGCATATTGAGAAATAAAAATATTGTACTTAAAATTAATAGTTCTCCGAGTTGGTCAATCTTGAACATATAAGATCTTTCAAATTTATAGTACTTTCCAAAAGTGTTTGAACCACCTTAAAATGGTCGTTGCAAGCCAGCTTTTGATTCAGGCAATTTTGGTTTTTGATCTCTCGGTCCAATAATCATACTAGACAGGAAATATTTATTTTAATATTGGGAGTGTAAAAAGGAGGTGTCTACAAAATGATCCTCTTAAATAGAGTTTGGAGAAAATGATTCTCGTTTAGCAAAACGTGTGTCCAAGCTTGATCAAATATGCACTATTTTTTTCGAACCCAAAATTTAAAATGATAAAATAGAGAAGGAAAGATATAACCTGGAGTCGTGCATTTTTCGTTCTACTTTACCTTACTTATTCGGGCGATCAATCTCCTTTAGCGACCAAAGGTCAACGAGATATAGCATATTTGATGCTATGTAGGAAACTCACTTTATCTGGTCTTCGGGAAATCCCATATTTGCAGTTGCGTTCGTTGACTCAAGGCACGAGCGTCTTAAAGAACTAGAAGAGGCCATTTGTAGAGGATTGGAAGAATATTGAATCAAGAGAGATTAAGAGGTGGAAGAAAGAGAACAAAGAATCAAAAAGATCATTTGGTGGTTGTTCTTGAATCTAATATTTTATTTTATTTTGAGTTTTAGAGCTAGAGTATCCATCGGACTTGTTAGAATATTTTGTAGATATACTTTGAGAAAGAATAATATTTTATTATTGTTTTGATATATTGGAATTGAATTACAAAGCCTTAATATATAGGTTAGAAAATAACTGAAAATATCTTGCTAATCAATATGAGGATTCTAACGTTTCAATCATAATTGATTTAAATCAAAAGATAAGATAGTAATAAAATTAATTGTCAAGAATTTCTAATCAATATGGTGGAGGTTACACCACATTAATTTTAACACTCGCCCTCCTTAATGTGTTGTCAAATTCCATGTTTAGCTCAGAATTGTTGGAACCTCTCTCTTGGAAGTCTTTTTGTAAAAATTTCAGATACATGTTCTTTAGATCGACAGAACTCAAGTTGAATTTCTTATTCTTCTATCATTTGTCGGATAAAATGATGTTTGTCTTTGTGGATCTATTTATCACAAAATGAATTTTTTGTCGGGTGGCTTGTCAACGAGATGCCATGTCTAATTCTTCATGATCACATGGATTTCGTCATCCATTGCTTTCTCCACGATTTTTTTTATTTCTTCATCAAAGTTTATGAGCTCAATTAAACAATAGTTGCATGTAGCATATATATTGTTTATTGATTTATACCTCTTTAGAGTTAAACTCGGGACTGAATTCGAATTAGTTGAGTTACGACTTTCTTCATTGAGTTAATCTAAGCTAGGATCTAGTGTTCTTGACACTGATAAAATATGTTCATCATTGTTAGTTCTTATTAGAACGTCATTTTTCTCAAATTTGTTTTCCCAATTGAACGAAGAATTTTCATCAACTTGACCTTCTTTTAAGTTTGCATAATTGATGTTGAGAGCGAAGCTTTGGTTGACCAATTTGATCTTGGTAAATATCTTTGACTTATCATGTCTATCAAAGATAATGTACTCATTGTTATCAAAGCAAAGTTTATACCCATTTTCCACCAATTGTCCAAGGCTGAGTACATTTTGGCTCAAGCTCGGCACACATAGTACATTGTTAATATAACTCAGTCATTCCTTCGTCTTGATGTCGATTCTTCCAAGCCATTTTGATTTCGTTTACTCTCCATTCCCAAACTGAATAGGGGCATTGATGCTTTTTTCGATCTCGGAGAATATTTCTGAGGTCGGAGTCATGTGGTTGCTGCATCCGCTGTCTAATAACCATTCTCCTTTGTTTTTGTCACTAGCTATGTGACACACATAGAATGTACCATGTGTCTCCGGGGCTGTTTGATTTACCTCAGCCTAACTTGATTGATGAGTGTTTCCACTTCGACAATCTTTGGTGAGGTGACCAAATCGATGACATTTGTTGCATCTAGATTGGCTTTTGTACCAACAGTCCTTCTTGGAGTGGTTTGGTTTATTGCAATTATTGCAATTTAATGTGTTGTATTCTCCCTTGCATTTTGACCTACGTCCATCTGGTCCTCTTGAATATCTTTCACCTTTTTACTAGTTTGAACTCAAGTTATCTCCTCGTTCGTTGTTGCTAGTATTGAGTTTTGACTAAAATGCACTCTCTATTGGCTTTTTTAGAGTGTTTAAACAATCGTTGTTCAAATGATTTTAATGATGACATCACTTCTTGGACTTTGAGTGTTGACAAATCCTTTATTTCTTCAATGAAAGCTACGATGGGATCGTATTTCTTAAGAAGGCATGTGAGAATCTTTCGCACCATCCTCTAGTCTTTGACATCTTCACCATGAGATTTCATCTGATTGACCAAATCAAAGATGTTGGTCGAGAACTCCATTAGGGTCTCTGTCTCCTTCATTTTGGCATTTTTGAGTTCCCTGAGTAGTGATTGGAGCTTAATTTCTCTGAATTTCACATCTCCTTGAAATTCACACTACAAGATCTCTCATGCCTCTTTGGCTATATCGACACGCATGATTATGGGAAAGATTGTTTTAGTGAGTGCTCTTTGGAAGATTAAAAGAGTGTTTGCGCGTCGGCTTTTTGGGACTCCTTTAGTTCCTTCAGGTCGGTTTTATTGAGGTCTTCCTCTAACTCTTCACTCCATTCTCTACAATCTCCCAATGATTAAGAGATCGAAAGTTAGTCTTCATTTTTTTGTACCAGAAATCATAGTCTTCGCCATTAAACTCTAAAATGAGATGGTTGATATTTGTTGATGACATGAATTTGGATAGATTGGTAGAAGATTTTTGTGGATTGAAAGAAACTTGGAAAACTGGATAGATTAGAAGAAGGCTTTGTGGATTGGTAAAACCTGGACACTGGTGAAAAATGGGTCAAAACCGAGAGTAAAAACCCTCGGTTTTGACCCTATAACTTTCGGTATAGACCCAATTCTGAGAGTTAAGGTAACTCTCGCTATCCCTCGGTATTGACTCTGTCGTTAAAAACAATTAGGTGTTTACCGAGAGATATCGTAGAGTTTTCGGTTTAGATAACCGAGAGAAAAACCGAGAGTTATATAGAAAACTTTCGGTTTTTCTTCAAAGGGAAAAAACGAAAGTTAATTGAACAACTTCGGTTTTTTCCTATGAAGAAAAACCGAAAGTTTTCCATATAACTCTCGGTTTTTCCCTTTGAAGAAAAACCGAAAGTTTTCCAATTAACTTTCGGTTTTTTCCTTTGAAGAAAAACTGAGAGTTGTCCAATTAACTTTCGGTTTTTTTCTTCAAAGGGAAAAACCGAAAGTTCTCCAATTAACTTTCGGTTTTTCCTTTTCACATATAACCGAGAGGTATATGAAGAACTCTCGGTTTTGACCTTCGAAAAAAAACCGAAAGATTCCATTTAACTTTCGGTTTTTCCCTACAAAATTTACAAAATAGCCCGATTGTTTTGTGCTCAACCGACACGTGTTCAGCCAAACCAATCAATTCATAAAACAAATACATTCATAAAACAAATGATCATTCCAAAATTCTCAAACCAATCATCCAAACAACATTAACATTAAACCTATTCAATCAATTCATACAGGCGAAACGTCTTAAAATTAGCTGGTGGGGGGAGGAGGTGGTTGATATTACCGCATAAACATTTCAAAACTCTCTAATCTTGCATTCAATTCTAACATTTCCTTCTCCTGTTTTGCACTTTCCATATCCATTCTTGAAATCAATTCTACCTTTTCCGCTTGTATTTGATTAATCGTTTGAGTTTTTTCTTCATCCCTTTTCTTCAATTCCTCCAGTTCCATCGTCATTCTTTGATTCTCCTCAAACAATCGATCAGTGGCTCGTTGAGAATTGTTGGCACTTCGAAGATCCTCACGAAAGTGTGTGGGTCGGACGCCTGATCCCATACCGAATACTCCTCCATGCTTTTGGCGTCCGAACACTCTCTCCGTCAACTCAAAGTCGGATATTTCTAGTTCGTTACTTCTTACTTCCTCCATCTCAACCTGCACATTTGAAATAATTTGTCATTTATATAATAATAAATTATAAGTAATTTATTTAAATTCAATTCACTTACAATTTTCTCTTGCACGCGTTCGTCCGGGACGGGGTTGGGTTTTCTTTTGTCGGTTTTGGGGTACGGGTTCTCTTGAACACTTCAACGACAGATGGTGCTCGTCCCATTTCAAGCGCATGTTGAAATAAAATATTTATATCATTTATAACAATCTTTATATTAAGTTATTACAAATAATGTACTTACCAACTCTTCTTCAACTTTAGCAAACGGTCTACTTCCCGTATGATGTGAGAATTCTAGCTTCTTTCTGTTAATAATATTTGTACTACTGTTTTTCTAAATTTCAAATAAAAAATGAAGTTAGAATAATTAATATCAGATTTTATTTGAATTATGAAACCGTACCTTAAATTAGAAAGTGGTAAAATCGGAAGTTATACCATTAACTTTAGGTTTTAATGGGTATTTCCGAAATTTTGAATAAACCTCTCGGTCCTGACCTTAAACGGAATGTTTTTGGGAAGGGTCAAAACCGAAGGTTTATTTAAAAACCTTCGGTTTTGATCATTTCCAACACTTAGAATTTTTTCTGTTTTTTTTTTAAATAATGGTCAAAATTGAAGGTTTATTTGAAAACCTTCGGTTTTTACCCTTACCAACACTTAAAATATTTTCTGATTTTTTTAAACAATGGTCAAAACCGAAGGTTTATTTGAAAACCTTCGGTTTTACCCTTCCCAACACTTAGAGTTTTTTCTGATTTTTTTAAACAAGGGTCAAAACCGAAGGTTTATTTGAAAACCTTCAGTTTTGACCCTTCCCAAAACTTAGAATTTTTTCTGCTTTTTTAAATAAGGGACAAAACCGAAGGTTTATTTGAAAACCTTCGGTTTTGACCCTTCTCAAAACTTAGAATTTTTTTCTTTTTTTAAACAAGGGACAAAACCGAAGGTTTATTTGAAAACCTTTGGTTTTTACCCTTCCCAACACTTAAAAATTTTTCTACTTTTTTTAAATAAGGGTCAAAACTGAAGGTTTATTTGAAAACCTTCGATTTTTACCCTTCCCAAAACTTAGAATTTTTTATGCTTTTTTTAAACAAGGGTCAAAACCGAAAGTTTATTTGAAAACCTTCTGTTTTTACCCTTCCCAACACTTAGAATTTTTTTATTATTTTTTTAAACAAGGGTCAAAACCGAAGGTTTATTTGAAAACCTTCGGTTTTTACCCTTCCCAAAACTTATAATTTTTTCTGCTTTTTTAAAACAAGGGTCAAAACCAAAGGTTTATTTGAAAATCTTCGGTTTTTACCCTTACCAACACTTCGAATTTTTTCTGATTTTTTTAAACAAGTGTCAAAACCGAAGGTTTATTTCAAAACCTTTGGTTTTTACCCTTCCCAAAACTTAGAATTATTAAACTTAGATAATAATAATAATTCATAATTATGAAAGCAAAACACACCAAAATGTCATCGTTTTTACGGAAAAGATAACACATAATTAATCAAACAATATAATCTAGAAATTAGTAGACGTGGGGGGAGGAGGGGTGGTTGATTCTGCCTCTTCGACAATTCAATTTGTTGTTCGAAATTCTCCAATTTTTGCGTCATTTCAGCCCTGTCCGCTTTAATTTCAGTAAGCATTTGACCTCTTTCTGCATCCCTCAATCGGATTTACTCCAATCCAGCGTCATTTTTCTCACCTCTTCCTCACGTGCCACAGTTTTTGATGCTGCTGGCAAATTCTGGTATTGCCGGGACAGTTTCTCTGGTGTACGCTGAATACTTTGCCATGACTCACCCATCCTAAATGCATTTCATATATATATATATATATATATATATATATATATATATATATATATATATATATATATATATATATATATATATATATATATATATATATATTAATCAAACAAAATAACTGTAATCCAAATCTAATATAACTTAAATCAAACACAATAACCAAAATATATAATTCATTTAACAAAATCATATATATTTAACAAACTAATCTAAATCTAATCTAAACAATAACAAATATAAATCAAACTACCAAACAAATAATATAAACTAGCCTAAATATAGATTATATAAACTAAATGATAACAAATAAATCTAACCTGGAATGCAAGAGGACGAAAGAGAGAAGCGGCGGAAGCGGCGGCGGTGGCGCGGAAGAGAGAGAAAGAAGAGAGGCGAATGAAAAAAAGAAGGGTTAGAGTTTGTATTTATAAAGGTATTTACCGAAGGTTTTAACATAACTTTCGGTTTTGACCCTCTTTAAAACCGAAGGTTTTCCAATAAACCTTCGGTAATAAGAATCACGTGATTTAATTTTTTTTGTCTTTTTTGGGATGAGTCAAAACCGAAGGTTTATAGGATAAACCTTCGCAATTAATAATTTCAGGAAAAGGTAAAACCGAAAGGTCTTTAAATAACCTTCGCAATTAATCATTCTCCAACTTAGAATATTTTTCAATTTTTTGGGATGAGTTAAAACCGATGGTTTAATGGAAAACATTCGTATTTAAACATTTCAGGAAAGGTAAAACCGAAAGTTTTTGGAATAACCTTCGCAATTAACCAACTCCCAATACTTAGAATTTTTTTATTTTTGAGCAATGTCAAAACTGAAGGTTCTTTGTAGAACTTTCGGTACTAATTAGTAAAACCGTAAGTTTTACACACCTCTCGGAATCTATTTTCAATAACGAAAGATTTGTTCCTCTCGGGATCAATTAGAAGAGTTTCATAAAACCTTCGGTAATTTCTGTCGGTAAAGGTCATTTTTTACCAGTGGGAGGCTCTAATACCAAATGTTTGAATATTTTGTAGAGATACTTTGAGAAAGAATAATATTTTATTATTGTTTTGATATATTGGAATTGAATTACAAAGCCTTAATATATAGGCTAGAAAATAACTTAAAATATCTTGATAATCAATATGAGAATTCTAACGTTTCACTCATAATTGATTTAAATTAAAGATAAGATAATAATAAAATTAATTGTCAAGATTTTCTAATCAATATGGTGGAGTTACATCACATTAATTTTAACAGGACTGGAGACTAATCAAACTTTGTTGCTAACTTCATTTGAAAACTATGTAAGTGTTTAGACCCCTCATTTCATCATGTAAAGTCAGCCTCTTTCAAAATTCAGATTGCAAGAAAAATACCATTTTTTGTGTTCTAGTTATTTTTCGTTCTAATGTGTTAAGAAAATGTTTTGGATGGTTGGAGTAGACTAGAAATGAAAAACATAATTCAAATCTTTGAATCCATTTTGTTTGTGTGTAGATTTTGGTATTTACCTCTTGAATCACTCATGTTAGGATCTTATATATCATGATGTTATGTTTGGTTTGTGTTTAGGAAGTATATTTGGTGTTGTGTAGTTGTTTAAGAGTATGTAGGGACTGATCTAAAGATGAAAAAAAAGTTTCTAAAAAAAAATTGGGCATGGAATTCTTACTGTAAGCATTAAAATAAATAAAATGTCATTGCTGAGTTTCGAACATGACATCATTGTTGCCCCCTTTGTATATGTCCGCTCCTCAAACATGATCGATAACTAAAAAAATAAAATAACTCACTTCCAAGAATCAAACTTATGGGGTCAACCTCCCTTCTCAACATACAATTGTTGAGCAAACTAGATGAATGTGTCAGCGTCTGGATTCATTGGGGAAATTTGACGAAATGACCCTAAAAAGGGTCTTAAATGTGCTGGTGACCAGCGCATAGAAAATATTGCGCAAATGACCACTTCAAAATTTTCTAACGAAATTACTCCCGTCGCGTAACGCGACGGGCATGATCGTCTCGCGACAGAACAGCCTGTGAAAATTCCAGAATACCCTTACTATTTAATATAACTTCGCCCTTTTTTTCATTTCTCTCTTCTCCTCTTTCTCTCTTCCCGCTCTTCTCCTCCTTCTCTCTAAACAAAAACCTAACCAGCGATCTTCGACGGACAACCACGGCGAATGGCGAATGGAGACGACACAACCATGAGCACGAGGACGGGCACGATGGTGGCAACTGGTACTCTTCTTCCTCGATCATTTTTTGTTGTTTGTTTAGGTCGTTAAAATGGTATGGTCCCTTATCGCGACGGGTAAGATCGTCTCGCGATGGGCACGATTGTCTCGCGGAGGGCAAGATCGTCTCGCGAGCATACCATTAATAATAAATAATTACTGCATGACTTCAATTGTATGGGATCGTCTCGCGAAGGCTCCTCATTGTAAGAGTATTATTTATACATACATTTATGTTTTCAATTGTAGCTGAAGTATTTGTTTTGTATAATGGAGAGTGGAAATTTGCTGATGGTACAATGACTTTTCATGTAACTTCAATCAAAACTTTGGATTTACCCCCAAAATACTACATTTTCTAGTTAGTTGATATCATATATGATACACTTAAACTGTATAAATCTACACATAATTTAGTGCTTCAAGTCAAGTATAATGTTCCAGGTAGATAAGGATAAGGACGTGGGTACATATTTATCACGGTTGATTTTGGGTCGCACTGTGTCACCACTATGTGTCTCTGTAGTAGAGAAGTCGCCACTTACTCAAGAAAAGATACCACTACTTACATACCCAAGTCAAGAAATTATACTACTACTTACTCAAAAAAGTATATCAGGAGTTGTTCCTGATATGTTTCAGTTGGATGTCTTTAAAGGTCAAAATGAAGCAGGAGAAGAAAATTATATGTGTCATTATGAGGACTTACATACTACTACTAGTGTCGCACCAGAAATTGCACCCACGCCTTAGTGATCATCAATACCTACACCATATACTCAAACAGCTTCATTGTCATCGATAGACCGATCATCAATACCTACACCATCTTCTACAAGAGCATCATTCCCATCGATAAACCAATCAATACCTATGACAGACCCATCATCAATACCGATAGAGAGCTCATTTGGGATGGAATTAAGTAATGAAACCATATTGGAAGTTGGTACGTTGTTTGATAATAAAAAATAACTTCAACTGTTATATAAATATGCGATGACTGATCATTTTGAATTCCAAGTGGAGAAGTCAAGAAAACATCTTTGGTATGTGAAATGTGTGGATGAGAAATGCAAGTAGAGATTGAACGATGTGAAAGGTAAATTAGCTAAGATGTTTGAGATTTGGAAATTCAACCAACAACACGCATGCTTAGTTTTGTCGAGTCAAAAAAAATAATGCAAACACCAACATTGGTTATTGGGCAGCGCATGAAGAGTAAGTACATGGACCATCACCATGACCACTTGCCTAAGAAAATAATTGAAGACATGTAGACAAGTTATGGGATACATTTAAGTTATAATAAGGCTTGGAGGTCAAGGGAAAAGGCTTTAATGGCGGTACGAGGAAGGGTAGAGGATTCCTATGGAAAATTTTCATCACACCTTTACATGTTGGAGAAGAATAATCTGGGTACCATAACAGACATCCAGATAGATGAGCTCAGCCACTTCATGTATATGTTCATGTCGCGACGGGCACAATCGTCTCGCCATGAGGTCTATCATCTCGCGACAGGCACGATCGTCTCGCGACGGGCCGCCCTTATCAAATTTCTTCTCCTCTTTCTCTACCTCATCCTTCCTCTCCTTTTTATTCTCCTCCTCCTTTATCTCCCTATCCCTCTTCTTCTTCTCCTCCTCCTTATCTAGTTTGACTATTAAAATGACAATCTTTTTTGTCACATGGTTGGCCAACTGGTTGTCCATACTAAGAACAATCTTTCTCATATGATTATGGTGATTGTGTTGAGTTTCTTAGATGACCATTATGTCTCTTTTCATCTATTTGACATCCTCCTTCAGTTGATCACATTTACATCCAACAATAGGTGTAGGTGATTCAAGATTTGATGTCACGGTGGGGGACTAAGACTTTTGGTAGGTTTGGGAGCATGTTCAGGAATAGAATCTACATCATAATCAAACTTTCTCTTCCTATTGGTAGGTTTGAAAGTAGTACATACATCTTGATCTTCATCTTCAGCCTTTCTCTTCCTGTTGGAAGGTTTAGAAGTAGGTTCTTCATCTTCACCTTCAGCCTTGATCTTCTTCCCCCCATCTGTAAATCCCTCAAACAAATCATCAGCTGAATTGTCTATTTGTTCAAAGTCCACCCCACTATACAAGCTCTTCTCCATGGAGGACTCTTCCATCTTAGTTAGATCCGTGATTTGAATGGAAAACTTTATCTCCTGCATGGTGTTCTTCTTGTTAGAATAATATACTAATATCCTTTGGCGTAGAGGCTCATTAAGCTCCTTCCTGTTGGCAAATTTAGGGATAAAGTTGTTGATGACCTCATATGTCCACACTTAAATGTTAGTGCGAACCCATAAACGTTATAAGGAAAGCATCATTAATGCCTCTTACCTCTTTCTTGGCAAAATATATAGAACTGAGATGTTTCATGTTCTTGTTAACACCCTTCAGGGTGGCTCTAAAGGACACATTTCCCCATGGAAATCGGAGGATAGTTTCCACATCTTCCACCATGTTGAGGATTTTGACAAGTACAATCCTCCTTGGGGTCAAATGCAAATAGATACTGGAAATTTTGGCATACCAGCCCCATCTTCCATGCATCTATCTTATTAGTGCATAACATAAAACAAGACTCAAACTCGTTCGTACAATCTTTTTCTTGTTAAAATATTTAATCAAGAGAGGTGGACAACCTCGTCATTCATCTTCTTCTTCGTTCACCATAGGAAATCTGTCGAAGTTACGGCATGTAACCATGGCATACTCCTTCATAACAAAGACCAGTTCCTTCCCATTCACCATAAAAATAATCTCCTTGAGTTTGACCTTACCTTCCTAAGCAGCATCTGATGGACTATTGTTCCTGAGAACAGCAAGCCCAGGGCTCTAAATAAATATTTGAATTGGGTATTAAGAGCCCTCTCCATAAGATCCATTTTATCCACTTGTCAGATATCTTCTTGAGGGTGTGGGCGTATTTCCAATAAATCCTACCAGGAAAGTCACGAATGGTGATTTCAGCCATCTACAAAAGGAACAACAACAATGTAGGTGAAAACTTTTAACAAAAAATACAATAGTAAGAACAAATAACAAATACACCATCGCAAGAAGCAATCGACCATCGCGAAACCTTAAACCCTAAACCAAAAACTAAAAATAAAACTAACCTAATTAATGAAGACGATGAAGGAACGAGAAGACGACGAAGGTTGAGGTAGGTAAAAGTTAAGTTAAGTAGAGGCTAGAGAGAGACGAGTCTTCGCGACGGAGTGAAGAAATGAAATATTTATCGTGTCATACTTATAAATAGAGTATGGCACGTGCATAAACGCGCTCCTATTCGACTTCCATCGTAATACGATTGTGCCCATCGCGAGAGGTGACTATCCATCGTGAGAAGGCATATCGCTAGAAGGGACGGCACATCGCGAAAAGGGACGGCCCATCGCGAGAAGGGACGACCCATCGCGAGAAGGGATAGCCCATCGCGAGAAGGGACGGCCCTTAGCGAGAAGGCCAATTGCAAGAAGGGACCGCCCATCGAGATAAGGGAATTTCCGTCGCGAGAAGGGACTGCCTGCCGCGAGACGATCGTGCCCGTCGCAAGAAAGGACTAAATCACATGAATCTTGAAATGGGACCGAATCAACATGAGAACTGCATCCAACCTCATCTACATTCAAAATGAACAACCAAGAACTCAAAATGTACAGCAATATCATCATCTACATTCAACCATCTAAAATGTAGCAATATCATCATCTGCATTCATCTACAATATCATCATCAAGCATCTAACCTCATCTGCATTCAAGATGAACACAAAAACATTTTAAAAAGTTATAATGGAAATAAGAAGATAAATCACATGATATTAGAATGGGTTTTGTCCTTCAATGTGTTCGTCGGTCATCGATTGTTGTTCTTCGTTCGTTTAGGAGAGAAAAATTGTTCGTTCATCACTTAGGGTTTGGAGAGAACGCGGAGTAGAGAGAGAAGAGAGAGAACGGAAAATAAAGAAATGAAAAAAATGGGAATTTATATAAAAAAAAATATAGGGTTACGTCGCATTACGCGACGGGGGTAATTTCATCAAAATATTATTAAGTGGTCACCAGCGCATTTAAGTCCCTTTTTAGGGTTATTTCGTCAAATTTCTCATTCATTGCTTGTTCATTAACCAGCCTATGTGTCAGTTGTTTTGATCCTTTTATTTTATTCTTTTTTCCCATTAAACAACTCTGACTAAACTCAAAAAATATATAAAACACCCAAATATATTATTTTTCAATAAAAACATAAAAATTATTATTAAGTGGTAATCAACGCATTTAAGGCCCTTTTTAGGGTTATTTCGTCAAATTTCTCATTCATTGCTTGTTCATTAACCAGCCTATATATGTTAGTTGTTTTGATTATTTTATTTTATTCTTCTTTTTTTTCATTAAACTATTCTAACTAAACTAAAAAAATATATAAAACACCAAAATATATTATTTTTCAACAAAAACATAAAAAAATATTTTTATTTAAGACCTATTTTAAAATATCATTTCTAATATATATAAATAAAACTTGAATAAATGTTTGTTTGGATTTTATTTTCCTTTTAAACTTACTTTTTATTTTTATTTTGAAGCTATCATTCATTGAGTTTTGCTACTCGTCCACAAGTATTTTATTTATTTTATTTTTAGATTGAGGATCCGTGAAATAAACGCATGTCTTAGAAATAGAATGTTACAAAACTAGACACATGTTTAAGTTTGGAAATACCTTTAGTCACATACCCTAGGATTTAATAAATAAATAAAGTTTAAAATAATATTTTATAAATGGCCAAAAGTTGAAAATAAAGACTGTCATATGATATGCACGTTAAACATAGAACCAGGGTCAAGTGTAACCAAACACCAAAACAATAATATAATTTTTAAAATGTGTTTAAACATACAAAATATTTTTCTTTTTTAATCTCATAAATAGTAATTAGATTGTAACTAAAAAATCAAAACTAGTTTAAATCGACGTTTTTAAATGCACTCTAGTCAAGTTTATCATTTTGGTTTCTCGTTTCATTCGAGATAAATGTGAGTTATAATGGCAACTATCGAATAACGAAAACCCTTTATTGGGAAATATTGTTTTTTTACGTTATAATTCTATTAGGATGTTTTTTTAATCTTACAGTAAATAAGAGGATAATTTAGGGGGAGAATATTTTTTTTTTAATCTTACAGTTACCTTAAAGAATAATTTAGGGGAGAATAAGAGATAAATAATTATAATTTATATTTTTTTTTCTTTCTCTTTATATATATTTATATTTTTTAAATTAAATAACAAATATATTATTTTTTGAATTATATAAAAGTTAAAATATATATATATATATATATATATATATATATATATATATATATATATATATATATAGATAGATAGATTGATATAATTTAAAAATTACAAATTTATATTTATATATATATATATAACTTAAAATATATTTAATATTTATATATATATATTAATAATTTTAAAAAGTTATATATATTTTTAATTTAATTATATATATAATTAAAAAAATAAATTATTTTAATAATAAAAAAATATTAATAAATAAATTAAAATTTTATATCTTTTAATAAAAATATTAATAATTTAATAATAAAAATATTATAAAGAGATAAATTATTTAATTTATATATATATATTTGAGAAAAACTTACTTCCATAGATATTCATCGAACTAGTTTAATTAGACATATATATTAATAAAATTTATTTAAATATATTATAAAAAAAAATTTCCATAACCTTAAACGATAATTTATTTTTATTTTTTAATTTACATATATTATTAATTAAATATTAATATATTTTCACTCTCCTTCTTTTTCATTAATTAACTAACTATCTATATATATCTTTTCATAAATTTCTTAGTATTCTTATATAAGTCTTTATTATTAATTATTTTAATTTTGTCATATATATATATATATATATATATATATATATATATATATATATATATATATATATTTTTTTTTTTCTTAGGTCCAAATGGTTACAACGTTGACTTATCCTTTAACCGTAAAAAAATTTCAAAACAAAAATAAATAAATTAATAATCAAAAATTAAATAATAATAGCAATTCATTTATCAATCAACATCAGTAATAATTAATATTAAATAAAAAAATATTTCTTACAATTACTATAAGTTATGAATCATAAATCAAATAAGAAAGAAATCATTCACAAAAATATTGTAGTAGAACAAAATTCATAAATAAGTTACTAAACATTTTTTAAATTGAGAATTTAAGAACTAAAAGAAAAAAAAACGGATAAAAAATAAATATAAAATAAAAGAAAGAAACTAATATAAAAATAAAAAAATATTTAGAAATTAAATAAATAAAAAAAGGAAATATAAAATATATTAATATTTAATTAAAAAATATATAAATTAAAAAATAAAAATTAATTATAATTTAATTATCTAAACTAAATTAGCCCAATAAATAATATATAAGTTTAAATAATCTTTTATTATTATATATTTCTAAATATATTAGTTGTCTTTATAAATTTATAAATAATTAGTCATAGAGGATGTACTGTGTATAAGGTTACTATTAAGTAAATGTTTTATTTTCATACTTTTACTCATATTGAACTTTTGAGAAAGTATTAGAACTCGGTTGTGAAAGTGGTTTTGTTTGAGCTTTTGTCTCAAGAAAATCTTTAAAAAACCTTGTTTGATTTAAAGTATAAAAAAAATTTGTTTTTATTTTTTTTCTATTAAATTATTCTTTATTCCTATATATTTTTATTTAATAATTAATTTATATTTTAAAAAAGTAAGGAATAAAATTAATAAAAAAAATATATTTATTAGATATGTTATATAATTGTTGGTTTGGGAATAAAAACTTGTTTTATCCCAATATTAAAGATTAGACAAACCATAAGTGTTGTATTAGTGTCTATAATTTATTTCAGTCTGCCGATATTTTGAGAAATTATTAATCAGTTAAAATTAGTGTCTATAATTTAGTTTTTTTTAACTGATTTAATTATTTATGGTTATAAAATTAAGAAATTGTCCTTAAATTGCCTATGTTATTTCCAATTGGGAAGATTTTGAACGAGTGTCTTCTTATTGTATTGAATATTAGTTTGTAATTGAATAGTTTAGTAATTTAATTGATTTTTTAATTTATACAATCTAGTTAAAACTTAAAATCTATCTCTTAAAAAAAAGTAGAAATCTAAAGTTTCATTTAAAGATTTCAAAGCAAAAAATTATATTTGTAAGATTCTATTAGATTTTAAAATTATTTTTCATTATCATCTTATTATAGAAATTGACTATCTATTTAATCACGTACATTTCTTTAATAGGATATACAAAATAATTTTTTAAAGATTTATGGACAGTTGAAATATTGGTGTGAATAAGTTAAATAAAATTTATAATAGTATTAGATAATATTCCCTATATATTTAACTAAAATTTAAATATATTTTTATACATGATTTTGTTTAAAATTATTTAATATATAATTTTTTTTTTTGGTTTAAAATAATTTCTTATACAATTATTTTTGTTTAAATTTATATTCTAAATATTTAAAACTATTTAAAATGTTATAAAACTGTTCATTTGGGTTGTTTATGCACAAATTTCCTTTATATTTGAAATATTCATTTTTTTTCTTAGTCTTCTAGCGTGTGTAATGTTTTCATATTTGTCTATGAAATGATTTTTTCAACTTCATTCTCAAATAACGATGTATTATTATGTTTAATTTTCTTACAATAATTTGACAACAACGAAGTTGTAATTCATTTGTATCCTCCATATTTAAATATTTTGTGTTTATACTGTACTCTCAATATCATTTCTAATCAGTAAAAGCTATTGATATTGGATGACAAGAAAATGTCCAACAATTATATATTTAAAATGTAAACAATATAATAAAATTACGAAATATAAAATATGATATAGTAATATATATAATGTTAATGTATAATTAATATGTTATTTATTAAATAAACTCTCAATTTTAATAATTTTATAAATGACTAATATTTTTATTTTGAAGTAAACTCAACATTTAGTTTAGATTTAACTAGACAAAAGAAAAGATGAAATAGATATCACTACCATGACTATTCACACCTTGCATTTGTTATTTTATTAGATTATTTAAATAATTTTGTTTAGTTTATAATTAATAATAAAAAAAAACAAAAAAAATAAATTCAATAACAAAAATTATTTTTAAGAAAATGAATATTTTAATTGATAAATTTACCCATTCGATTGATAAAAAAGATATATAAAAATATAGATGATGAATTATTTAAAAAACAATTAATAGCCTAATTATTATTATAAGCTTGAACTTGATCAATTTTACTAAATAAAGTTTTGTATCACATCAAATTTCAACTATCATAATTTAACTTTTTGAGATTGTCCTAAATAGAAAAGTTAGTCTTCATATTTGTAAGGGTATCACTATTTTTAAATTGTATTTTTTAAATGAAGTTTGTATTTTTTAGATCTATGCAGGTTAGATTGTTGAGTGAATTAAAAAAGTTTGTAATTTTAACTAAGATTAAGAAAATTTAGAAAATAGATAGATTTATATTTACTTTTGCATAACTTTGAAACAACCTCTAATTTTGTGTATCGATAAAGGTTTGGACGTATTTATTTTTATTAATTTTTGCTACTTTGAAATCTAAACTCTAAAGTAACTAAGAAAGTTAGAAAAATTAGAAAATAGATAATTGGTGTTTCTTTTAGTGATAATTATTTAAGAAAAAAAATTCTATTTTAAAATAAGTAAACAAATTCTGCAATTTAAAATCAAATTAAATTGTAATAATTCACTTATGACACAATTTAAAATTCAAAATCTAATTCACATATTAATTTCGAGTTTTGAATAACAATTAGGACAATTATTAAGGGAAGAATGTCAATTTTATCATCGAACTATAACGGAATATTCACGTGTATCACTGAACTAATATTTGTTCGTTCATACCACGGTAGTTGAACTTAATATTCATTTATATCACTGGTTAACAAAAACATCCAAGTTTTATTATTTAAAATAGTGAATAAAAATAAATATATAATATACATTAATTTAAAAAAAAATGACATGTTAATTACATGTGTCATCATTTAACGGAAAACTTAACCGATTAGGATGTTTTTGTCTAGCAGTGATATAGATGAACATTAAACTCAAGTATAATGGTATGAACGAACAAAAATTAGTTCAATGATATAGGTGATTATTCCGTTATAGTTCAATGGTAAAATTAACATTCTTCCCCAATTATTAAATATAAATTTAATTCTAAATATAATAACAATAAGAGGAATGATAATGAAGGGAATTTGAGAGAGTGAATAGGGAAGGAATGTGTCATATATCACTGGTTGAAAAAAGAATAAAGTGTAAGGAAAGAAAATGTAAAAAAATTGGTTTTTTTTTTTTTTTCAATTAGAATGCTTCACCTTTTAACACTTTTCTCACTAATATAACATTGACATAGATTGAGTTCCAACTTCCAACTATAGTTCTACAATTGTTTTTTCAACATTTATAAAACGAGACTCTCATATCACCTAGCATCAAATTCAAACAGCCGCGCATTTCTCTCTCCACACCACACTATGAAGAAACACCATTTTTGTTGTCTTTTGTCTCTACTTGTTTTCTCTTCGGCCCTCTCCGATGAGCTTGAGTCTATTCTTGCCATCAAATCCGCCCTCAATAATCCTTCTGCCACCATATTCAATACATGGAACCCAACAACCAACAAACTCTGTAATTTCTCCGGAATCACTTGCCACCCAAATGGCGCTGTCCAAATTATCGAGTTATCCCAACAATATTTATCGGGAAAGGTTCCATTTGATTCCATTTGCAAGCTCAAATCCCTGGAGAGGCTCTCTCTCGGCAGCAATTTCCTCGTGGGATCCGTCACAGCCGACTTGAGGAACTGTGTCAATCTCAACTACCTCGATCTTCGCGACAATTTACTTAACGGAGTTGTCCCCGATCTCTCTCCTCTCAAAAAACTCGTCACTTTGTACCTAGAACTTAACGGATTTTCAGGTCCGTTTCCGTGGTATTCATTAGCCAATATGTCGGGTTTAGTTGTGTTGAGCGTTGGCGATAATACTTTTGATAAATCGCCATTCCCGGAGGTTCTCACCTCGCTGAAAAACCTGGAATTGCTCTACTTATCTAACTGCAGTATCGTGGGTTCGATTCCTCGTGGGATCGGGAACCTGAGGAAGCTGCACACTCTGGAGCTAGCAGATAATTATTTGGAAGGGAAGATTCCCTCCGAGATAACAAAGTTAAGGAATCTTAAGATGTTAGAGCTGTACGATAATCTTTTAACAGGAGAATTGCCTGTTGGATTAGGGAGACTTTCAAAACTCGAATACTTTGACGCTTCGAATAATCAACTTCATGGGGATTTGTCGGAAATCAAGGGTCTAACTAATATGGTGGATTTGCAACTTTATTCAAACGGGTTTACCGGCCAGATTCCACCGGAGTTAGGGGATTTCAGGCGGCTGGTGAATGTTTCTTTTTATCAGAACAAATTAACCGGTGAGATCCCACAGAAACTCGGGTACTGGTCGGAGTTTTACTTCATTGACGTGTCGGAAAATAACTTGACGGGTTCCATTCCACCGGATATGTGTCGGAACGGTAATATGTCACAGTTTTTAGTGGTGCAGAACAAGCTTACCGGCGGAATTCCGGCGACATATACAAATTGCACGTCCTTATACCGGCTACGCGTCAGCAACAACTCACTTTCCGGCGAGATTCCCAGTGGCATCTGGGGATTACCGAAACTGGGTCTGTTCGATATTTCTCTAAACGAATTTCATGGTCCGATTTCAGAGGAAATTGGAAAAGCAGCGTCTCTTGAAGGATTACGTGTTAATAATAATAGATTATCCGGTCAAATTCCGGTATCAATCAGAAACGCATCTAAGCTGGTGGAAATGGATCTCAACAATAACCAAATATCGGGGAGAATTCCAGAAACAATTGGGTACATGAAAAAGCTAAGCATTCTCCATTTACAGAATAATAAAATCTCTGGTTCAATACCAGAAACCATTAATTCTTGTGTTTCTCTGTCTGACATAAACATGGCTAACAATTCAATCTCTGGGGATATACCATTTTCTTTTGGCTCACTTCCAGCTCTCAATTCGATTAACCTGAGCCGAAATCAGCTTGTCGGACCGATACCCACAACCCTTTTTTCTCTCAAACTCACCCTTCTCGATCTTTCTCATAATCACCTCTCTGGACCAATTCCAGATTCATTTACCACGAATGCTTACAGTGGCAGCTTCGACGGAAATGAAGGCTTATGTAGCAGGAAAAAGATAGGATTCCAGCCCTGTTCGTTGGGAATGGGAATCCCTAACAGTCCAAGACGGCAAATACTCATACTTCTTCTAACAGTTCTCGTCTTTGTTTTGCTATTGTCAATCACAAGTTATTTATACATTAGAAAGAAAAGGATTCAAAAAGATCGTAACTTACCCCTGAAAGAAGAATCATGGAATGTGGAATCATTCGATATCCTAACGTTCAACAAAGATGAGATTCTCAATGCGATCAAGCTAGAGAATCAAATCGGACAAGGTGGGTCGGGAAATGTGTACAAGGTTTCTTTATCTAACGGCATGAATTTGGCAGTGAAGTGTATTTTGAATTCTAGACCCGAAAAGCCAAAACAACAAAGTGTTAGTCTGTTCGATGCTGAGGTTCGAACTTTGAGCTCGATCCGACATATAAATGTTGTGAAGCTTTATTGTAGCATTTCGAGTGAACACTCTAGATTGTTAGTGTACGAGTTTATGCCAAACGGGAGTTTGTGGGATCAGCTTCACTCGTGTCCAAAGATGACTCTCGATTGGGAAACAAGGTTCGAGATCGCTATAGGTGCTGCAAAAGGGTTGGAGTATCTTCACCATGGTTGCAACCGTCCCATAATTCATCGAGATGTAAAGTCCAGCAACATTTTATTGGATGAGGCCTTGAAACCTAGAATATCTGATTTTGGACTTGCTAAGATAGTGCAAATTGCAAATCAAAATCAAAATGATTCTACTCAAATCGTTGCTGGAACACATGGTTACATCGCTCCCGGTAAAAACCATCATATTTATTTAACTCAACTTCCAATAATCATCATCATAATATTATCTCTTTTTATGTCTTCGCAGAATATGGATATACATGCAAGGTTTCCGAGAAGAGCGACGTTTACAGTTTTGGAGTAGTGTTGATGGAATTAGTAACCGGTAAAAAGCCAATCGAGCCAGAGTTTGGAGTGAACAAGGATATTGTAGAATGGATTTGTGGGAAAGTGAAGACTCGAGAAAGTGCATTGAGTGTAGTAGACTTTACAATTCAAGGTGATTATCGAGAAGAGTCGCTCAAGGTTCTAAGAATCGCTATTGATTGTATCGCTAGCCGTCCTTCGTCCAGGCCAACAATGAAAAGTGTGGTCCAAATGTTGGAGTTGTCAAGATGTTGCAAGATGCTACCCTTGTAAGCTATATATATCTACCAAATTGAGTACAAATTAAATAACTCTAATAATCGTCTCTAATATTTAAACATATTATATCTATATCCCCTATATACAATTTAAATTTGAAACAATCGAAATCAAGGTTCACTCCAACATTGACTTAATATCTTAGATGTCAAAGGCCATACTGTCTTAATATATTTTTAGTTGAAACTATCAATATGGAGATTATGATTAAAAAAAGAGCTTCAATGAAGGAGGAGAAATATGACTTACACATTTTTGGTCTGAACCCAACCCTATTGAAAAAAGATGGATATATATATTTTTTACTTTATGTCTAGTTTAAAAAATTATTAAAAAATATATTTTTGGTGCGATTTGAACTCATAATCATATAAAACATGGAAGTGTTTATCTTGAACAAATAAGGTATCACATTTATGTTTAAAATTACAATAAATTTAACTAAAAGAATTTACTATTCTTAACAAATGGGCTGCCCTATGTAGTCAAGAGTGTGATATTTTTGAACATTATATCCAGCTTAAAAATTTTTTTCTAGAATATTTCTATTTTTAAAAAATGCATTATTTTTAGAAAAAAATACAGTGTTGGGGAATTAATTTTAAAGTTTAAAAAATAATGTTTTAAAAAATGAGGCTTATAGACAACTCTGTAACTGATCATCCCGTCGAATTTGGAGGAGATTGAAATAATTAATGGAAAGTGTGTTATAGACCTACTTTAATTTTTTCAATTTTAATTATTCTCACGACTAGAGAGTCGTCACCTAATTTATAAAAATTAGGAAATTAAGATAAATGAGTTCGACGTTTGGTTACGTGTGTAAATGAATTTTTAGATACTAAGTCCCACAACGCCCCTAAGGTTTCTACTACTTAATTTTGACCGTTTTTAAAATCAATACGTTACAATGTTTAAAATTTTATATGCTACCTTAGGATCACATTAGCCACAAACTTATATAAATTAAAAGTCAACAAAAATCAAATAAAAGCCTAAACTAGCACAAGACAAAATTATATATGAAAAATAAGCACAAAAACCGTGATTAGCCTCCATAGTCTAAAAACCTGATTTCGGTTGAGATGTGAACCCAGCTCGGTCTACAAACAACATTGGTCCTTGGCCAACAACAACAAGCAACGTCGGTCCTTAGGTACATCATACATCAGTCCTTGGGTGCATCAAGCGAATAAGCTTTCGGTCGCGGGTGTGCAACAACGTCTATCAAGTGTAGGTTCTATCGATCCTAGCGGGTAGTGGCCTTCATCAATCCTAGGTGCGTATAAGGTTCCATCTTCGGTCTATCAAGTGCACAAAATAGGGTGCTGACAAGTGTACTTTCTCAGCCCTAGGTGAACATCGGGTGCATAAAATGCTGCCAACAGTAGGTCAATCTTCTCAATCTTAGGTGAGCATAGGGTGCAGAAACGTGACTAACAGCATGTGTAGGAACTCTGGGTCCTAGGTTAACATCAGGTGCAAAAACGTGACCAATAGAAGGTGCATGAATTCTCAGTCCTAGGTTAGTATCGGGTTTCCATCGTGTCTAGAAATGTAGCCTTAAGAGGCTAACCTAAGGATGAAAAAAAACAACAAAAACCTATATATATATATATATATATATATATGGTCTAAGGTACAAGAAAACTTAACATAAGGATACCATGACTCGGTCGAATGGAAACTTGCAACTGCAATCCTCGGGTGAAGATTCTGTAGTGTCTCCTAGGTCTGATTCATCGGTCCTAAGCATTTGGTAAACTAGTCTAGTCTTAGATTCATAGCCTTTCTCGGTCACGTGCGCAACAACATCCAGAAGCGCTGGAAGCATCAGGAAAGTGTCGATCTCCGTGTGTAGAGGAACTCCTCGGTCGGATAGCATCTACGCACGCTCTAAGGTAAGTTTTTCTCGGTCCCGCGCGGTGTCCGCTCGCTCTAGGGTCTGTCCTTCTGGTCTTAAGCGTCACTCCAACAGGTTTGCTTTTGTTTCCTAATTCCTGAACTAGCCCTAACTTTCTAAACAAATTGTGGTTCATCACGATCCCAAACTCAAATATTGTTAAATAATAGGGTTATTAACAGGTAACATGCTAATTATATACATTAAAATCACTAAAACAAAATAAAAATTGATTAGAACCGAACATATACTTTTCTATAAACAAAAGGTGAGTTCTTTTGACTTTGTTTTTAATTTTTCTCGGTCAAGTGATCTGATTTTTTATTAGAATAAAATTCCATTTGAGCTTGATTGATTAATTTTATGAATAATTAAGAATGTTTCAAATGGTTTTTGATTTAAATTTATTTTTAATATACAAGGCCGAAAGAGTTTGATTTTGGCTAGATTGAAGGTTTTTTAGCCAAGTATCCTTATATCATCATTTAAACTAATGTGTTTTCCAAGATCAAAGTTTTAACATTTGTTTAAACAATTTAAGCTTTAAATTATCCATGTTTAAAACAGATCTAAGGGGATCAGGCCAAAAAGTTATCAAAACTAGCCTTAATTTTAAAAAAGCTTTCAGTTTTGATTTATATATTTTTTAGTTTTTAACTTTTTGTTTTTTTGTTATTTGTGTTTATTTATTAACATGTTATTTATATCTTACATATTTACATTGTTAGATGCAAAAATGAAACCTAAGCTAACAATTTAAGCATACTTATTACATTATGAAATGAAATAGACAAAGGCACATCATTTAATTATTTAAAATACAAAGAAAAAAAGGAGAATAAAAAAGCTTACAAAAGGCTTCGTTCTTCATTTAGGTGAAGTGAATACTTAAATCCTGAGTAATACTTGTGACCAATAATCTAATTGGTGATTTCTTAGGAGATTTTAAAGGGGGACAACTAGGGTCATTAGGATTAAAAAATGGAATCCTTGTGCAAGTGCACTAGGGTGTGTATACATAGGAAACTCACAAGAGAAACTCTAAGACCCAATGACCATTTAACACCCTTACACGTTTTGGAATGAATTTCCATTTAAATATGTTAAAATATTTAACTTGGAGCATTCTCCACTTGACATGTCACTAATGTCAAGTGTTATCCAGTAAAATTTAAAATCTTTTTTAATTGTAATGTAATACATGATCATTTTAATTTTTACTTCAAAAATGACAAAGTCTTCATGCTCTTTCTTCGACCCACGTTTGGATGCTTATGTGGGCTTCCACCACCTTCTCTGGATGGAAATCTTGGAGTCTTCTTGTATATCATTGAGGTCCACACGGTTTGCTTCCCTGTTTGCTTACACAATTCTTAAATAAAAAACAATGATAAATGGAAAACATAATAATGATTTCTTTTTTAAAAAGAAAATAATCTTATTTAATCATAATCTAAATGATTCAAAATCTAATTAACATTAAAAACAAACTTTTAATGGAAAAAAGACTAAGTTGAATAGAGATAAACCTAGTCTTATACCCCAAAAATATTTTATTTAAAAAAATTTAATTACTCTAAATAATAAATTTTAAAAAATATTTCTGAAAATTTTATTAATATTAAATAAAGAAAACGTTTTCATGTAAAAAAATTATTATTTTGTTTTATCCTATGTCTAAGGTGATTTAATTAATTAAAACTTTTTACATAATAACTTATTTAATCAAAAGATTCAATTAAACAAAATGTCCAAAATTTTGTTAATCATAAAAAAACATTTTACTCTTTTAAAATATATTTTAGTACTTAAGGTGATATTAAATGATAAAACACCTTAAGTATATAAAGCATGATAAAAGCCTTATGTTTTTATAACTACCTTAACTTTATTGGAGTCCGAAATAAACTATTTTTGAAAGTTCAATTATTTCAAAAATAGTTGTTTATAAACTATAAAAATTGAGGAGGGGTTGAAAATGAGTGTCTACAAAATGTCCATCTTGGACAAAATTTAGTAGAAATAACTTGCTTTAAAAAAAATGCAAGTCCAAGTTTGAACATAGGCATTGCGTTTTAAAAATTCTAAATTTTATAGTTTATTTCGGATGCATTGAATGAAAAGAGAACAAATGTGACGAGTCTCCCGGGAGATTTGTGTAATTACTCTTCATTCTTCAAAGTTGGTTTATCATCCATTTGTTGACGATTCGTCTTTGTTTTAAATATACAATGCTCCTGGTTTATCGATTGTGTAAATCGAGCCTAGTTGTTTCGACTATATTTCTACGCACCTCACCTAGTCTTTGAATTATACATGAATACACATATTGGCTTAGTTTGTTGATTGCGTTTATTTAGAATTGATACATTACTCCCAAGCTCAGTGTGCTGACTATATATGTCGCTCCATAATCTAGTGTGCTGATTGTATATATCGCTCCATAATCTTAGAGTGCTGATTGTATATATCACTCCAAATCTTAGTGTGTTGATTGTATATGTCGGTCCATAATCTTAGTGTGTTGATTGTATTTATCATTCCTAATCTTAGTGTACTAACTATATACGTCACTACATAATCTTAGTGTGCTGATTTATTGCTCTTGATCTCAGTGTGCTGACTGTATACGTTGCTCCATAATCTTAGTGTGCTGATTTATCGCTCAAGATCTCAATGTACTAACTGTATACGTCGCTCCATAATCTTAGTGTGCTAATTTCATTTGTCATTCCTGATCTTAGTGTGCTGACTATATACGTCGCTCCATAATCTTAGTGTGCTAATTGTATTTATCGTTCATGATCTTAGTGTGTTGACTTTATAAGTCGCTCTATAATCTTAGTGTGCTGATTTATCGCTCCTGATCTCAGTGTACTCACTGTATACGTCGCTCTGTAATCTCAGTTTAGCGAAATATTTTATTTAAATATCTCTCATTAGTTTAGCAAAATACTTGAATATGAATTTAAGAATATCGCTCATCGGTTTAGCGACGTGTTCAATTTATGTATCCCTCCCCAGTTTAGCGAAATACATGAATATAAATTTAAGAACATCCCTCCTCTTTTAGAGAAATGTTCAATTTAAGAATTTCTCCTTAGTTTGACGAAATACTTGAATATAAATTTAAGAACATCACTCCTAGGTTTAGGGAAATTTTCAATTTAAGTATCGCTCTTCAATTTAGCATAATACTTGAATAAAAATTTAAGAACATCGCTCCTCGATTTAGCCAAATGTTCAATTTAAGTATCACTCCTCAGTTTAGCTAAATACTTGAATATAAATTTAAGAACATTGCTCCTCTATTTAGCTACATGTTTAATAAGTATCGCACCTCAGTTTAGCGAAATACTTAAATATAAATTTAAGAACATCGCTCATATGTTTAACGAAATGTTCAATTCAAGTATCGATCCTCAGTTTATCGAAATTTTCGATTTAAGTATCGCTCTTGTAACCCCCGAAAATCCCTTGTAATTTAGCACGTGTGGGTGGACACATAGCAATACGGGTCTGGAGTGGCTTGAGGTTCGATGGTTTCAACCTTAGTTTGCGTGTCAAACATCTTTTAAAATAAAACACTATTTTTTAAAAAGATTTTGATAGTACTTGGACGCTTTTAAAGTCAATTATGTAAAAATAATTTATTTATTCAAATTTTAATAATATGGAAATTTGTTATAATAAAATGACAATTTGATTTTTGAGAAATCCGATTTAAATTGATTAAACATAATTAGTTTAAGAAAAAAATAATTATTTGAAGATAGAGTCTCTAATTGATTTTAGAAAAATCAATAAAAAAAGGTGTATGTGTACAAACGTATTTTGCACCAAAGTTTCGTTTTGGTTCAAAGTTTGGTGATACTTAGGAAAGTTCTTTCGCTCTATGTCCCCCATACCCATTCAAGAACGGTCTTTAATTATAAAGTTGACTTTTAGAAAATTAGTTGTATAACATTTGAGTTTTTAATCGTTTATTTTTTTGGTCATACTCATGCTTCTAGGTTTAGCGTTATTTAAAGTATTGAAACATCAATATTTAATGTTGGTACTTGTTGCGTATGATCATTTAGGTGTAAATACCTGAAGAATGTCAATCATTTTCAAAGGCATTAGGGTTAAAAAATAAACACCAAACAAGCCTTTGGCAAAATAGTTTATGTGGAAAACATTCCAAAATTTTCGAAAGTATTTTATAATTTTTGGGATTTTTAGAAAATAATTTAGGGGTTCAAAATTACAAAAAAAAAATTGGGTTTTGAAAAGTGGAACCAAATAGGCCTTAGGATCGGAGTCCTAGGCTTTATGTTTGTTTTTCATCGGTCGAGGTCAACAGACTCTCGGTCCTTGACTGATCCTACCAGTCTAGGTGTAAAAACCTATCAGTTCGGATTTGGTTTAGGTCTAGGTTTACTAGTCTGGGTGCATAGACCCATCGGTCCTAGGTTAGCTCGGGGCTAAGATCATCGGTCATAGGTGAAGAGAGTTCTCAGTCCTAGGTCATATTTACCGGTATGCGTGTATAAACGCATCGATCCTAGGCTAAGGATTCTCAGTCCTAGGTTAAGTCTATCGATCCTAGGTTAAGATGGTCCTCGGTCCTAGGTTATGTTCATCGGTCCTAAGTTAGAAACATTGGTCCTAAGCTAAATGAGTCTTCGGTCCTAGGTTAGAAAAATCGGTCCTAGGTTAAGTTGCTTGGTCTGGTCAAAAAATCCTCGGTCGGACCTCTCGGTCCTAACTAAAGAACATTGGTAATGTTCTATGGTCCTAGCTCAAGAATATTGTTCGAACTCCACAGTCCTAATGAAATCTTTGGTTGAACTCTACGGTCATATGCTAAGATTTGTATTTTTGGTTTTTCGGTCCGGACTGAGGATCCTCGGTCAGTTCCCACGATCATAGGCTACGAGCCTCGGTCCTCGATAACACCTAAATTCATTTTTTTAAATTAATTTTTTTAGCTCTAATTATTTGATCCAATAGCTTGTGTAGCTTCACAAAGCTTCCAAGAACATGTTGATCATCATCTCAAGGTATGAATCAACCTAGATGATGATTAATTTGTTCAAAATAGTTTGTGATCAAAATTTGAGTTTTTGATTTAAAACCTGTTTTGAAGATAAATGAGTTATCTAATAGCTTTCTTATATCACATATACTTGATTGGTACCAAAACAAGAACACTAGCTGTTCGTTTTGAACAATTTTAGAAATTACAATTTCAAATATTTTTGAAAACTTTGATTTTGATCAAATCTGATCGGGATGGATCAAACATGATCATGTTGGAAAGCTTTTTGGGCTGTGATTCAATTAAATTAACCCAAGAACAGCAAACCCATTTTATTTTTTTTGAAATTCAAATTAGGATTTTTGTTATTTAGATCGATTGATCGGTTCTATCATATCCAGATACTTTATAAATCATCCAGGGATGAGTGTTTAACCATTAAATCACATGAACAACAAGCCTACAAGCTTTTCTAATTTGAAATATAAAAATTTCAAATTCAAAATATAAATATGAATTAAAGGGTGATTGAAACCTTACCAAGGATTGGAGAACACTTCTTGATCCTAAGGGAAGCTGTCTAGATGCACAAATCCAAGCTTTAAGGTCTTAAACAGAAAATTTGAAAAATCCGAAGCTTTGAAGCTCTAATGGAAGATTTTGTTTTTCTTTGATTCGAGGCTTCTGTGTTGGTAGGTTATCTTCATAATAAGTTGAGGGGGGTTATTATACTCATCCTAGGTCGGTTAGGGAAGCCTGATGGATTGAATCAGCCAAAATCTATAAATGGTATTTTGGCTATTAATCACTCAACTTACTTGAGTAGGCAATGACGAGGCCTACGATTGTAGGGAGAATGATCACCATCGTAGAGTGATCATTATAGATTTTGAATCAGCCAATACCATCAATATATTACTAAGTTCCAAAAAGCCAAAATCATCACGCCCTCTTCACGTTTATCCTCGTGACGTTGCGGTGAAGAAGGTGATCGGAGTTAAAAACGATGTCGTTTCGTCTGTTTTGGCATTCCATTAGCGACCCGTTAGCGGTTTGGAGTTCCGTTAGTATTCTGACTAACGGGGCTAACGTCTAATTAGTTGATCCGGTGCTCCTCGACATGCATTTCCTTCCGCTATAATAGACTATGCGGAGCGCTAGCACGTTGGATTGTATTCAAGCGTCCATCTGATGGACGTGGTTCCTGTTGCACTAAATTTTTCTATTTTCGGCTACACCCGATTACATATTATTTTTTTTATTAAAACATTAAGAGTTTGTTTAAAATTTATTTTTCTTTCACTCTTTTAGTTTTAATTTTTCTCTTTTCAAATACACAAAATATTAAAATAAATAAGGCAAATATTTTACAAATTATTAGGTGAATTGGATACAAACTTCACTTTAAATTATTTATTTTTGTCCTTTAATTTTTCTAACATTATTTTAAAATAAATGAGTACAACATTTATATTAAATAATTTTATTTTTATTATTTTGACCATTTTTCTTAATTAAATAGTCTTTAATTATCACAATAATTAGCCAAATTAATTATTTTAATTGGTTTTTGGCATGTGATTAATTATTTTGACTTTATTTATACAAAACTAAGTCAAAATAAATATTTTAATATTATAAATTATAGTGTAGTTGTTTAGTGTTTAAAACTCCTCAGTTTAGTGAAATACTTGAATACACATTTAAGAACATCGGTTAGGTCTAGTCAATTTGACTAAAATGAACTTAAGAAATAAGTTTATTTAAAACAACATTGTCTTTATTATGGGCTAACAGTATTTTGTTTATATGTGAATTAATCAAAATAAAACTTAGTTATGCACAAGCAAAGATGAAGAGCTCAATTTAATAATGCAAGTGAATAAGACTAAGTTGTGAAACTGTATCTTCATAAGTAATTTCAAAGAAACGATAGTATACGTCTAAAGCTCAAGAGGCATAAGTAGACGTCTTCGTGCAAGATGACAAGGCACGAGTAGACGTCGTCTAAACTCCTTTAGATATGTTCTAAAGAGTGCGCATAGTTAGACGTCGTCTAAAATCCTTTAGACATCGTCTAAGGAGTGCGCGTAGTTAGACGTCGTCTAAACTCCTTTAGACATGGTCTAAGGAGTGTGCATAGTTAGACGTCGTCTAAACTCCTTTAGACGTGGTCTAAGGAGTGTGCGTAGTTAGACGTCGTCTAAACTCCTTTAAACGTGGTCTAAAGAAGAAGTGTAGTTAGACGTCGTCTAACCTTCTTAGACGCGGTCTGAAGAAGAATCGTAGTTAGACGTCGTCTAACCTTCTTAGATACAGTCTGAAGAAGAAGCATAGTTAGATGTCGTCTAACCTTCTTAGACATGGTCTGAAGAAGAAGCGGAGTTAGACGTTGTCTAACCTTCTTAAACGTGGTCTGAAGATGAAGCGTAATTAGATATCGTCTAACCTTCTTAGACGCGGCTTGAAGAAGAAGTGTAGTTAGACGTCGTTTAACCTTGATCAGACGTCCAAAGGAGCGTCTACTTCTCTACTCAGCTCTTCTGATGTGTTCGTTATCAGCGGTCTGACAAGCCAATGTCCTTAACAAATGAAAGACTTCCATGTACGCTAATATTCAAATTGCCCGCATGTGTTGTACTATCTAGTACAACACGATCTCTGAGAACATTCAACGCACTATTAGTCATGTACGGCCACGATCCCAATGCTCACAGTCTGCTGTACTATCGTATTATTGGCGGCCGTCCAACGGATACATGCCACGTGTCTACAAAGAAGATTTGACCCTTGGTGAACTTCAAGTATAAATAGAAGCTCAAGGACAACGGACGAATCCCTCTCGATCTCTTGCTCTATATCAGTCATATCTCTCAAGTTCACATTCACTCTTGCTATCTGATTGCTTAATGTCTCTCAAGCTAAAGTGTGAATTAAATACTCACTATGTGATTACTCTATAATTCATCTACTGTTTTTTCTGTGTAAAATTTCAATATTGTAAGTTGAACAGAGGTTGTTCTGTTCAATAGAGAGTTAGCTAGAAGTTCAGAAGTTGACAGTTGTTAAGTCATATGGTTTCTGACTGGGTTTGTGTAGTGTGTTCTATAACGATCAAAACTTTCTAGTGAATATCCTTCCTATTGAATAAGGGGAGACTTATGAGTTTTATCTCCGAACATCCATAAAACTCCCTATGTTCTTTACTTTCTATTGATTGCATTCATCTGTCAAAATCTTCAAATCCAACAAACAGTTCCGCACTTGAATTTGTTCAAGAGTTTGTGAAGATTTATGAAGAATAGAAATAGGTTTTAACTTCTAACATAGTTAAAACCGAAATGAAAGTTATAAGTTGTTAATAATAGTTAGACCTCCGTCTCTATTGTCGACACCGATCCTAACAACATCGCTCCTCGATTTAGCAAAATGATCGATTTAAGAATCGCTCCTCAATTTAGCGAAATACTTGAATATAAATTTAAGAACATCTCTCATCATTTTAGTGAAATGTTCGATTTAAGTATCCCTAATAAATTTAGAGAAATAATTGAATATAAATTTAGGAACACCGTTCCTCGCTTTAGCGAACTGTTTGATTTAAGTATCGCTCCTTAGTTTAGCGAAATACTTTTGATTAATTTTGATATTTCGTGACTATAGAGATGTATTAAAATTTGTTTTGTTACTTTTAAAAACATTTTCAAGTTTTTTAGAGTTTAGACCCTTTTATGAGAAAATGGTTAAAACCATTAAATTAAAATCCTAAAAGTGGGAGGGTCAAAGATCAAAGCTAGACAAACCTTAGCTATGATTAAAGTATGACAATCAAACGACCCTAAAGAACCTGATTAGTAGCAATCAAACATACAAATAAATATTACAAACAACTATTATAAACTATATCAAACCCTAATTATCCTAATTAGGATTTTTATTATCATACCAACCTGTTATATCAACAAGTTGTCTTCCTCTTCTCATTGTCCTTCCTCTTTTCCTTTCTCTTGCAATGAAAGGGGATAAACTGAAGATGTTGATGAATACTGTTTATTCTCATTTTGATTTCTTTCTTTATATGAACCCGTTCTGATTTGATAGAAAAAAATATTTTTTAGGTCTTCCGGCTCTTCACCTTATTGTTCTCAACTTGAATTTCTAGATCATTGTCTTTATTTCCATCAGCTTCATCTTTGGAATCCTCAACAACTTTGGATTCCTCTATATCAACTTTGGAATTCTCTTTTTCCTCTTGATTGGTCTAAGTATCTTCCTCTCTATTTTCATCAACAACCACTTCAAATTGATTTAATTGCGACTCCTCAACTATCTCTTCAACATGATTAGGTTGAGGTTCCACCTCCTTCTTCGTACTGCATTCTTCTTGTACATAATTTTTTTATCTTTTGTTTCCTGTTCTTTAACCACATTTTTCTCTTTGATTATAGGAACATCTGTTTCATTTTCATGAATTTTTATTTTATGAACTTTATGATTTTTTTGAGCTTTTTCCCTTAGCTAAATCACATTTTGGGCTTGCATGTTGAAAGATATTGCAGAAAGAGTATATGTCTGGCCTCCACTCATAAGTGATTTTCATGACAATATGTTTTCCTCTTTTGTCTACTACAGTCATATTTTTTGACAATGTGCTTCTAAAATGTACATCAATGGTAATTCTAGCAAATGATAGATGCTTTCCTCTTTCAGTAATTGTGTCAATGTATAATGGTATACCCAATAAACCTGCAAAATGACTAAGAGCTTTAGAATTGTACATATGTGCATGTATATTCCAGAGCTTGAACCATATCTGTGCAGTTTCTTTTGACTAACTCAATAGGTTCAAGTCTTTAGACTATTTTTCCAACTTCATACAGTTGGATCCTATATATGTATACCTATTTTCTAGAATTTCCTCCAGATTAGATCCCTTCTTGAATTTAAGGAAATATAAATCATGTACATTTGCTAAAATCTCCTCCGTCCCTTTTCCTTCCCATTGCTTCAATAGTGCCTCTTTAGTAATTGGGAATGATACTCTATTTTTTCCTATGTAGTTCTCACAACTACATTTTCTCATTCCTTTATACAATTTTCCTCTACTTCAGTAGACAATTTAAATTCAAATAGAGAATTCAGTACCTCCACTTTTGTCTGTGTATTGCCCAAGTAGATTTTCCCTTTATATGCATGATCTTCTGACTTGTTTTGCATTGTTGTTCTTCCAGACTTCATTAGTTTTCCATGTCGAGTTGCTCCTGATAGTATATGACTTAGATTTGGGAGGCTTTAACAACTCCTTCATTGTAGGAACTAACCATTGAACAATTTTTTCATATTATTCTTTTTTCAGAAGATTCCAGTATTGAAGATAGTGGATGTTGAGTTGAATTATAATCTACTATGCTTTTTCCTTATTAATGATAATTTCTCCCCTTTTGGTATGCATAAGGAGCTTTGTAATTTGATTCTTGAGCCCAAACAGATTAGCTCTTTCATTATAACGTATCTTCCAAGATCCTTTGTAAGCTTCCAATAATCCTAGATATCAAATTACCTGTTTGAATTGGAATTTTTACATTTCAGTTTTCATAGTTCGGTATACTGTCTAGTTAATCAATTTCTTATCTGATAAATGATCTAAGGATCATTTGTGATCTTTCTATGATTTTGGGGGAAAAAATCCAAAATCAAATTTTCTATTATTGAGTTAATCCTCAAGAACAACCACCTAAAAAGCTTCCCAACATGTTTCTAATGATGTTGGGAATCTATTTGGTTCATATTTGATCCATCCCGATCATGTTTGTTCAAAATTAAAATTTTCATTATAAATGAGAATTTTAAGTTCTTGAATTGGTCAAACTGTGCCGCCAATATTCATGTTTTGTTATCAATCAATTATATGAACTATAAGGAATCTATTCACAATATCCTTACACTTCATTATAGTTAAAAACTAAAAATCCGATTTTGGTCGATAAACTATTTTGATGAAACCAAAAATCATATAGGTTGAATCAAACCTTGATTGATGTACATATTGTTCATGAGAGCTTTGTGAAGCTACCCATGCATTTGGATCTAATAATCCAAGCCTCCATTAAAATTGTAAACCCTGCAATTTTGATGTTCTTGAGGACCGACATGTTCAACTCGAGAGGTCCAACCAATGATTTTCACATCTGACCGAGAAACTGAACTTGGGACCAAGGAGTCTCACACCCGATTGAGAACTCCCGATTTAGGACCAATGTCCCTTAGCCCCTGACCGATAAAATGCATCCAAGACCGAGGACATCGATCCTAGGGCGTGTTTGGTTGCATTTTTCAATTTCAAAATTTATTTTTGTAATTTTGGGACTTTAAACCATCTTCTAAAACCCCCAAAAATAGAATAGAATTCAAAATATTTTTGGATGTTTTCTATGAAAAATATTTTTATGAAGACTTTTTTTAGATTTATTTTTAAACCCTAATGACTTTTAAACTAATGTTCTTCATGTATATTTTTCCCTAGTCATCATCATCTGGAACATGTACCAGCAATTTAAATATTGTTGTTACAATATTTTAAATACGCAAAAACATAATCATGTCTAGGACCTGAAGAATAATTAGTTAAACAAAACCTTATACAACCAATTTTAATAAGCCAAAGGTTTATAAAGTAGAGACTGTTTTAAAACGGGTACGGAGGATGAAGAGTAAAAACCCTTTCCCGAGTTTTAACAAAACTCTGGTGCAAAATAAGTTTATATATGTATACCTTTTATTGTTTTAAAAATAAATTCAAAAATCAAATTTTATAATTAATTTCAAAGCTGTTAGGATTTATTTAAATCTTTTAAAATAATGTTTTATTTTAAAAATATTCTTACCCGTAAACCGATGTTGAAATTTCTCAAACCTCAATTTTTTCTGGGTAAAAGGTTTTCTGGGGGTTACAACTCTTTAGCGACTCTGTTGGGGATTAAATTGTTTAACTTGAAAGTATAAACCTGGAATTTGAAAAAATGTTTGTATCACATTTTCAACGTAATAGGCATGTCCCAAAAGGTACAACACCTAAGGGACGCATAGGTTTTATCATATCAAATGCCTATACCTACAAAAGGTACATAACCCTAACATTTCTTGCAAGAAGTACAAGATTAGAATCGGTACTTCTACACATATGTGCAAAGATTGTCGATGAGGAATGACAATTTGTTACTAAATGAGTGATGTTGCGAGTGAAAAAACTAGAATACATGAGATCGACCCCACCCTTTGGCGATGAGCCATCCGATAGGACATAGGCATTGTGGAGGTGGGGAAAATTCCCGATTGAGTTGAGATTCCCTAATTTATGCAAGCATATTTCCCCTCCACTATTGGTGAATGATACTCTCTTATTATTCACCTTAGCACAAAAAACCTGGATACTCTCTTCAATCCGGTTGTTTGTCGTGTATAAAAAAATAAACCTCGTCATTGCAACCCTTACGTGACTACTATAAATATATATTTTGTGTATGCATATATAGTATAAGTAAACATCTAAAAAATGTTTCTTCTTCAAAATAAAAACATTTTTTGTAAACGTTTTGAATCTCCAATCTCATACGATGTCCATGATGAAGGACACCGCCCTAGTCCCATGGATTTATGACTTCCAAAAAACGATGGAACCATGGGATCTATGGAATAACTCCCATCATGAGGTTTATAAGCTTTAAGATAAATAAAACTTTCATGATGAAAATGAAAAGGAGGTGGAGCCACGTGGGAAATATTTAGTTTATAAGAGAAATGAAAATGAGCCCGACCATAGAAGAATTTTGAGTTATCATGATGATGAAAAATATGAATATTATGCATCTGAAGCCATTTGTAGAATCAATGTCCTTGAGAAAGCTCTTGCAAGAGGAATACGTATACACTAAGACAACATTAGAAACAATCCTCAAAAATAATGTCATCGACTTCCAAAAATGGACATAGATAGAGGTCAGAAATGGAGAAATCCCCTAACTATAGGCTCCTCCATGATGACAATAACGGTCTTGTTGGACCACTTCTTCCTGGCTCCAACGAATGACAACCGTTCTCCAAAATCCTGGAGGTAGTATACTACATGCATATGGGAAATAAAGACCCTTGGGGTATCATTCTAGATGAGATGTTGATGGGATTGAATGAATCGTGAGTAAAAGAGGCTCATCTCTAGTTCTCTACACCTGACTGCTAGAAAAACTCAGACGCCCACCGCCAGTATGTCCTAGAGACATTATGTCTCCTTATCTTCAATACCGAAGGATGAGGAAAGCTTCGCCTGAACCTCTTGTAGAGAATGACGATAAAGTTAGGAAATTACTCTTGTGATATTCCATCAAAAAGATGGCATTCATGATGGATGATGAACCCATGATCATGCTTATGGGCTTAGAATGGGTCACCTCCTACTAAACTCACGACGTGTTTAAACTGTTCAATCGTGACTTTATGTCCCCTTATACGAGAAATGTCGTTGTAACAGATAGGCCAATTAACCACAAGGCTTATGTCAAATATCTGGAAAAGTGGCATTAACGCCTCCTAGATGAGCATCTCAAAGGAATGAAAGAACTACATGATTGTCATTCTCGAAGAATACGAGCAGGTGAATAAATATAAATAGGATGAAGCTTCTAGTGTAGGAATAGGCTACATTAGGACCTAAAGATTATGGCCTCTGTCAACACTTTTTTATCTTTTAGACTCTCTTTGTAAATATCAACAAAAGAGATATGTTTGTAACAAACTTAACGGGTGTGTTTTGTATAACAACTCTATGTTTGGATTTTGAATCAAAAGAAGATGTTCATTTCTTAGGATTTATTTTACATGCATATGCATTGCATTGTACTTATGTTACAATTATAAACCCTCATCTCTTTCTCTTCGCAACAGACTACGACTGCAACTACCGATACGGCCCCCCAAAAAGGAGTTAAAAATTTGGACGCTTTATTCGCCACCATATGGCTGAAGAAGCACCAGCACTAGAAACAATTTATGTGACCAAATTTAGGGAAATGAAGGTTGTTTTACAACATGTGACGTAACTTGTGTTGATCGCAAATTCTTTAGCTAATTAGCAAATACCTCTACATCCTAAAATATGCCTTCTTCCTCTCGATTTCCTAACTAGTTTATCCTGGTTATATTCACTCCCATTAATTCATGTCCTACTAGTCCTCGAACTTAAGAGAAAGTCTCTCATTATGAAGACTCAAAAGAAGATTTTTACCAAACCACATAGGCACAATACGGGATACATGAGGAAGTACTCAAATCCCTAGGACCACAGGAAAGACCAATTCCGGTGGCTGAACAACCACCGTTAATGGACTATGAACGCCAGATGGCTGAAGTTCAAGCCATGCAGACAAAGATGTAATCCAAGCTATATAAAATGGCTAAGGGAAAAAGCACTAAAGAACACTATGAATGGAAGGATGTTATGAAGACTATTGAATGAGCAGTCATTCCATTGCGCATAAAATTACCATCCATATCCAAGTACGTCGGAAAAAGTTATTAGTCTGTCTTTTTCAAAATGTACACTTATGCAATAACCCCATTACGACTTGGAGAACTTCCCAATACCTCGATGACTCTGCTCTACATTAGTATCACTAATAAAAGGTAGTGTATTTACAAACTACCAAGGAATTGGTTACAACGTTCATAGAATGATTCTCTATGCACCTCAACCTAGAATGACCATAAAAGAGGTTGAAGAATATCAAACAAGGATAAATTTTAAATTCTCCATGTTCATCGAAAGATGGAAAGATGTCACTGAGAAAATTGATTCCCTCCTAAGTGAACAACGATAGATCGACATGATCTTGGAAAGTGTTAACGGGTAATATTCTGTTAGATTCACCGTCAAAACTTTTTAGAATATGAAGAAGTTGCTGAAAACCAGCAATAATCTAGATTATGCTATTGAGAAAGAAAGAAGAGAGAGAAAAGCAGTCAAAGCTTCCCCACCTCCTAGTCGTTTCCTAAGAAAGGAAAAGACAAAAGTACACTAGGTAACAACTTTCTGGTAAGAATGTCCTCTTTAGAAGGAGAGCCTAAGCAAGCCTCCACAGGCTAAGACGGACACATCAACCCCAACTGAACTCACATCTCCAAAGCCATCTATACCAACTAGAGTCTTTGATGACCTAAGAATGCCTTTGAGTCAGGTTATGAAGATTCTCTGAGAGAAGAATCTTATCAAATCCCTCGTCTTGAGAGCAAACATACCACTCTTGGAAATACAAGAATTCTTGGTGCAATTATCACCAAGAAAAGGGCCAAATTACTAATAGTTGTAGTGCCCTTAAACATCTATTTCAAGATTTGATTGACTAGAATATCATTGCCAAGCCTTAAATAGTTAAAAATCCACTTCCGGATCACCAATTCAATATGCTCACAACTAACGAAGCATCTTTTAATACTGATGTGTTACTAGACCCAATCCATAGCATTGAACTAGAAATCAATATTATTGGTCTATGGACCAATAAGAAGTCCAAAGCCCATACCAATAAAACTTATGAATGGTGGAAGTCAAAAACGACTCTCCACACCCATGCCCTGATAGATATCGCGGAAACACGCAATGGAATTGATTTCCAACCAGCGTTCATGAAAACTACAACAGCCAGTGTTCCATCAAGATTTCAGACAACGTGCACGCTCTGATTTCAGACAACATGCAACACTTCCAAGGAAAAGTGTTGCAATTGCTCGATGAGTTCAAGATCCAGCATCATAATTCATCGCCCTATAGACCCCAAACCAACGGTGCGGTCGAAGCGGCGAATAAAAATGTTATTAGGATCATCAAGAAGATGACCATCACGTACAAGGACTAACACAAAAAAATGTCATATGCCTTATGGGGATATCGTACAACCACTAGAACCTCAACGGATGAAACTCCTTACTCACTAGTTTATGACATGGACATTGTACAACCCATTGAAATTGAGATTACGACTTTAAGAATACTCTTAGAAATCCATGTTATTGAAGAAGAATAACTTAAGTCTCGATATGATCAACTAACGTTAATGGAAGACAAGAAGTTAAACGCTTTCAATAGAAAGGTAAAACCTAGAAACCTCAAAGAAGGTGATCTGATTCTCAAATGAACACGTGAACTCCTAGACCCTAGGAGAAAATTTCATCCCCAATAGGAAAGACCCTTCCTAATCAAGAAAATTCTCTTAGGAGGAGTTCTCCACATATTTACTATAAAAGGCGAAGAATTTATTGCCCTTAGCAATCTGGACGTACTTAAAAGATATTTTGTATAATATTAAGCTACGTTCAAAATGGTTCACATATCAACTTTAAAATAAGCTTATTTCAACATAATACAATCCCAAGTTTTATAAAACTTGCACCTGAACCAATGACTCATGATCGAACTATGATAGACCTAATTGTTCTCAGCATGCAAATAAAGGAGAGAAGATACGTAGATAACTTGCATGTTTGCAGGCCCGGTCTCATTTAAATAAATAAAACCCCTAACCCTTCATCAAAAGAAAGAGAAAAACTTTTGAGAAAGGAAGAAAACCTTGATCCCATCCTAAAACCAATGTGACCGATTTTAGGAAACAAGTAGGAGAAAAGCTAAAAGTATCGTTTCCATCTGAGGGATATTCTCAAAAATTAAACCGAGGATTTCACGATGACTCTGATTCAAAAGATATCAGTCATAAGCTCTTTTTCGTTTGTAAGCGATTATCTTAATTGAGAAACGAGTGGCTGATATTTCGAGTAGTTGATATTTCCTAATTCGTTGAAGGAATTTTTAAAGGTTTTGGACATGTCCTTCTCGATCCTTCGATTTGACAATCATGTTGTCAACATATACTTCTACTTCCTTGTGAATCATGTCATGAAGGATCATAATTTTTTCCATTTGATAAATGGATCTCGCATTCTTAAGGCCAAAAGGCATGACACGATAACATAAGGTTCCTACTTCTGGTATGAACGTAGTATTTTCTTTGTCTTGTGGGGCCAACATGATTTTTTTGTATCCTGGAAATTCGTCAATGAATGATAACAATTCATGACCGACAACATGGTCGACCAATATGTGGATGTGTGGTAGTGGAAAGTGATATTTAGGGTTGGCCCTATTCAGATCCTGATAATCTACACACACACGTTTTTACCTTCTTTCTTCAGAACGAGAACTACATTGGTTATCTAGGTAGGATATTCTACTACCTCGAGAAATCCAGCTTTTAGTTGCTTTTGGACATCTTCTTGGATATTAGTCACGACTTCCTCTTTCATCCTTCCGAAATTTTACTTTAGTGGCTTAGCGTCTAGATATAGAGGAATGTAATGTTGTGTGATCTTTGGATCAATTCCTAGCACATCCTTGTATGACCAGGCGAAGACGTCTTTATTGGATTTTAATAGCTCAACTAACTCCAAACGTTCTTGTGGACTTAAAGTTTGGCGTCGGTCATGTTTAAATTGATTTCGATTGTCTTTTCCGTTGATGAGACAATCTCATCCTTGGTTTCTAAGAAGTGTTTGGTTTCGAAGTTTATATTAGAGTAAAAGGAAAGATTATTTCTACTCATACATTCGAAGTCAACTTCTAATGATACATCAAGGGTTTATTACATGTAAGAAAAGATGATCTGACGATATCATTGTTCTCAGATTTCTTATAATGTATAATACTTAACATCTCTATACATATGAGAGGAGAAAGAGTTCCATTTTCGTCGATCAAAGTATCGACGAATGAAAGGGAATCGGTTTATTGGAGACCGGAAGAGTTGGCTTCCTGAGATGGATCAACTGTCTTGGGGATCAGGGAATAACGCCAATAATCCTTTCTTTTTCTAATCACACAAATAGAACGGTTAGAATTATGAGGACAGTTTGAAAAAATTTCGAGACCTTGAAAAATGTCTCTATAAATCTAGATTGATAAAGGTTTTGGGGAAGCCAAAGTATAGGGTGTTTTATCCCTCGCGGATGAAATGTCCATTCAAGGTTGGAGAAATAGATATGCGTCGTTTGGATATCCTCTTCTTGTGGATTTCTTCGAATCCTGCAAGAACATATCTTAAACAGCGGCGCTCCATGTTATATATCCTACAGGAATGGTGGCATGCCATTGGCGTTTGGGCTTAAGCCCTTGCTAGGGAAATATCCCATTTTCCGTATCATTCTAATATAGGGGAGGTTAAACGTACTAAAGTCAAAGTGTGTGGATGAGTCCTTACCTTCTAGGAATATCAAACATATCTTAAACCCGCTTAGTTCAATCTAGGTGTGTCAAGACGAGGGTCTTGAAGTTTTGAAGTGACTCCCAAGAAGGGAGAGTCAAGAAAGGAATCCTGAGCAATTGATGCATCGGAAACAAGCGAAATCAGAAGAAGCCAACGAAGATGACAATATAGTTTGGAAGATCTCTTTTCCAAATTTTCTTATTTTAGGATATTCAAAAAAACCTTCAAACTTTAAGTCTTTTAAATTTGTCTAGGAACTTTATTTCTAAATAATTTATTAATTCGTAATTAAATTAGCCCCTGAACTTCAAGTGGACTGAATCAGCTAAAAACCATTAATAGTGTTTTGATTGTTTTTGAGTCAACTTGACGAAATAGGGATGAATCATCCATATTGAAGTATGAGAAATGATCATCGTGGTAGTGATCATTTCAGCCTTTACATTAGCCGAAATGGTTGACTGTAGGTTATATTTCATCTTTGAGAAATCAAAGACGGAAGCTCATCTTTATCCTTCCGACGATCGCGGTGAAGAAGATGGTGGCGCTCAAAACAGCGTCGTTATGGGCACGTTTCATGTTCCGTTAGCGTTCTGCCAAGCATCGTTGCGTTTAAATGGACGACGCTAAAGTCCAGTTAGTTGATCCAATGCATCTCGGGTGCACACTTCCTCTGCTACAATGGGCTATGAGGGCGCTCCTTGGGTGTTGGATGAAAATCCAATGTCCATCTGATGGTTGCGGGTTTGGCTGTAGTCTTTTCACATAATTTCGGCTACACCTGATTACAAATTTATTTTTTATTTTAAAAACATAAGGGTGTGTTTGATAGCCCTGGAATTGGCATTGGAATTGGAATTGGAGGGTCCAATTCCAATTCTTATGTTTGTTAGACACTTTAATATTAAGAATTGGAATTGGAATTAGAATTCCAATAGAATTCAATATAGTGTAATTTGATAGTTCTCAATTCCTATCTTTTTAGGTCGGAATTGTAATTCCAAATTAACACGTTTTTCATGTTTTTGACATTTTTAACACGTTTTTCACACATTAAACACG
Organism: Impatiens glandulifera; assembly: GCF_907164915.1. Classification (NCBI taxonomy): domain Eukaryota; kingdom Viridiplantae; phylum Streptophyta; class Magnoliopsida; order Ericales; family Balsaminaceae; genus Impatiens; species Impatiens glandulifera. The sequence goes on from NC_061864.1 coordinate 44,508,380, forward strand.
TTTTACACGTTTTTAACACGTTTTTTTACACGTTTAACATATTTTCATATTTTGGCACGTTTAACACGTTTTTGGCACGTTTAATACGTTTTTGGCACGTTTAACACGTTTTCGACACATTTAACACGTTTTTCACGTTCTTGACACGTCTAACACGTTTTTGACACGTTTAACATGATTTTCACATTTTTAACACGTTTAATACGTTTTTGGCACGTTTAACACGTTTTTGTCACGTTTAACACGTTTTGACACATTTAACACGTTTTTCACGTCCTTGACATGTTTAACACGTTTTTGACACATTTAACACGTTTTTCACGTCTTTGACACGTTTAACACGTTTTTGACACGTTTAACATGATTTTCACGTTTTTAACACGTTTTTGACACGTTTAACATGTTTTTTATGTTTAGGCACATTTTGCACGTTTTGGCACGTTTAACAAGTTTTTAACATATTTAACACGTTTTTGACGCGTTTAACACGTTTTCACGTTTTTAACACATGTAACACGTTTTTTACGTTTTTGACATGTTTAACGCGTTTTCACGTTTTTGACACATTTAACACGTTTTTTTACGTTTTTGACACGTTTACCACAATTTTGACACGTTTTACACTTTTTTCACGTTTTGGCACGTTTAACAAGTTTTTCACATATTTAACACGTTTTTGACGCATTTAACACGTTTTCACGTTTTTGACACATGTAACACGTTTTTTTACGTTTTTGACATGTTTAACGCGTTTTCACGTTTTTGACACATTTAACATGTTTTTTTACGTTTTTGACACGTTTACCACAATTTTGACACGTTTTACACGTTTTTCACGTTTTGGCACGTTTAACAAGTTTTTCACATATTTAACACGTTTTTGACGCGTTTAACACGTTTTCACGTTTTTGACACATGTAACACGTTTTTTTATGTTTTTGACATGTTTAACGCGTTTTCACGTTTTTGACACATTTATCACGTTTTTTTACGTTTTTGACACGTTTACCACAATTTTGACACGTTTTACATGTTTTCACGTTTTGGCACGTTTAACAAGTTTTTCACATATTTAACACGTTTTTGACACGTTTAACACGTTTTCACGTTTTTGACACATTTAACACATTTTTTTATGTTTTTGACACGTTTACCACATTTTTGACACGTTTTGGCACGTTTAACAAGTTTTTCACATGTTTAACACGTTTTTGACACGTTTAACACGTTTTCACGTTTTTGATACATTTAACACATTTTTTTACGTTTTTGACACGTTTAACATGTTTTCACGTTTTTAACACATTTTAACACTTTTTTTTACGTTTTTGACACGTTTACCACATTTTTGACACGTTTAATACGTTTTTCACGTTTTGGAATGTTTAACACATTTTTCACATGTTTGGAACGTTTAACACGTTTTCATTTTTTCTAACACGTTTAAAACGTTTTTAACACGTTTAAAACGTTTTTAACACGTTGACACGTTTCACATGTTTTTTACGTTTTTGACACGTTTGATACATTTCTAACACATTTAACACGTTTAACACGTGAAAAACGTGAAAAACGTGAAAAACGTGTGAAAACGTGTGAGAAGCGTGAAAACGTGAAAATCGTGTGAAAACGTGTGAAAAACGTGAAAACGTGTGAAAAACTTGAAAACGTGTGAAAAACGTGTTAAAACGTTTAGAAAACGTGAAAACGTTTGAAAACGTGTTAAAACGTGTAAAACGTGTTAAAACGTGAGAAAAACGTGAAAATGTGAAAAATGTGTGAATAATGTGTGAAAAACGTGTTGTAATGTGTGAAAAACGTGTGAATAATGTGTGAAAAACGTGTTGTAATGTGTGAAAAACGTGAAAACGTGTGAAAACGTGTAAAACCGTGTGAAAACGTGAAAACGTGTAAAAAACGTGTGAAAACGTGAAAAACGTGTGAAAAACGTGAAAAACATGTGAAAAACGTGAAAAACGTGTTAAAACGTGTTAAAACGTGAAAACGTGAAAAAACGTGTGAAAAACGTGTGAAAATGTGTGAAAATGTGTGAAAAACGTGAAAAACGTGTGAAAACGTATAGAAAACGTGAAAACGTTTGAAAACATGTTAAAACGTGTGAAAAACGTGAAAAACGTGAAAAACGTAAAAACGTGAAAAACGTGTAAAACGTGTTAAAACGTGTGAAAAACGTGAAAACGTGTGAAAAACGAGAAAACGTGAAAAACGTGTGAATAATGTGTGAAAAACGTGAAAAACGTGTTGTAATGTGTGAAAAACGTGAAAACGTATTAAAACGTGTAAAAACGTGAAAACGTGTAAAAAACGTGTGAAAACGTGAAAAACGTGTGAAAAACGTGAAAAACATGTGAAAAACGTTTAAAAAACGTGAAAAACGTGAAAAACGTGAAAAACGTGTGAAAACATGAAAAAACGTGTGAAGATGTGTGAAAAACGTGAAAAACGTGTGAAAACGTGAAAAACGTGAAAAACGTGTTAAAAACGTGTGAAAACGTGTTAAAACGTGAAAACGTTTGAAAACGTGAAAAACGTGTTAAAACGTGTGAAAAACGTGAAAAACGTGAAAAACGTGTAAAACGTGAAAAACGTGAAAAACGTGTGAATAGTGTGTGAAAACGTGTGAAAACCGTGAAAAACGTGTTGTAATGTGTGAAAAACGTGAAAACGTATTAAAACGTGTAAAAAACTTGAAAACGTGTGAAAACGTGTAAAAAACGTGTGAAAACGTGAAAAACGTGACAAAACATGTGAAAAACATGTGAAAAACGTGAAAAACGTTTGAAAAACGTGAAAAACATGTGAAAACGTGAAAAACGTGTGAAAAACGTGAAAAATGTGTGAAAATATGAAAAACGTGTTAAAACGTGTGAAAAATGTGAAAAACGTGTGAAAATGTGAAAAAATGTCAAAAACGTATTAAACGTGCCAAAACGTCAAAAACATATTTTAAAAGTTAACATTTTGAACCGATATTTTATTTTACAAACATTGGAATTAAAATTGAATTACAATTCTATCATTTTCCCAAACATAGGAATTGGAATTGAATTACAATTCTATCCTTTTTCCAAACATAGGAATTGAATTGTAATTCAATGCCAATTCTCATGGAATTGGAATTAGAATTCCAATGCCAATTCCAATTCCAATTCCAATTCCCCATCATCAAACACACCCTAAGGGTTTTTTGAAATTGATTTTTTGAAATTGATAAAATGGGTACCTCATTTATCCTAAATTATTCATTTTAATCCCTAATGTTTTTTCCTTAAATTATTTTAAGATAAATGAGTTTAACATTTATCCCAAATAATTTTATTTTTTTTATTTTGGCCATTTTTTAAAATTATTTAGATTTTAATTATCAAAATAATTAATCTAATTAATTGTTTTAATTGAGTTTTGACAATGTTAATTATTTTAATTTTATTCATTTAAAGATAAATCAAAATAATTATTTTAATTTTATAAATTGGTGTGTATTTTTAGTGCTTAAAAATATTTTTATTATTTAAATAATTATGTGTTATAGAGAAAATATATTTTTTATTTTTTATTATTTAAATAATTACATGTATTAATAATATATAAACAAAATATAATAATTAATTATAAATATTATTTTATTAGAAAAAATGTAAGATATAATTATCCCTTCATATGACAAATTTATATATATATATATATATATATATATATATAACAAAATTATATATAAATATATTTAAGATTTTCTTAACATAATTAATATATTTAAAATGATTTGTTTCTAATTTATATAAATAAATATAATAAACTAATTTTGTTTAATTTTTGTCTTATTATATATTAAGATGAGTTATATTTTTAATATATCAAAACTATCAAATAGAAAATATTTAATTTTTTATATACTGAACAAATAGTAAGATATGTGACTAATACCAAAATATTAAATATCAGTACGATAAAAAATATAAGAATTTTAAAATTGAGTATATTGTTATATATCAAAATAATATTTATAAATAATTAAGTTTTAATTTGTATTTCAAGAACTAGATTAGCAGAAATTATAAACTTCTGAATAAAATAAAATAACCACTCAATTAACCAGTTTTAATATTATATTTTAATTTTTTTAAAACAGATTTATGGTTGAACTCTAAAAGTATTTATTCTTTTTCATGATCAAATGTTATTTATATTTTATCGAAATAACAGTAATAGCTATAACTGTATAAATAAAAAATTACAAAATTTCGGTATAAAGTAAGAACCATCTCTATATATCTTCACTCTAACATCGTACTCTTTGATAAAAAAATATTTTTTATTTAAATGTTTTATAAATTAATTTTAGTTTCATGTTATATTTTTATTCGAGGTTAATATAATATAATATTTAATCTTAGACTTGTTAATGCATAAGTTAATTCTAATTATAAATAACCAAAATATTAAAAAAAAAGAAAAGAATAATAATTAGAATATACATATATATATTTCTTTATTTATGTTAAATCAACATTTCATCTTTCATTGGTTCATACATTTCTTATAAATATCCTTATATGATTAGTAAAAATTTCTCATTATCTTTTAATTAATTTATATCAACTTTTATAGTTTAGAAACTTGAATAAATTGTCTTTAAAATTATTCTCAAGAATTTATATTTTTTTTTTATAAACTGTTTAAATAATTTAACATCTAGATTATCCATTATTTCTTTTGATTTTTTAAATATTATTTTGAACTATTTACTAAATTAAATAAGAATTAATTCTTTACAAAAAAAAAAAAAAGATCATCTTTTACATTCTTTTTTCTTTCATAAGATCCAAACATGAAAACTTACAATGCATAATTAAATACATTTACATAGGAAGCTAGCTGCTAGCACCATAAAGGAAAATGCTTACATAGAAGAGAACAGTATCCAAGAAAGTCATCAAACCTGAACAAAAACACACCACCAAAACCTGAACAAAAACACACCACCAACAAAATATGATTATTTTCTGCTCTTAGAGAAGCTGTGGTAGGGTCTGGGTGGTGCGCCACCAGTAAATGCTTTATAAGATGACCACGAGCTCTTGCCAAAAGTAGTATTAATATTCCTACTACCCCAATGGGTACTTTTTGGGTTTCCACTGTAGTGACCTACAGGTTTGCCTAGACTATTTATAGTGTTACTACCCCAGACACTCTTCTTGGCACTAAGAGTCTTGCTCATTTCTTCCCAACGGTTAGTTTCTTTTTTATCTATTGAAAAGGAAAGAAAAAACTCAGTTAGTAGCAGAAATTTTGTGTTCTCTGCAGCACAGTATAGATGCATAATGCAGTTCATCCACGTTATTCTAGGCACCTGAGGTGGCAGCATTAACAGGGATCAATGTATTCCAATCAAGATCATTACTGCCCCTTCCATTAACAGCTTCAGCAGGATCATGGTTGCTGGGCTTGAAAATTCGTACATCAATCAATGAAGAAAAATCAATCTGCAGAGGCAAAGTTACAATGACCATCATCAACAAGGGAAATAACATAGCAGTGGTTGCTTAATTTCTAGACGTTTTACTTGATTTACCGTTGAGATAAATCTCCAAAATTATTTATTATTTGATTGAAGAAAAATCATTTTGCAGTTTTATTAGCAAGTAAAGGGATGTAACACAGAGCGCGTGTGTGTGTGTCTGGTTGAATTCCTATATGTAAAATTAAATATGATTTACCAAATTATTATTATGTTGTCTCATGGAAGCATCATGTATTTTCTTATTCTCAAGCAAAGATATGCCTTCTAGACAAAATAAAAAAACAAAGAATCCTAAAAAGTTAGCTAACTGGTCTCTGAAGTGAAAAAAATATAAGAAAAACGGTCCTCTAGAATAATGGCAGAAGAGTTCATAAGTAGCACATAGATTGAGGATAACCTCTAAAGATCCATCTTCCTTATAAAGAGAGTCTTCTCGTTGCTCTGAGACATCATCATCTGCCTTCTTCTCCTCAACAATAGGATATTCTGAGACTGGAGTTAACAGAACCACATTTGATTCAGCATCACATCTTGACGTCTTTCCAACCTGAAATGTACAAGGAATTTTGAATTCAACTGTCTAAACATATTTACCATTCATTTTACGGAAAACTTAAAATGAATACCCGAAAAGAAGAAAGCATAGGTGTCCAAGTTGAAGATAATTCAAGAAGACGATAAGCAATTAAATCACCATTCTGCAAAAGAAACAACCACCATTTTCTCCAAATGTTGAAAACACAAAGCCATCCTTCAGCAACTCAAAGATCCGTAAAAGAAGATGAAAATCAACCAACCTGAGGCAGTGTTGAAAGTGGTGCTAGGTTTTCAAAGTTCATAGGTTCAATTAGATGAGATTCTTTATCAGAAGAAGATCTATTGTTTAAGTCTTTAGAGTCAATAACTCTTTTAGCTGGGAATTTCTCTTTACCCCACTTCTGACCCTTTTCCTTGCTGGTGATTCCATTCCACTGAAATGATTCCTATTTTGCATAATCCCATCATTAATATTCAGTAGTTTGTTCAAATTTACCATTTAATAGTAACTGATTAATGCAGCATAAATCAAATCAAATCAAAAGTAGGGATTATTTTTTAACATACCAGTGGTATTGGATTATCCTGGACAATGTGGTCTGTAGAAGAGCACAAACTGGCTCAATAGTGAAAAGAATAATGATGATAAATTCATAATGGCTCAAGGTTTAGATGGGCAAACCTTTTTCCAGGGGCTCAAAGCGAATATGTCCTGGTCTAATAATGATAGGAACAATGTCACCATCTACTTCACTATAATGATCTGGTCCATGACATTTAATAGGATTCTTCAGTTTGTCCTTTTCAAAGGATTGGTACTCTGTAGGATTCTTCTGCATCTCCTTTTCGGGAGATTGCTCCTCATTTTTTGAGACCTTTGACCTTTCGATCTGTCACATGGCTCAAAATTAGATAGGAAAAAGATATAGGGAAAATTGGAATGATACTGGTAATAATGGCAAGTCACCACATTATTTTCAGCTTCCCGTAATTCCTTCAGAAATTTCCTTTTGGCATATTTTCGCCTAGAACTTCTGCTAACCTGAAAAACCGAGCATCAAATAAACAGTCAGCTGAAAATGAAACATCTCAATAATACATCACATATCCTTTCAACTATCAAATCACTTAATTCATCAACAAAAACCAAAATACCCTTGCTTTATTTTTTACAAAATTTCAATTTTGAATACAAAAGGACATTTTAGTAAATTAACCCAAAAAATCCCAAAAAAATCCACTTTTTCAACTAACAAGATTTTGATTTCATAACCTTCAAGAATACACAAATAACCCCACATCAAATGAGCTCTAAGTATCTCTTATCATGAATACCATGACCACTCAGTATGCCTAATAAGTACTATTTCCATATAAAGAGCACAAAGTTCACATGTCAAAGGTCATTAAGTAACATAACAATGAAGGGTTGTTCATACCTTTCTAGTTGAGTCAGGTAAATCACGTGACTTCATGATGACTGTACCCTTTCTTCCAGGATGATTAACACTACAGAATAGATAATTACATGCATATTTCATAAAATTACAATATATCATGAAATGAACACACATATATAGTGACATGCACATGAATACTATTTTCCATATGAATATTTTTCAAATACATAGAATGCAAAGGTTCTGTATCAGCTTATATAAATGGAACAAAGCAACCTCACAAACAAAAGTAGTCCAAGAGTTGAAATGAATGTTGCTTCTTCAATTTTGTTTTGTTAGTAAATATAAACTTTTAATAAAATTCATAGGCAATGTTATCCACCAAAATGACAAAAACTATAGAATGAAGAACAAATTATTGAATTACACAACAGTGGGCAATTTCAAATAAGTAAAGACAATAGTTGGATGAATATGCGATTTCTAAATAAGCAAATTGAAAAATATCACAAACTCGTACAAATCAGGTGTTGCGATGCAATATTTATAGAGATGCAGCAGAAAATGAAGAACTACCTCTTTTTCCTCTTTGAGGGTTGCTCCTTGATGCTTTTAGCACCAATGAAAATAGATTCCTTGCATGAAATCTCAACGGTTGGTACTTCCTCATCCTTGCTTATATTCATCTCCGTCTGGATCTTGCCATTCTCATAATCCTTGCTGGTTTCAAAATCTTCAGTGATCGTGTTGCACTTTCTCTTCTTGCTACATGACACAAAGGTGATAAGCATGTGAATATGGGGAACATGTACATTAAAATTAAAATAAATATATATATATATATATAGCATGCCTAGCACTCGGAAGACTTTCTGTTGCTTTTCTTTTCTTTGAAAACTCGACTTCAACAGGATTCTCCACATGTAAAGCATCCTCAGCCCTAGTACCTTCCATTTCTGAATCACTTTCATAACCACCAGCTTCTTTTCCAAACTCCTCATTTGCCAAAAGTGGAATAGCAGCAGGCTCTGGTTGCTTGGCCATAATATCTTTGTTATGCAACACAAGTTGCCATTCAGGTTCCCCTGCTTTGATAATATTAGATGCCTTGAATACTTTCTTCTTGACACTGTCACAATGCCAAACAAAACAATCAAGTCAAAACTAGAGAATAGGTTTGTACATTCAGTCTCATTTCAAATGTTCATCAACCTGACCTGATTACATCTTTGTCATTTAAGATACCCACTGATTCAAACGGCGGCAGTACAAACCCATCCATCTGAATCTCTCGATTAAGCATGCAATACAATGTCATAAAATAATATATATATGGTGAAGTGGTGAAGCCCATAAAAATAACAATTTCTCTTTTTTTTACCAAACGAGTTCGATTAGTCAAATGAATAGAGTTTGAAGAAGTAGATAATGGGTAGCCTAACATACCGATAGTACGATTCCATTAGGGCAAGTGTGAGCGAGTTGAAACGCTTCAATAAGATAGTATGAGACATCAGAGATGGTCTTATGTTGAGGACTGAGGAGAAGCCAGCTTCGTTTCAATCGCTCCGATTTCTGTAATTTGCTCAGAATGTGGCGATCTTCAAACGACACTCGAAGTCTTATTGTCCCCATGGTTCACGACATGTAAAGCTAGCGTCTGTCGGAATGGGAGAGAGGAGGATTCTCCTGCCTAGTAGACTAGTAGTCTTTCCTTGATTCCTTCTCTTTCAAAACCCTACAGTTTTATAAATTGTTTACTTCAATTTTTAGTATGATAAATTAATTCAAATACTAAATCAAAATTTACTGTTACAAATTAAACTAGCATTTAGCCCGTGCATTTGCACGAGTAATAATATAAAAACCGTGAAAAAAAATTACGGATAACATTTTTTATTTTATTTTTAACCGTTTTAAGTTTATGGGTGAGTCAACCCACAATCCGACCCAATTATCCATTTACTCAACATCATTATATATTAGTTAGTTAAAAAGTTAAACTTATATTAATATTAAAACGTCCCGCGTTTATCAAATTTGGTGTTGAATTTAAAATATAAAGTCTTTATAGCCTAGTTGATTAAAAAGTTGTACTTGTTTTGTTAGGTTGCAAGTTCGAAACATACCTCTAGCATTTTTAATTTTATTTTTAAACGTTTTAAATTTAAAAACAGGTCAACCGACAATCCGACCCAAGTATCCAAATTAACCACAGCTCTCGACCCGGCAATCCGGACACTTTAAAAATTAAGCATCATTATATATATATAGATTAGTTAGTTAGAAAGTTGAACTTATATTAATAATAAAACGTCCCGCGTTTATCAAATTTGGTGTTGAATTTAAAATATAAAGTCTTTGTAGCCTAGTTGGTTAAAGAGTTGTACTTGTTTTGTTAGGTTGCAAGTTCGAAACATACCTCTAGCATTTTTAATTTTACTTTTAACCGTTTTAAATTTAAAAACGGGTCAACCGACAATCCGACCCAAGTATCCAAATTAACCACAGCTCTCGACCCGGCAATCCGGACACTTTAAAAATTAAGCATCATTATATATATATAGATTAGTTAGTTAAAAAGTTGAACTTATATTAATATTAAAACGTCCCGCGTTTATCAAATTTGGTGTTGAATTTAAAATATAAAGTCTTTATAGCCTAGTTGGTTAAAGAGTTGTACTTGTTTTGTTTGGTTGCAAGTTCGAAACATACCTCTAGCATTATTAATTTTATTTTTAACCGTTTTAAATTTAAAAACGGGTCAACCCACAATCCGACCCAAGTATCCAAATTAACCACAGCTCTCGACCCGGCAATCCGGACACTTTAAAAATTAAGCATCATTATATATATATAGATTAGTTAGTTAAAAAGTTGAACTTATATTATTATTAAAACGTCCCGCGTTTATCAAATTTGGTGTTGAATTTAAAATATAAAGTCTTTGTAGCCTAGTTGGTTAAAGAGTTGTACTAGTTTTGTTAGGTTGCAAGTTCGAAACATACCTCTAGCATTTTTAATTTTATTTTTAACCGTTTTAAATTTAAAAACGGGTCAACCCACAATCCGACCCAAGTATCCAAAATAACCACAACTCTCGACCCGGCAATCCGGACACTTTAAAAATTAAGCATCATTATATATATATATATAGATTAGTTAGTTAAAAAGTTGAACTTATATTATTATTAAAACGTCCCGCGTTTATCAAATTTGGTGTTGAATTTAAAATATAAAGTCTTTGTAGCCTAGTTGGTTAAAGAGTTGTACTAGTTTTGTTAGGTTGCAAGTTTGAAACATACCTCTAGCATTTTTAATTTTATTATTAACCGTTTTAAATTTAAAAACGGGTCAACCCACAATCCGACTCAAGTATCCAAATTAACCACAGCTCTCGACCCGGCAATCCGGACACTTTAAAAATTAAACATCATTATATATATATAGATTAGTTAGTTAAAAAGTTGAACTTATATTAATATTAAAACGTCCCGCGTTTATCAAATTTGGTGTTGAATTTAAAATATAAAGTCTTTGTAGCCTAGTTGGTTAAAGAGTTGTACTTGTTTTGTTAGGTTGTAAGTTCGAAACATATCTCTAGCATTTTTAATTTTATTTTTAACCGTTTTAAATTTAAAAACGGGTCAACCCACAATCCGACCCAAGTATCCAAATTAACCACAGCTCTCGACCCGACAATCAGGACACTTTAAAAATTAAGCATCATTATATATATATAGATTAGTTAGTTAAAAAGTTGAACTTATATTAATATTAAAACGTCCCGCGTTTATCAAATTTGGTGTTGAATTTAAAATATAAAGTCTTTGTAGCCTAGTTGGTTAAAGAGTTATACTTGTTTTGTTAGGTTGCAAGTTCGAAACATACCTCTAGCATTTTTAATTTTATTTTTAACCGTTTTAAATTTAAAAACGGGTCAACCCACAATCCGACCCAAGTATCCAAATTAACCACAGCTCTCGAACCGGCAATCCGGACACTTTAAAAATTAAGCATCATTATATATATATAGATATGTAACATAAACCAAAGGGAAATTTGTGTTCAGAATTAGAAGAATTATGAGAAAAAAAAAATTCAAACATTATAGGACAAGAAGAAACAAAGATGGAAAAAAAATTATACTAGTATAGCTAACCGTCGAGACAAGATCGAAATTAAAAAACAAGATAAATAATTTTTTTTTTTAAAAAAAAACCTACAACAATATCTAGTCTAACTGCTCAATTGGACATTGTAGGGTGAGATTATATTCAGGGATCGTAACATTATCTCCCTTTTAAATATCCGTCGTCTTCAACGAAAAGATTTTGGCACGGTTTGCCTCCACGTTGACGACATTAAATGTTTATCACTTCAGCATCTTCCCATTTATGATGGTCTTCTATTTGTGCCCCTTCCCAATTTATCAACAACTGTCTTTTTATTTTCTCATTCGTCATGAAGTCTTGTTCATCCACAATATTCGAAGGCCCAAAATACTTGGGGTGAGAACTTTTGAAATAGCTTCTGGATTGTGCGTTGTCTATATGGATGTAGTTTCACCAATGCCCAGCCTCCCACCTCCAAAATGAACTCTTTCTTCTTTTGTCCTACAACTTCTTTATACGAATATGTATTATGCGCTCTTTGCAAATGGAATTTCAGGAGTTGAAGTGTGGCTTCCCTTGCTGCCAATGACACATCCACCTCTTTCACTCTCGAGTCTCCTACAACATATGGTGTGTGGATAGGGGTAGAGTGTTTGTATGGATGTATGAAAATTGGTGTTACACCACCATTCAGCCAAAAGGCAACTAGCACACCCAATCTTTTGGAGTTTGGTTGTCCATACATCGAAGATAAGTCACTAGGCACTTGTTGACAATCTCGGTCTGGTCATCCGTTTGGGGTGATAGGTTGTGGACAAAGTTTGTTGAACTCCTTATATCCTCAAGAACTTTCGCCAGAAAGTGCTCAAGAACACCTTGTCCCAATCGCTGATGATGGTTGTTGGCATTCCATGGAGCTTTGAAACGTTGACAAAACGATCGAACGAAGAGTTTAATGAAAACGTAAAGGATTTTATGAATACCTATAAGGTGGTATTCATAGAAAACATGAAATAATCGGCATTCGATCAAACAAAGATTTCAATAAAAACATGAAATCATGTGTGAATACCCACAAGGTAGTATTCACAACAAACATGAAAGCTGTCACCATTCGATCGTCAAAACGATCGAATGGAGATTTCAATGAAAACGTGAAAACTTGTGTGAACACCCACAATGTAGTATTCATAACATACATGAAAACAATCAACGTTCGAACAAAGAGTTCAATAAAAACGTGAAAGTATGTGTGAACACCCACAAGTTAGTATTCAAAATAAACATGAAAATAATCACCGTTTGGTTTTCACAACAATCGAATGAGGATTTCAATGAAAACGTGAAACATGTTTGACTACCCACTAGGCAGTATTCACAACAAACATGAAAATAATCAGTGTTCAATCGTCAAAATAATCGAAAGAATAGTTCAATGAAAATGTGAAGGCCTGCGTCAATACCCACAAGGTGGTATTTAAAAAAACATGAAAACAATCATCTGTGCATCTTCAAAACGATTAAATGTGTTTAATCATAATGAGAAATCATATGTGAATATCTACAAGGTGGTATTCCAAATAAACATGAAAACAATTAACGTTGAATTGTCAAAATGATTGAACGAAGATTCAATGAAAATGTGAAAACATCTGTTAATACCCTCAATGTGGTAATGTGGTATTCACAGCAAATACTAAAATAATCAACGTTCAATCGTTTAAACATTCGAACAAGAAGTTCAATGAAAATATAAAAGTATGTGTGAACACCCACAGTTAGTATTCACAACAAACATAAAAACAATCAACGTTCGATCGTCAAAACAATCAAATGAAGAGTTCAATGAAAATGTGAAAGTATGTGTGACTACCCACAATGCGGTATTCATAAAAAAACATGAAAAAATAGCGTTTAATCGTTAAAATACTCGAACAATGAGTTTAATGAAAATGTAAAATCTTGTTTGAATACCCACAAAACGATATTTATTGCAAACATGAACACGATCGAAATTCCATCGTCAAAACTATCGATCAAAGAGTTCAATGAAAGCATGTGTGAATATCCACAAGGCATGATTCATAGCAAACATGAAAATAATTAGTGTTTAATCGTCAAAACGATCAAATTAAGAGTTTTATGAAAATGTCAAATCTTGTGTGAATACCCACAAGGAGATATTAAAAAAACATGAATACAATCAGTGTTCAATCATCAAAACGATTGAACAAAGAGTTCAATGAAAACGTGAAGGCTTTTGTCAACACACAAGGTGGTATTCACAGCAAACATGAAAATAATCATTGTTACATCGTCAAAACGATCAAACGAAGTGATCAATAAAAACGTGAAAGCATTTGTGAATATCCACAAGGCGGTATTCACAACAAACATGTAAACAATCAACGTTCAATAGTCAAAACAATTGAATGAAGAGATCAATGAAAAATGAAAGCTTGTGTGAATACCTACAAGACATTATTCACATAAAACATGAACACAATAAACGTTCAATCATCAAAATGATCAAATGAAGAGTTCAATATAAACATAAAATTATGTGTGAATACCCACAAGTTGATATTCACAACAAAAAACAAATAATTAGCATTCCATCACCAAAATGATCGAACGTAGAACTCAATGAAAATGTAAAAGCTTGTGTGAATACCCATAAGGTAGTATTCATAGCAAAATTAAAATAATCAACGTTCAATCATGAAAACATTCGAAGGATGAGTTAATTAAAAATGTGAAAGTATGTATGAACACCGACAAGGTAGGATTAACAACAAATATTAAAATACTCTGTGTTCGATCGTCGAACCAAGAGTTCAAAGAAAATGTGAAACCTTGTGTGAACACCCACTATGCAGTATTCACAGCAAACATGAAAATAACCAACTTTCAATATTTAAAACGTTCGAACAAAGAGTTCAATAAAAATGTGAAAGTCTTTGAGAACACCCACAAAGTAGTATTCACAACAAACATTAAATAATCAGCGTTAGATCATCAAAACGATCAAACGAATAGTTCAATGAAAACGTGAAAGTATGTGTGAATACCTACAAGGAAGTATTAAAAGCAAACATGAAAACAATCAGCGTTCAATCGTCAAAATGATCGAATGAAGAGTTCAATGAAAATGTAAAAGCTTGTGTGAACACATATAAGGTACTATTCACAATAAAATGAACACAATCAACGTTCAATTGTGAAAACGTTCGAATGAAGAGTACAATGAAAATGTGTGAACACTCATAATGTTTTCAAAGGTAAACGTCTAGAAACCCGTCCAATGATGCACCAAAGACCATGTGTGCCATTCAGATTTTTAGTAGACATATATTTTGGCCCATGATATTTTCCTTCGATCAATTTTGACTCTCATTCACGATTTTTAAACATTTTCAAATCTTTAAGGCATGCTTGGTACGTGGTTTTTGTTCTCAGGATTGGGAAAGGGAATAAAATGAGATGTTTGGTTGGTAGTTTTAATTCTAGAATATTGATTTGATTCCTCGATACTCAGGAATTATCCAATCCACTCTAAATTGGGAGGAATGAATCTCATTCCAGAGCGATACACTTTCTCTCTCATTATCTTCACTCTCCTATTTTCTCTCTCATAATTATAATTATAATTATAACTAGTAAAAAATCCGTGCATTTGCACGGAGGTAAGTTAACACATATATTAACTAAAACAATATGTAAAAAAATGAAAATTAAAAAAAAATTGTTTTTTTCGTCTAAATAAATCGTCGTGTTCGTCGAACAACCACTAAATGCTTGTAGTTGTCCACGCTAATTAAATATACCATTCAAATGAATTCCCTTGTGTTATTTTTTGAGATTCTAATATCAATAGATATCTATATATATAATGATGTTTAATTTTTAAAGTGTCCGGATTGTCGGGTTGTCGGGTTGAGAACGGTGGTTAATTTAGATATATATGTGAGTGTAAATGGATACTTGGGTCGGATTGTGTGTTGACCCGCCCATAAAATTAAAACGGTTAAAAATAAAATTAAAAATGATATTTGTATGTTTCGAACTAGCAACCTAACAATACAAATACAACCATTTAACCAACAAGGCTAACAACACTTTATATTTAAGATTCAACACCAAATTTATGAGTGCGAGACATTTTAACAATAAAAGTTCAAATTTTTAACTAACTAATCTATATATATATAATGATGCTTAATTTTTAAAGTGTCCGGATTGTCGGGTCGAGAGCTGTGGTTAATTTGGATATATATGTGAGAGTTAATGGTTAGTTGGGTCGGATTGTTGGTTGACCCGCCCATAAACTTAAAACGGTTAAAAATAAAATTAAAAGTTCTATTTGTATGTTTCAAACTTGCAAACTAACCAAACAAGTACAACCTTTAACTCTTCCTCTTCTTTTCATATTGATTCGTAATAACCCTGCAATACATAATTTTCAGTGAGAGAACAAAAATCAGTATTTTACAAAAGAAATAGAATAAACGGGTGTAATAGTAATGAAAAAACTAGAAACACAATATGAATCAAAATAACCTACCTCTCTGATTTATCGCTGACGTTATTGTTGGATACAGGATTAGGGGCGGTTTTGTTTATGCTGTTACAAACCGCCAAGACGATCTCTCAGGAGTTGGAAGTATCCATTTGCATGTTGTTGCCTTCGTTTTCTAACATTTTCATAAGAAATCTTTATTGAATAGAAGAATACTCTAGGGTTTCAAAGCTCAAAGAAAGATGATCGCTGAGAGAGAGATAGAGAATGTGATCAATTTCTTATGCAAGTGAATAGTGGGATTTATAGCGGGAAAATTTTGTTTTAATCCTTCATTAAGTGATTTTAACTTCACAAAAATCATAAAATTAACGAAGCTAGCTTCACTAGGTTGAGTTTTTAAATTCATAAACGAAGCTAGCTTCACTAGGCATATAAACTAATTGAAGCGAAGTATGTTTAACTGAAAAACGTTTCTTCATTATTTTTATTTTTTAATTATTTTGTTTTACATACATGAATGAATAAATGTTTTTACATTAGCGTTAAAAAGGTCTGCACATGGATGTGTTGGAGGTTTTACATCTAGGCATATAAACTAATTGAAGCGAAGTATGCTTCACTGAAAAACGTCTCTTCATTATTTTTAATTTTTTTATTATACATAAATTTTTTATTTTTCTTAATTAATTTATTTTACATACATGAATGAATAAATGTGTTTACATGAACGTTAAAAGGTCTTTACATGAGTGTGTTGGAGGTTTTGCATTAACCTCTAGGCATATAAACTAATTGAAGCGAAGTATGCTCCACTGAGAAGCGTCTCTTCATTCCATTTTACATGGCGCCTGGGCGAAGTATGCTTCCCTGAAAAACGTCTCTTCAATCCGTTTTACATGGTGCCTGGACGAAGTATGCTTCGCTCCATAACGCTTCTCTACATTCCGTTTTACATGGCTCCTTGGCGAAAAAAGATTCGCTTGATACTGTATCTCTAGGCAATATAAACTAATTGAAGCGAAGTTTGCTTCACTCAAAAGCGTCTCTTCACTATTTTTAATTTTAATTTTATTTAATTATATATAAAATTTTTAATTTTCTTAATGAATTTATTTTACATACATGAATGAATAAATGTTTTAACATGAACGTTAGAAGGTCTTTACATGAGTGTGTTGGAGGTTTTACATGAACCTATATGCATATAAACTAATTGAAGCGAAGTATGCTTCACTGAAAAGCGTCTCTTCATTCCGTTTTACATGGCGCTTGGGCGAAGTATGTTTCACTGAAAAACGTCTCTTCAATCCGTTTTACATGGCGCCTGGGCGAATGGATTTTCGCTCGATACCGTATCTCTAGGCATATAAACTAATTGAAGCGAAGTATGCTTCACTCAAAATCGTCTCTTCATTATTTTTAATTTTTTAATTTTAATTTTATTTAGTTATATATAATTTTTTTCATTTTCTTAATTAATTTATTTTACATACATGAATTCATAAATGTTTTTAAATGAACGTTAAAAAACCTTTACATGGGTGTGTTGGAGGTTTTACATGAACCTCTAGACATATAAACTAATTGAAGCGAAGTATGCTTCACTGAAAAGCATCTCTTCGTTCCATTTTACATGGCGCTTGGGCGAAGGAATCTTCGCTCGATACCGTATCTCTTCATTCCGTTTTACATGGCGCCTAGGCGAAAGAAGCTTCGCTCGATACCGTATCTCTTCATTCTGTTTTACATGGCGCCTAGGCGAAGTATGCTTCGCTCCATACCGTTTTTGTACATTCCGTAATAATGACGCCTGGGCGAAGTATGTTTCGCTCCATACCGCTTCTCTACATTCTGTTTTACATGGAGCCTAGAGGAAGGAAGCTTTGCTCTTTATCTCTACATTTTGTTTAACGACGTTTGGGGTGAACTCGAAATCAAATCCGGGTTCGGGATTTTCTCTCTTCCTTTCAACCCAACTTTGATTTATTAATATAATAATGCTTCTCAAATGTGATTGGTCCGCAACAGGGGAACACCCTATTTTATAGCAGAAGATCTGGTTTGTAAAAAAACACTTTATCAACAACAATAACCTTTAAAAAAATCATTGTTGTGCCTTATATATTAGGATTATTTTCAAAACATTGAATAAAAAAAAGACTTCAGTGAAAAAAAAAAAATCTAACATTGGATATCACAACTTCAACATTATAAAATTTATGTTTCTTGTAATGAGAATTTTTAAAATATGTCTTTCATCAATAAATTGTGCCGCAGATTAGTTGAAATAAATAAGTCACAAAATTATAATTTGATTAATAAATTTATTCGACTTGTTTTGATTTTACCAGTTTATATCTTTATACAAAAATATCATTTTCAACTATAAAACATGTGTAAAGTGTTCAACGAAATAAGATATAAGAAATATTTTTAACATATACTATGATGATTTATATTAAACGAGAACTTGTTAAATATATTAATTTAGATTCTATAATATATTAATTTTATTATAGAAAGAATAGTTACAACTTAAATAATTTGTAAAAATTTATTAAATTTTATTGTCTTATTTCTATATTTTTAATAATACAAGATAAAATTTTAAATATATAAATCGGGTATTCCTATCACTTTTTAAATTTCGTATATTTATTTTATTTGATAGGGATATATATACATGGATGAGTTCAATTAATATATTTAATATGCTCATTTGTTACCTGCAATAGTGTAATATACATATAATCTTTATAACCCAAGGAAAAAAAAATCTTAGATTCTTCTTTGGGTCGAAGAGAAAAGTTCTAGGTGGATAAATATTTCCTTACAATTATGAGGCAAAAAATGCATACCTTTGATTCTCAAGTTTAGATTTAATAATATTTTTTTGCTGTTTTTATTTGAATGTCCTTTCTATTACTTTTTCATAGTAATTGAGTTATCTAAATTGAAATCTTACTCCCACTTTATTAGAAATAATCTTATACTATTAACCCTATTTTTCATAAAATTCACCTATTTCATTAGTGTTTTATAATTGACTTTTATTGTGAAATTTACACAAAAAAGTTAAAGTATTTGGACATAATATTTTATTGTTTTTTTTTTTATAAAAAGTAATTCTTATTAAATTAAAGTATGAGTTACATATCAAAATTAATTATTAATAATACAAAATAATGTCTATAAAATCAAAATAAATAATTTACTATCTAGATATCAAATTGTATAAATAATTAAAAATAAAAATAAAGCTCTCAATGGAAGAGATCCAACGATCATGTGATTTGCTGAGGATTACTCCAAAAATGAACTAATTTGAGTTCTTGAACTACGACGGTTTAAATAGAGTAAGCCGAATAAATCAATAAAAAAATGTTAGGCCAAGTGAAAAACGACCATCTACATATATGGCCGAAATTGTGAGAAATCCATACAAATCATGGGATATATATCTACCACATGAAAGATCAAATCGAGTAATTTTTTATTGAAAAAAATTAAAAAATAACTCAAGATTCAATTTTTTCGTCTATTTTGCTGCTAAAAAAGAGACGAACATGGATTCGAGAAAGGATCACCAACACAATCAGAGAGGTTGAGCAGCAAACTACCCACCAACGATTGAGAGTATTAATCGGACTAAAAAAATTCGAGACGTAAAAACCCATCCAACTAAATATAACGCCGAACCGAACTAAATATAACATTAATTCAAATGTTAGTGATGAAAAAATAACACCTCTAATTCTAAAAAAAAGTTAAATTTACCTTCTAATTGTAGAGATTATATTTCTAGATAGAAATTAAAAAGTTGTGTTAAAAATACATTACCATAATCTATATTCTATTGTCAAATAACAATGCAATTAGCCTCAACATCACGAATTAGAACGAGGACTCTACCCAATTAAAATCCGCAATATCGAGTAAAAAAAGAAGATCAATTTTATAATTTATATCTTAATATGATATAAATACATATTTAATATTATATTATTTATTAAACTATTATGATTTAATAAAGGATTGAATATTTTCTGATAATTTATTAAAAGTCAACATTAACTTTCCTTGATGTGCAAAATAATCCAAATTTCCAATGTGGCCGCGCAGTCATTCCACCGAACAAAGAAAAATCTTTGGCCAGTTTCAACAGTTCAAATCTGAGACACCGACATTTTCTTCTCCTTCATACGGGCCCCACTTGTATACACTTTTAGACTTTTTAAAATCTCGTTTATAACTTTTCCAGAGAGCCATTTCTTTTGAACCCGGCAAGAAGTTCACCTGAACCCTCATGGAAATTGTCTTGGGTCATTGGCCTTCCCCCTTTATCCAACTATTTATAATCATTTCAATGAACTCCTAATAAGTAATATTGAAAAAAAAACTATGGATCAAAATAAGATAACAAGGAAGATGAGGGAGATGGGAAGGTGCAAGAAGCACCCGAAGCACAAACAATCCCCGGGAGTATGTTCCGTTTGCTTGAAAGAGAGGCTTTATAAGATATCGCGAAGGTCTAATTCAAGGAACAAAAATGCTAAATATAATAAGGTTTCAATGTATTCTTCTTCTTCATTCTCTTCATCTTCTTGTTCTTCACTACCATCTTGCACATCTATCGAGTCATCTCCACCATGTGGAATTTACCAACATTTGTCAATAGAGTCAAATAGACATTCCATGCCAGCCTTTATGAGCACCCGTGGAAAAAGCATGAAAGAAAGCGGAGATTGTCAGAAGAAGAAAACATGGGCAGGATTTTGGCAAAACCTAATTCGATGCCCTAGGATCAATAAAAATATGGATGTTGGATCAATTAGTAAAATCTTTTAGGTCCATTTAGCGAAATTTACATGCACTTGCACAAGAATTATTGAAGAATGGATGCACCTTTGCTTCCTCTTTTGTTTTGTTTATTGGATGATTACAAGAGAACTGAAAGAAAGCATTATTAATGTGGAAAATATGTGATCGATCAGTTGTAAATATGTAGATTTCCAACAATCTGTATTGTTTACCCATGGCAAAATGATATATTTTTTTCTAGCATATCATGTTTTTTAATTAATAATTGTACATTCTAATTATTTTACTTATTTTTTGTGAAGATAATGAAATACACAAATTGATATGAATAAACGTTCTCACATATATATAAAAGGATCTCTAAAAATAGTGATTGTTCCCCTATATATATATATATATATATATATATATATATATATTTAAAGATATAAACCTTTTTTTTTATTAATTTATATATTTACAGATATTATAAATTTATGGTACATATCATAACAAAATATTTTTTTAAGTAAAAATTAAAACATAAATGAATGATAAGTTTAAAATATTAATAACATAATAAACAAAGGCGACCTATTGAAAATGTTGAACTCCATAGTTTAACACCCCATAATTAACATTTCATTCAAATCTCTAATAGATAAGGAATCAAAATTTGTCGTAACTTACCTTTTCTCGAATATCGTAAAATAAGAAGAGGAAACATCTCTCATATTTTTTTTTTCGAAAAATGACTTATTATAACTTTATTAAAAATCCAAAAAAGAAATAAGAAAACATGTTTTATCCACGATGAGGAAGAGTTTAAGACAAAACCTTGCATAAAGTAAATAAATCAACCACCAAATAAAATAAATTTAAAATAACTAACTACACATTTCTCAAATGCCTTATCACACATTAAAATTGTTAGTTTGAGTGATTTTTTTCAAATGAGATACTCCAATTTTGACAAAGTGTCCAATTTTGTTAACTTATTGGAATTCTCCTCCATGTATACATGAGCGAGCTGTTTTCAATAATAATACTCTTCCAAATATGCTCAATAATATCACTTCTTATCTATATATATATATAATGATGCTTAATTTTTAAGTGTCCGGATTGTCGGGTCGAGAGCTGTGGTTAATTTGGATGTATGTGAGAGTAATGGATACTTGGGTCGGATTGTGGGTTGACCCGCCCATAAACTTAAAACGGTTAAAAATAAAATTAAAAATACTATAAGTATGGTTCGAACTTGCAACCTAATAAAACAAGTATAACCTTTTAATCAACTAGGCTAGTAACACTTTATATTTTAAATTCAACCCAAAATTTGATAAACGCGTGACATTTTAACAATATAAGTTCAACTTTTTAACTAACTAATATATATATATATATATATATATATATATATATATATATATATATATATATATATATATATATATAATGAAGCTTAATTTTTAAAATGTCCGGATTTTCAGGTCGAGAACTGTGGTTAATTTGGATATATGTGAGAGTAAATGGATACTTGGGTTGGATTGTGGGTTGACCCGCCCATAAACTTAAAACGGTTAAAAATAAAATTAAAAATGCTATAGGTATGGTTCGAACTTGCAACCTAACAAAACAACTACAACCTTTTGACCAACTAGTCTAATAACACTTTATATTTTAAATTCAACCCAAAATTTGATAAACGCGTGACATTTTAACAATATAAGTTCAACTTTTTAACTAACTAATATATATATATATATATAATGATGCTTAATTTTTAAAGTGTCCAGATGGCCGGGTCGAGAGCTGTGGTTAATTTGGATATATATGAAAGTAAATAGATACTTAGGTCGGATTGTGGTTTGACCCGCCCATAAAAATTTTACCGTAATATTTTTTACGCGGTTTTTTATATTATTACTCGTGCATTTGCACGAGATACATGTTAGTTCTAGTAAAAACTCTTGCATTTATTTCCACCCAATATGATACAGAATGCTAGCAAAACAAAAAACAATGCTTAAACACATTGGAATAGAAACAACTACTTTTTTTATTAATAGTTAACTACTTAATCTCACTCCACTCCTTTGAAACATTAATAATACCCATGGATTTGAAGAACTTAATCAAGAATATAGATAAAAAACGGGCAGCTTCTAAAGGAGTGATCCATATTATCCTCCTCCCCAGGGGCGAAGCCAGGATTTGAAACCTACCCGGGCAAATTTTTTATTAAAAAAATCTATCCGGGCTAGTTTTATAGTTTGCTGTCACCAATGCCTTTTAGCGACGAAAAATAATCTTTTAGCGACGGAAAAAACCAATAACGACGGTAATTTACCGTCGTTATTGATAAAACACATAAGGCTCCCCGGGCTACAGCCCGGGCCAGCTTGCACTTGGCTCCGCCCCTGCTCCTCCCCCACACATAATAGGCATTTTGAATCCGAGATTTTCATATATTGCTTAATTCGATCCCATGTCGAGAGTCTTTTACGAAACACAAGCCACATAATGAGCTGATGCCTATGAATTATCTTTTAGGACAGTACCACATTAAACCAAGAAATCAGATCCCCTCTAGATTGTATGACATCTTAAGCAAGACTCCAAACAAATTTGCCTCCAATTTCAGCTTTCCAATCCCGAGAATCTTTTCGATCACCTAACTGTAAAGAAAGAATATGGTCAAGAATTCTATACTTTCTGGAATACGCCTTACAAGAGTTCCCCAATCCCCATCTGAAATCTCACAAATTGAAACTGTTTGATAGTCCCCTCTGATTCGGATATGCTCGAAATCCTTCTTGAGTATCTTAGATGTTATCACGCATAAGTGGGAGATAATGAATCAAAAATAGAATTTAAAAAAATTAGATTAACTTTGCTCTTTAAGAGTTGCCTTTAAGAGTTGCCGTCTAATTTATTCCTCAAAAAATTAAGAACAAAAATGTTACGTGTAAAATTCATTTTTTTAAATCATATTTTCTGGTTGGGGTGTAACGCTGTTACACGTGAAAAATGACAATGACGTTATGTCTCACGCCAACCAAAACTAACCGTCTCTACTACAAACGATTGAACATTTAGAAAATATGATTTTTACACTTTTATTTAAAATTTTATCCAAATTCGATACAGGTATCTTTATATTGACTGGTTAATAAGAAATGCGTAATAGTACAATATAGGAGAAATTTAAATTTTAGAGAAATCCAAACGCATTTGTAGTTACGATAGGAAGTGAACCTAGAAATACTTAAAAAAATAGAAGTTAGCTTTTCAAATAATTTATATTTTATTTTATAAATATATATATATATATATATATATATTATATATTTTAGAATGCAAAGTTATTGTGGAAAGAAAGAAAATAAATCAAACATTTCTTAAGTATAAATATTTTTGTGTTTGTTTAGAAAAATATCTTTTGCGTTTTTTTTAGAAAAATATTTTAGAATGTTTTTATTTTGTTGAGATTTTTATAAATTAATTTGAGACCTCAAAATAGGGAAACATTAGAAAAAAAAATTAAAATGGGATAATAAACTAGAAAGGAGAATTTGGGACTAATACAAATTTAAATTTTTGGGTTCTTAAAATATTTTTTTTTTAATTTTAATAATATAAGATGAGATATAATTGGTTAATATATTAAAATACGGAAATAAGAGATTGAAAAGGAGATACAAAAGTTATATATATATATATATATATATTTATTGTATATTTAATATTAAAGGAGAAAAAAAGGAAAAATCATAATAATAATAATATAATATTATTAAATATTAAAAAATGTGAAAAAATAGGAGTCCTATAAAGGTGGGGCCTATGCAACTGCATAGGTTGTTTTACCCTAGGGTCGACCTTTCAAACAAGACTTAAGTCATTGGGTTGGGCGGCTGACTAACACGAAAGATAATTTAGGAGCTAGAGTCTAGTAAACGGGCGAGCGATGTAAATGAGTGGTGAACCACGAGTATTTTTAGTCAACGGGCTAAAGAAATAGATCAGTTCATCGGTGGACTATTAGATCGGTGCGCGGGTTGCTGGATCTAGGGTCTCATAAGGTCATTGGGCAGAGCAGGCTATTCAATAACCTTCACTTTCAAACTTTAGTCGGTTCACTCTGGATTTTTGTGGTCCTCGTCAATAGTAAAAAAATCCTATTAAGTCCGAAAAACAGACATTATTGACCGAAAAACAGACCAATTTATTATAAAACATCCAAGAAATTCCAGACGCCAACGAATGATAGGTAGGGCGACACTATTAAAAGAAACACCAATAACGTCCGTTTTTGTTACGAACATCGTTAACCAATAAAGTCCGTTTTTTATTGACAACATTACCTAAGAAAGTCCATTTTTTTATAAACACCATTACCCAATAAAGTTCGGTTTTTTTCTGGACCTCATTAATCCAAATATCAATGCAAACAATATCATTACCATGGTACACCAACCATCACCAGCAACGAAAAAATCAACCAATAGCAACCACATATAATGAAGCAAATGGGTACATATAAAATCAACAATAAATAATTCATTAACTAAATTTATTAAAAGAAAGACAAAGTGATAATTAAAAAAAAATATTGTTCATGACAAATTAATAAAATTGACGATGACAACTATTTTACATCTTCAAGTTCATCATCTTCTTTAAGTTGTAAATTTATTATAAGTAAAATAAATATACCATATTAATATAACAAATAATAATTTAATTAAATAATATGACATAAATTGAAGGCGGTGTAATATGTGGAACTGATATAGATATATTGCCCATGTATAGTAACATCATAACTTTCATTTTTTTTCTTTATTTCAATATGCTCGCTTAATATTTTAGCATCAATTGCTTCTCTTTCTACCAATCTTCTTATTTCATTAGCTTCTTGTTCAACTAATCTCCTTATTTTATAAGATTTTATTAGGATCGGTGTTAACAATAAAGACGGGGTCTGACTACAGTTAACAACTTATGACTTTCAATGACTTTCAATTCGATTTTAACTTTGTTAGAAGTTAAAACCTGTTTTTATTCTTCACAAATTTTTGATAACTCTTGAACAAGTTCAAGTGAGAAAAAACTAGCTAGATTTGAAGCATCAGACAGATGAATGCAATCAACAGAAGGTAAAGAACAAAAAGAGTTTTATAGATGTTCGGAGATAAAACTCCTACGTCACACATTATTCCTCAATAGGAAGGATATTCACTAGAAGACTTTGATTGGTAAGAACACACTACACAAACCCAATAAGAAACCACAAGACTTAACAACTGCCTGCTTATAAACTTCTAACTAACTCTATGCTGAACATAACAACCTATGTTCAACTTACAATGCTGAAATTTCACATAGAAAGAACAATAGACGAATTACAGAGTAGTCACATAGTGGGTAGTTAATTCACTCTTGAGCATGAACGAGATTAAGCAATTAGATAGCAAGAGTGAAGGTGAACTTGAGATCGCAAGGGAGCTTAAGCAAGATATGATCGAGAGTGATTCATCCGTTTTTATTAAGCTTCTATTTATACTTGAAGAGAACCAACAGTCGAATCTTCTTTGTGGACACGTGTCATGTGTTCGTTGGACGACCGCCAATAGTACAATAGTACAACAGACTGTGAGTATGGGGATCGTAGCCGTACAGGACAAATAGTGCGTCAAATATCCTCTAATATTGTGTTGTACTATAGAGATACAACGTGGAAAATTTGAATGATAAACGCATACGTGACAGTCTTTCATTTTTCGAGATTAACTGGCTTGTCAAACTAAAGATAACGAACACGAAAAATGAGATGAGTATCAAGTCAGAAGATGTCTAACTACGCTTCTTCATTAGACCGTGTCTAAAGAAGAAGTTAGATGGCGTCTAACTATGCTTCTTCATTAGACCGCATCTAAAGGAGTTAAACGACGTTTAACCGCGCTTTCCTTAGACTGCGTCTGAAGGAGTTAGACGACGTTGAACCGCGCACTCCTTAAACCACGTCTGAAGGAGTTAGAGTGTTAGACGACGTCTAACTACGCGCACTCATTAGACCACGTCTAGAGGAGTTTAGATGACGTCTAACTACGCGCACTCCTCAGACCACGTCTAAAGGAGTTTAGACGATGTCTAACTACTTGCACTCCTTACACTGCGTCTGAAGGAGTTAGATGCCTTCTAACTGCACTTTCCTTAGACCACATCTAAAGGAGTTAGACCACGTCTAATTACACGCACTCTTTAGATCACGTCTAAAGGAGTTAGACCACGTCTAACAACTCGCACTCCTTAGACCGCGTTTGAAGGAGTTAGACCACGTCTAACAACGCGCTCATTAGACCACATCTAAATGTGTTTAGACGACATCTAACTACACGCACTCCTGAGACCATGTGTAACTACGCGCACATTTCCATCATTTGGGCTCGAATGAGATCCATTCCTGATATAACATCTTGATGAAGCTCTAGGGTGAAAATCTTTGATTCAACATATTGCTCCGATTGTCCATTGAAATTTTCTTTTCTCAAACTTCTTGTACAGAGAGTTAACAATGTTGACTTCATAACTATTTTTATTCATTGTCTTCTCCAATTCTTTTTGAGTAGCAAGAATCGAAGATACATCTTTCTTGCTTAAAATTGAGCCATTCTCAAGTTTAGCCAATCTGGACTACATGTCCAACATATTCTGTTGTATGGAGTACATCGCATATAACATGAAATTACAGAAGTTTTCACTTCCAGGAGAAGTATCTTATGAAGAATGAGCAGTAGAAGAAATAGTATGAGAACAAGCTGGAGCAGTACGAATCTAGCTCACATGCACATTTACTTATAAAGAACGCTCCGGTTCTTTATCTTTAGAAGGAGACGAGGGAGCTTTAGATGCATCCTTGGACTGCTCTTGATCATTGAGAATGTCGGCACACACTAGATGAATACGTTCTAAAATATCTTTTAGAATGAAGAAGTAATTCAATAACTTTGTCAACAATGTCTGTTGGTGTCTTGAATGGGGATGATCGAGGAGAAGGATTTGGACTTTATTTCGATTGAGCTTCATCTGAGGATGATTATGAATCGTTTTTATCAGTTTGTTCCCCCTCAACAGAGGGAATCTTCTCGGAATCTACCTCCTTCAAGGGTTCCCCTGTAGCTTCTAATTCAGGAGACTGATCATCAATCTTTGCTGATTCTTCTTCAACCACTGGAGGTTTTTCTTCTTCAAGAGTAGGAGGAGCCACCTCAGATGTCTCCTTCTGTTGAATATGCGTTTGTAGAGCTTCAACAACAACCTCCTCTTATTCCAAATTGATTTCAGGTTGAACCAAGACAAGGGTCTGTTCAACAATACGCAGGGCCATTAACCGCTTCTCTTCAAAAGATAAGTTTGCCAACTCAATAAGATGGGAAGTAACCTTCTCATCTTCTTATGAAATAGTTTGATCATCTTCAAAGAGATGCATCGGCTCGTCTTCACTTGAATACAAGTCATGAAACACATTCAATCCAGAAGACTCGGTGCCATGAACGTACTGAAGAAAAGTTGAGCAATAGCCATTCATAACCAGATCAAGCCTCTTCAAAGGATTCTACTCTTTAGGAGCATCCCTGTCGAGCGGGTTAAAGTTGTCCTTTCTTGCCTCAATCAGGGGAAAAAGGATACATCCCATAATATTGGCCACAACCAGATCCTTTCTTTTGAGGACTTTAGAGACCTCATCAGTTTTAGCCCATTTCAGGACTCTATTCTCTATTTTTATCAACTTCTTCCATTCTTTCACAATTTCCCTTTTCGAGAAAATCTCATCAAATTGTGTGGCTAACCTTTAGTTCACCTAGGTGTCGAAGATATCGATCTTCTCAATTGCTTTCACCTCAACTTGCTCCATCATAAGATTAACAATACAACTGACTTCCGAAACCTTCTCAGTAGTTTTTGTAGTAATGCCTCTACCCTTTCTAGGAACCACAACTAGTTTAGGAGTGGGCAAAGGTCCTCCAATTGTTATTCCACGAGTGCCCCTTGAGGCTCTAATAATTTCTAAAGTGGATAAAGGCTTCTAAATGGCCCCTTTTGGAAGTTCAAACACAACTCCCTTTCCCTTAACAACAGATTGTTCTTCAACAATCTTAATAGAGAGTGGCTCGACATTAGGTAGAGTGGGAGCCTATTTAGATGATAACACAACTTCAGCAATTAGAGCAATAACCTGCTCTGTTTTAATAACCATACCAGCAGCCTCTATTGATTCTTCGGGGAGGACAGACGATAAGACCCTGTCAAAACATTCACTATTTAGACCAACTGGCTCAACAGTCGGCCTTCAGCTTGTGACATCACATGAACATCAATAATAGGCACTATGGCCAGAGGAAGAAGGAAGTTACCTTAGTAGACTTCTTGGATGGCTTAGATTCCTTAGTCGCCTTAGATGCTTTAGATGCCTTGGACGCCATCGTCTGATCAACGGCAGGATCAGAAGACTTAGACTTCTTTTTTCTTGGACTGAGGGAGGGTGAAAAGGACAAGATAGAAATAGCGGAAAGAGGAGGAAGACCTTCTCTTGACCTAGAGTCATCTACTCTAGAATCCTTCTTCAGCGAACTCTTTTGGCTATTTTTGTTCTAGCCATAGATTCCATTAAAGATTTGGTTCTTTTCTCCCCTGTATACTGAACAGAAGTATCCTGTCGCTTAGACCGAGTGACCGACTAGCCACCCGTCTATTGGCTTGATGAGCCAGAAACCAAGTCCTTCGAGAGCTTCATTCTTGCAAGAGTGCTCTTCATAAAGAAGTTGGTGAATATGCGACTCGGGTTAATAACCTCACTCTCGCTCATATGAACACCCAAATGCTTCATAAACCAGTCGGGTTGGGCTGAGAATCTCACACTTTGCTTGTTTCTTGAGTAAATCAACTAGCAGAGATTGGAGAATAAAGTAGATGCCCAATTGATTTGTATACCTTTAGAAATAACCGTCGTATAGTCAAAACGGTCCTGGCTGTATAGGTCGAACGAACCTGCCCTGCTTTGATGAGCCTTTGCCACAATATCGTTTAGAACGATGAAATGCGGATTTAGGGTTTTCTTCTTCCCATTTAATCTAATTGAAGTGCCATTGTTTGAGAAAATGATCTGCATTTCCGAAATGGTTTTCGCTGAAAGTACTATATCAAAGGTGTGATCCTCTGATGGAAGTTTAAGGAACTTAACATAAAAAGATTCATCGAATGAAATAGATGTTCCATTCACCATCGCCGTAATAGAATCTGCAATCACGTTTGTCGTCTTGAAGAACTCTCGAACTTCTTTCTCATAGAAGACGAACGGACCGCCAAGATATTTCCGGAAACCAGAATACTCTAGAAAGCGAAACATATCGACGATATCCTATTGATCAATAGTGTAAACAGAGTCAAAGTCCACCTGCAAGGTGTTGTGACCAAGAGAAATAGGTTTTTTGTTAGCCATTTGAGAATAGAGGATGAAGATGAACAAGATTTGTTAGAGAGAAGGCGGAGAAAAACTAGGGTTCTTAGAAACTTGTAAGCGTAAAAGCTTCAAGCACATGCATGATGAAAGGATCGGTGGTACCAATAGAGACATGGGTCTGACTATTGATGACAACTTCTGGAAAACGGTTTGATATAAATATTGTTAGGGATTTATATTACTTTCTATTCTTCACAAACCTTTGCAAACTCTTGAAGCGATTCAAGTACAGAAACGTTTTCTTGGGTTTGAAGCTAAGAACGAATGAAAGACTGGAGGATAGAATGTAAAAGACACAAAGAGTTGTTTATGGATGTTCGGAGCAAAACTCTCCTATGTCACCCCTTCTTCTAACCACCAGAAGGATTCACTATACTTTTCTTTGAATCAAATACAGTTTCAATGCTAGCTAACTATTGAACAGAACAGACTTTGTTTAACTTACAGAAGGTTTAAGAATATAACTCAGCTAGATAGGGTTTTGATTCTATATATCTCTTGATGTACAAACTTAGTAAGTAAACAAGCGAGCAATTCGAAAGATTGATTGTGAGTTCGGCAGCTCGTCCGTTGTCCTTGAAGATCTTTAAATAGAGAACAGGTACCAACGGTCGAATCTTCTGCCTTGAAACATGGCAAGCACCCATTGGAAATCCTCCAAAGTACACATGTACAACGAAAACTCTGCACAAAGATCGTGGCCATACCAATCTGGTAGTGCGCCGAATATTCTTCTAGAATTGTCCTCCAAGAAACAAGTAGTGGGAAGAATATTTTCTTACGTGTCATTCATTCATTGGATGCAACTGGCTGTCGTACTGATCTGCACGGATTAGTGGAGCAGGAGTACTAGACATATAGTTGATCGTGGGTAGACAAATGTTAACTTAAATCAACTACTGAAGCGAGGAATTAGATGTGCTCCATTTGACTGCCAAGTCTATTGAAGTTAGACGCCCCCGTCTAATATCAGGATCCATTAGACTACCAAGTCTAATGGAGTTAGAAGGCACGTCTAACTATGTGTCCCTTCAGACTAGTTTCAAGGAGTTAGACTCCCTGCGTCTAATTTTCATCTATTAAACTGCACGTTTAACTACGTATCCCTTCAGACTAGTCTAAAGGAGTTAGACTCCTTGCGTCTAACTTTCATCTATTAGACTACACGTCTAACTACCTCTGTTAGACTGTAAGTCTAACCACGTATCTGTTAGACTGCACGTCTAACTACGTCTTTGTTAGACTACACGTTAACTACGTTTATTAAACTGCACGTCTACCACGAATCTATTAGACTGCATGTCTAACCACGTATCTGTTAGACTACACGTCTAACTACGTATATGTTAGACTGCACGTCAAACTACGTCTGTTGGACTGTACGTGTAACTAAGTCTATTAGACTGCACGTCTAACTACGTATCTGTTAGAGTACACGTCTAACTACGTCTCTGTTGGACTGCACGTCTAACTGCGTCTGTTAGACTACACGTCTAACTACGTTTGTTAGACTGCACGTCTAACCACGTATTTGTTATACTACACGTCTAACTATGTCTGTTAGACTGCACGTCTAACCACCTATATGTTAGACTGCATGTCTAACTACGTCTGTTAGACTACACATCTAATCACGTATCTGTTAGACTACACGTCTAACTACATATCTTTTAGACTACACATCTAACTACGTCTATTAGACTGCACTTCTAACTACGTATGTTAAACTGCACGACTAACTACGTCTGTTAGACTACACGTCTAACTACGTATCTGTTAGACTGCACGTCTAACTACGCCAGTTAGACTGCACGTCTAACTACGTCTGTTAGACTGCACGTCTAACTACTTATTTGTTAGACTAATGTCTAACCACGTATATGTTAGACTGCACGTCTAACAACTTGTCCCTTCAGACTAGTCTTAAGGAGTTAAACTCCTTGCGTCTAACTTTCATCTCTTAAACTGCAAGTCTAACTACGTATCCCTTTAGACTAGTTTGAAGGAGTTAGACTCCATGCGTCTAACTTTCATATGTTAATCTACTTGTCTAACTTTCATCTATTAGACTACACGTCAAACTACGTCTGTTAGACTACACATCTAACCACGTATCTGTTAGACTGCACATCTAACTACGTCTCAGTTAGACTGCATGTCTAAATGCGTCTGTTAGACTGCACGTCTAACTACGTCTGTTAAACTGCACGTCTAACCACGTATCTGTTAGACTACATATCTAACCACGTATCTGTTAGACTGCACGTCTAACTACGTCTATTTGACTGCACGACAAACCACGTATCTATTAGACTGCACGTCTAACTACGTATCTGTTAGACTGTACGTCAAACTACGTCTGCCACATTGCACGTCTAACTACGTCTATTAGACTGCACGTCTAACCACATATCTGTTAGACTGCACGTCTAACTGCGTCTGTTAGACTACACGTCTAACTACGTTTATTAGACTACATGTCTAACCACGTATTTGTTAGACTACACGTCTAACTATGTCTTTTAGACTGCACGTCTAACCACGTATATGTTAGACTGCATGTCTAATTACGTCTGTTAAACTGCACGTATAACTACGTATCTGTTAGGTCAAATTATTTTGACTAAGTGTCAAAGTATCTTGACTATTGGAATTTTGATGATGAGTGTGTATAAAACTTAATTTAATCCGTCTAATCGTTTTTGGTGTAGGTGTATCGAAAATAGGCTATATTAGACTAAGTCTAAATGAGGTTCAATAGACTGATTGGCCATTAGATTCATTGAGTTAGACATGTAATCTAATAGACGTAGTTAGACGTGCAGTCTAACAGATACGTAGTTAGACATGTAGTCTAACAGATACGTAGTTATACGTGCAGTCTAACAGATACGTAGTTAGATGTTTAGTCTAACAGATACGTAGTTAGATGTACAGTCTAACAGACGTAGTTAGACGTGCAGTCTAACAGATACGTATTTAGACGTGCAGTTTAATAAACGTAGTTAGACGTGCAGTCTAACAGATATGTAGTTAGACGTGTAGTCTAACAAACGTAGTTAGACGTGCAGTCTAACAGATACGTAGTTAGACGTCTAGTCCAATAGGCGTAGTCTAACAGGCGTAGTTAGACGTGTAGTCTAACAGACGTAGTTAGACGTACAGTCTAACAGATACGTAGTTAGACGTGCAATCTAACAGATACGTAGTTAGACATGCAGTCTAACGTATGAGAGTTAGACGTGCAGTCTAACTCCTTCAGATTAGTCTGAAGGGATGCGTAGTTAGACATGCAGTCAAACTCCTTCAGATTAGTCTGAAGGGTTGCGTAGATAGACGTGCAATCTAATGTATGAGAGTTAGAAGTGCAATCTAACTCCTTCAGATTAGTCTGAAGGGATGCGTAGTTAGACGTGCAGTCTAACGTATGAGAGTTAGACGTGCAGTCTAAGTCCTTCAGATTAGACTGAAGGGAATCGTAAGTAGACGTGTCGTTTAATCCTATTAAAACAAGTGGTCTAATGAATCCTACTATTAGACGTGGGCGTCTAATTTCATTAGACGAGGTCGTCTAAGTGAAATACGTCTAACGTCATGCTTAAGCAGTTGCTTGAAGCTAACACACGTCTACCCATGATCAACTAGCTGTACGCTACTCCTACTCCACTTTCTAGTGAAAATCAGTACGACAGCCAGTTGCAACCAATCGGTTAATGCCACATAAGAAAATATTATTCTTACTACTTGTTTTTGCAGGAATATCCTAGAAGAATATTTGGCGCACTACCAGATTGGTACGGCCACGATCCTGGTGCTCAAAGCTGTGTACTATGGAGGCATTCTAATGGAAGCGTTTTACGTGTCATTATGGAAGATTCGACCGTTGGTACCTGTTCCTTATTTAAATATCCTCAAGGACAACGTAAGAAGTGTCGGAAAATGCTGCTAGAAATAAAGATTAATCAATTTACGCATATAAACTAAAATACGAAAGAGCTGCTTTCTTGCTTTACTATGTGTTTATCAAGAGAAGTGAGAATTAAAGCATTGTTTTAGCTTAGTGATATACTTCATCATATTGTAAGTTGAACAGAGTCTGTCTAGTTTAATAGTGAGCTAATCGTGCGACTGTATTTGATTCTAAGAAACTTATAGTGAATCCTTCTGGTGGTTGGAAGAAGGGGTGACGTAGGAGAGTTTGCTCCGAACATAAAGATCTTAATCATGTCTATCATCAACGAGATCCCCATTCTGTCAAAGGACAACTGAGAATATTGGATGATGAGAATGCAAGCTCACTTGGCTGCTCTTGATTGTGATATGTGGAGCGTCATTACCGATGGCCCCATAAAGATTTCGAAGCCAATATGTGAGTGGACTACTGAAGATAAGATGGCCAAGAACCTGGACAATGTGGCCAAAAATATTCTGCATCAATCGATCAACATGAACATATTCTACGAGATCAAGTCCTAGTCCTTTGTTAAAGAAATATGGGAGAAGCTGACTCAGATCTATGGTCAAAATGTTCAAGCCAAGAAGAATTAGAAGGACCAGAAAGTTTCATGTGTGTTGAAAACAAATCCAAATGGGCCGATAGTGATTCAGAGGATTCTCCTACTGAAAAAGAGACTATAGCTGTAACATGCTTGATGGCAGATGATCAATCTAAGGTAAATGATGTTTTTACACCAGAATTTACCAATGAAGAGTTAACTACTGCACTCAATGAAATGGGTATTGAGTAAAAGAAGTTATCAGATTCATTTTATGAAATGAAAGTAAGATATAAGGCTAATATTTCTTTTTCACTTAAAACTTCTGAAACTAATCTTTTTGAAAAGAAAGTAATAGAGATTTCATCTGAGAATGAGATACTCAAAGAACAGATTCAAACTTTCTTCTGAAAACAAACGGTTAAAC
Organism: Impatiens glandulifera; assembly: GCF_907164915.1. NCBI lineage: Eukaryota > Viridiplantae > Streptophyta > Magnoliopsida > Ericales > Balsaminaceae > Impatiens > Impatiens glandulifera. The sequence goes on from NC_061864.1 coordinate 44,543,748, forward strand.
TATGTTGTAAGTGCCTGGACAAGGTCTAGAGAAGCTGTCAAACATCAGATTAGTCTGTTGAAACCTGCTGGATCTAGATCTGGTTTAGGATTTGATGGCAATGACCCAAACCAGGCATGCAAAGAGTCAAACTTAGCAAATGACAAGTTTAAGCCTATAAACTTTGTCAAAGGGAGTTTAACTGACAGTGAATCTGATCCAGTTCATGATGAATTAGCTTTGAAGAATGAAATAACTTATGTTCCGCCGACTATTAGCTGGCTGAAAAATATGTTAGAAGCAGCTAGCAAGTCTAGCAATCTAAAACTTGGCAAGAAGTCATGAATTTCTAAAAAAAATAATCTTCAAAGACTAAGGGATCAGTGGCTAACAGGAAGGCGTCTGCTATGTCAAAATCATACGCATTAATTACCGCACAAAATGAGAAATCCATCAGAATAACTTAAATATGGATTCCTAAGGGACTGATTGACCAATGACCCAATTAAATGCGGGTACTAAAAGATTGTAAATATTGTTTTGTGTAGGTACAAGTGAATGATGGTCTCGAGGAATCTGTGTGGTATCCCGATAGCGGCTATTCCAAGCATATGACAAGAAATAGACTCTTCTCACTGATATAGCAAATTGTTCTAGACATAAGATCACTTTGTGTGACAACAAGAAGGGTAAGACCATGGGTAAGGGTAAGATTATCCATGGTATTCTAACCATTAATGATGTGCTACTTGTTGACAATCTATGCTATAACCTAATTAGTATTAGTCAGTTATGTGATTATGGTCTATACGTTGATTTTCAAACTCATGCATGTCTAGTTAATGATCAACATGGGAATACTTTATTAACAGGTAGTAGAGTAGGAAATTCATATAAAATGAATTGGAAAAAAGAATCTTCTGATCCTATGTGCATGATTGCCAAAAATGACCAAATATGGTTATGGCATAAAAGGTTAAACCATCTGACTTTTAAAACCATCAACAATATTTGTTTAAACAACTTAGTTATTGGTTTACCTAAACTTCAGTTTTCTAAGGACAAGGTGTGTTCTGCTTGCCAGTTAGGCAAACAAGGCAGATCGTCGTTCAAAAGTAAAGGGAAATCTCAATCCAGCCGCTGCTTAGAATTGTTACACATGGATCTGTTTGGTCCAATTCCTGTAAAGAGCTTAGGAGGAATGAGATTCGCCCTAATTGTCATTGATGATTTTTCACGATTTACATGGGTAGCATTTTTACCATCAAAGCATAAAACTGCTGAAAACTTTATTAGAATATTTAAAAGAATTTAGAATCAGAAATCTTTGAATATTGTTTGCATTAGAAGTGACCAGGGAACTGAGTTCACAAACAGATACCTCTTATCTTATCTCGAGGAGTCCGGGATTAAGCACGAGTTATCTAGTGCCAGAACTCCGCAGCAGAATGACATTGCTGAGAGAAGAGTGAGGATTCTGAAGGAAGCAACGATATTTATGCTAGCTGAATCAGACGTTCCTTAGAGGTTCTGGGTAGAAGCCATAAACACAGCTTATTACACATAAAATCAGTCAATAATTAACAAACGTTTTGATAAAACATCGTATGAAATGTATTACAGGAGAATTCACACAGTTTCATACTTCAAAATATTAAGGTGTAAATGTTTTATTCATAACACTGGAAAGATTTATTTATCTTTCCTACTTTTGATGCTAAAGGTGATGTTGAATTCATGCTACGATATTCCTCAGTAAGCAAGGCTTACAGAGTATATAACAACATAATACAAACTATTGAGGAATCCCTTCATGTAGTCTTCGATGAGCCTATTGAGAGAAAATCCATTGATCCCATTGACCTTGTTAACATACTAGAAGCGAAGAGTCTTGAGTCTATAAGTGAGGAAGAAGCTCTAGATAAACAGATTTCGTTGACTGACCCTGTGGCTAATCCAGTTGAAATTCAACTAGACGTACAAACTCATGTTCAACAAACTGTTGAGAGTTCAGACGTCGCAGAGTCACCTATTCAGTCGACCAATCCCTTTGGATCCAACTTCAAATGGAACAAGAATCATCCAGCAAAATTGATCATTGGAAATCCTTTCTCTCCTCAAAGGACAAGACGTCAATTGATGGATGAAATGGCCAATTCTGCCTTTATTTCTCCGATTGAACCCAAGAAAGTTGGTGAAGAAGTGGTTGATCCAGACTGGATCAATGCCATGCAGGAGGAGTTAAACCAATTTGTGAGAAATAAAGTGTGGCATTTAAATCCTAAACCGACTGATTAGTCAGTCATAGGAACAAGATGGGTCTTTAGAAACAAGCTTAGTGAAGATGGCTTAGTTATTAGAAACAAAGCCCGTTCAGTTGCTCAAGGATACAGACGGGAGGAAGGTATCGACTTTGATGAGTCTTTTGCCTGTAGCAAGACTTGAGGCAATTAGAATCTTTCTAGCATATTCATCATTTAAGAATTTTAAAGTCTTTCAAATGGATGTGAAAAGTGCATTTTTAAATGGTAAATTAAATGAAGATGTTTATGTTGAGTAGCCCCTGATTTTGTAGATCATACTTTACCAAATAATGTTTATAAACTTGACAAAGTTTTGTATGGTCTGAAACAAGCTCCTAAAGCTTGGTATGACACTTTGACTGAATTTATGTTTGATCATGACTTTGTTATTGGAACTTTTGATAAAACATTGTTTAGATTCACTAAAGACTCTCACATTCTGCTTCTTGAAATATATGTTAATGATATTATATTTGGATCAACTAACCCCAAGTTGTGTGAGAAATTTGCCAAGTTGATGCAGGACAAATTTAAATAGAGCATAATGGGAGAATTAACTTTCTTCCTCGGTCTTCAAGTTCGTTAGTTGGAGAAAAGGAACATTCATCAATCAGGCCAAGTATACCAAAGAGTTACTAAAGAAGTTTGGGATGGAGAACTGTTTTGCTGCAGCCACTCTAATGAGCTCCTCTAGTAAATTGGACAAAGATGAAGGTGACCAAAGTGTTGATGTCATTACATATAGAGGTCTAATTGGGTCATTGCTCTATGTTACTGCCAGTAGATCAGATATTCAATTTGCAGTTGGTGTCTGTGGAAGATTCTAGGTTAATCCTAAACTTTCTCACTTTACTACTGCTAAACGCATTCTGAAATATTTAAAGGGAACTATAAATGTGGGACTGTGGTATCCGAAGGATTCCAGTTTCAATTTAACTAGTTTCTCAGATTCAGATTATGTAGGATGCAAAATTGATAGAAAGAGCACGAGTGGAACTTGCCAGTTCCTTGGAGATCGTCTTATCTCATGGTTTAGCAAGAAGCAGACGTCGGTTGCCATGTCTACAGTTGAAGCCGAATACCTTGTTGTTGGCAGTTGTTGCTCTCAGCTCTTGTGGGTTCAACAACAGCTTAGGGACTATGGGATTGAGGCTGAAGAATCTCTAATTTTCTGTGACAACACAAGTGCTATCGCAATCACCTACAATCCAGTTCTGCATTCTCGAACAAAGCATATCGAAATTAGGCATAACTTTATCCGAGAGCATGTCAATCAGAAGCAGATTCGTCTTGAATACATCCCAACAGATCAACAAACTGCAGACATATTCACCCAGCCTCTACCCGAAGCTAAGTTTTATCATTTTAGAAACATTTTAGGACTTGTTGATCTTGATTGATATTGTTATGTACATAAATTGAGGGGAACATGTTGTTCAAACGTAACTGGACAGACAAGAAGACAGAGGTCTTAATATGCCCAATGGACTAAAATCTTAAGAAGTATAACTACTTAGACGTACGTCTACTCAAGCAGATTTATCTTCTTTCGGGAACTCATGTCTTGGTTAATTAACCTGTGCGGTTAGACGTATACGTCTAATAGACGTTAGACGTTTTTATGATAAGAGCAGTGAAAGCTCACGTCTAACCAAACACATGTGCAACACGTGGTGTTTATGCGTAATTAGACGTCTACATCTAATAGACGATTAGACGTTTATAAGACAAAATTGATTAGACGATAATGTCTAATAGACGGATTTCCCAATTAGAAGTGAAGAATGTGAAAAGTAGAATAAATGTCTAACTACTTGTGTATTTAGACTTTTCATCTTCTAGCTATCTGGACAGTTGTCATCTGCATATGTATCTGTCTATGTACCTTTTCTCGTCAAAAATAAATTAGTCACTTCTCAATAAATTGAAGATAGGTGTCTCTCAAATTGTCAAAAGTGACTGATATTTCTGATTATTTCTTCTATACGTCTAATATTAATTATGAAGTTTCATGATTAATATTAATGGATAGTTGTGTCCCTTGGGAATAGGTTTTTTGAGATTTTTGACGGTTGGAATGATTATTAAACATTTATTGCTATTCGTTAGCTTTCTAATATTTAATGAATGGCGTCACTCAAATGGTTGAGTACTCCTAAATTCTTTTCTCTCTCTCTAGAACTCGAATTGTCTAAATTCTTGTTCTCGTTTGTGCATCTTGCCAAAATGTCTTTCTTCCCTGTAAAATCCTTGATAGTAGATTTCAAATCGATCTCTACACTAACGAATCCTGGAATGGTTCAAATGTTTGAATCATTGAAAGCCACTAGGTTGAAGAGATTCCTTCGCCCTCACTGCATTTATCACAAACAAGTTGTTCGTGAGTTTTTCAAAACTGCCAGCTTCTATAACAACAAATACATTTGTGCGACTATTCTTGGCAGAATGATCTGCTTCGATGAACTAACATTCGATTTGTTCTTCAGACTCCCAACCGAAGGAATCCATGAGTTTCCTTCTTCCTCCAGCGAGATCCTGTCTGAAATGATGAATGTCTTTTCAGATGAAATCGTCGAAGGAGAAACCCTTCTTGTTGAGTATCACGGGAAAAGTAACTACTTAAAAGTTGAGTTTGCCCTACTCAACGATATCATCTCGAAATCCCTTCTCGCAAAAGACTCCTCCTACATCTATTGTACGAAGGTCTTTGAAATAATGGTGGCCATCACAAGGGGTGTAGCCATCAACTGGTCAAAATTCCTCTTCAACAACCTAGTTAGAATGATTTCCGCCCGGAAGAAGATCTTCGGGTATGACAGTCCTCTTTTCTCTTTCCTTTGTCGTATTCTTGATGAACCTGGTCACGGGTTCCATTCCTCTTCCAAAATCTTGAACATCGAGACGGTTCTCGCTTATGTTCTTAAGGTGAACAGGCTCAGATCGAAGAAGAGAAACAGGGACAAGCTTAACTCGGCTCTATATTTTGCCTAGAGTCCGCTATTGATTCTCTTCCTAGATGATGTTAAAAAGGGGGAAGAGAGAAAGGAGGATAGGAATTTTTTTTGGATTGTCTTGTGTTGCTCTGAAATTATTTCGTTTTGTTGTTTTTGAAAGGTGTTTGTGTATTTTTCTGTTGAAAAACATTCCTGATTTTGCATTTATCTGATTATGGTATTGATTGCATCGCTCATATAATCTTTTTGTTATCTATGCAATGTTTTAACATCATCATCAAAAGGGAGAAATTGTTGGGTCAAATTATTTTGACTAAGTGTTAAAGTATCTTGACTATTAGAATTTTGATGAGGAGTGTGTATAAAACTTAATTTAAGCTGTCTAATCGTTTTTGGTGTAGGTGTATCGAAAACAGGATATATTAGAGTAAGTCTAAATGAGGTTCATTAGACTGATTGACCATTAGATTCATTGAGTTAGAAGTGTAGTCTAACAGACGTAGTTAGACATGCAATCTAACAGATACGTAGTTAGATGTGTAGTATAACAGACGTAGTTAGACGTGCAGTCTAACAGATACATAGTTAGGCGTGCAGTCTAACAGAGACGTAGTTAGACGTGCAATCTAACAGACGTAGTTAGACGTGCAGTCTAACAGACGTAGTTAGACGTGCAGTCTAAAAGATACGTAGTTAGATGTGCAGTCTAACAGATACGTAGTTAGACGTGCAGTCTAACAGACGTAGTTAGACGTGCAGTCTAACAAACATAGTTAGACGTGCAGTCTAACAAACGTAGTTAGACGTGCAGTCTAACAGATACGTAATTAGACGTGTAGTCTAATAGACGTAGTTAGACGTGTAGTCTAATAGATATAGTTAGACGTGTAGTCGAATAGACATAGTTAGACGTGCAATCTAACAGATACATAGTTAGACGTGCAGTCTAACAGATACGTAGTTAGACGTGCAGTCTTACGTATGAGAGTTAGACGTGCAGTCTCACTCCTTCAAATTAGTCTGAAGGGATGCGTAGTTAAACGGACAGTCTAACATATGAGAGTTAGACGTGCAGTATAACTCCTTCAGATTAGTCTGAAGAGATGCGTAGTTAGACGTGTAGTCTAACAGATACGTAGTTAAACTAGCATTCTAACAGATACGTAGTTACACGTACAGTCTAACGTATGAGAGTTAAACGTGAAGTCTAACTTCTTCAGGTTAGTCTGAAGGGATGCGTAGATAGACGTGCAATCTAATGTATGAGAGTTAGACGTGCAGTCTAACTCCTTCAGATTAGTCTGAAGGGATGCGTAGTTAGACGTACAGTCTAACTTCTTCAGATTAGTCTGATGGGAACCGTAATTAGATGTGTCGTCTAATCCCATTAGACCATGTGGTCTAATGGATCCTGCTATTAGACGTGGGCGTCTAATTTTATTAGACGAGGTCGTCTAAGTGAAATACGTCTAATGCCATGCTTAAGTAGTTGCTTGAAGCTAGCACACGTCTACCCACGATCAACTAGCTGTACGCTACTCCTACTCCACTTTCCAGTGGAGATTAGTACGACAGCTAGTTGCAACCAATTGATTAATGTCACGTAAGCAAATATTCTTCCAACTACTTGTTTTTGCAGGAATATCCTAGAAGAATATTTGGCGCACTACCAGATTGGTACGGCCACGATCTTGGTGCTCAGAGTCTGCTGTGTACTATGGAGGCGTTCTAATGGAAGCTCGCCACGTGTGATTATGGAAGATTCGGCCGTTGGTACATGTTCCTTATTTAAACATCCTCAAGGACAACAGAAGAAGTGCCAAAAACTATGGCTGGCATTACAGATTAATCCATCTACGCATACAAACTAATATACGAAAGAGTTGCTTTGTTGCTTTACTGTGTATTTATCAAGAGAGAGTGAGAATCAAAGCATTATTTTAGCTGAGTGATATACTTTATCATATTGTAAGTTGAACAGAGTCTGTTCTGTTCAATAGTGAGATAATTGTGCGACTGTATTTGATTCTAAGAAACTTAGAGTAAATCCTTCCGATGGTTGGAAGAAGGGGTGACGTAGGAGAGTTTGCTCCGAACATCCATAAACAAACTACTGTGTCATTTACATTCTGTCATCTTCTCATTCTTAGTTCTTAGCTTCAAACCTGAGCAAACGTTTCCGCACTGAATCGTTCAAGAGTTTGCAAGGGTTTGTGCATAATAGAAAGTGATTTAAATCATTAATAGGATTTCTATCAAACTGTTTTCTTAAGCCGTCATCAATAGCCAGACTCCGTCTCTATCGATTACGCCGATCCTATCAGTATATGTTAGACTGCACGTCTAACTACATATCTGTTAGACTGCACGTCTAACTATGTCTGTTAGCCTGCATGTTTAACTACGTCTTTTAGAATCACGTCTAACTACGTCTGTTAGACTGCACGTCTAACTACGTCTGTTAGACTGCACGTCTAACGACTTATCTGTTAGACTACACGTCTAACTACGTATCTGTTAGACTGCATGTCTAACTACGCATCTATTAGACTACACGTCTAACTACGTGTCTATTAGACTGCACGTCTAACTACATGTCTATTAGACTACACGTCTAACTGCGCACGTCTAATAACCAACACGTCTAATGAACCTGATTCAAGCTAAGTCTAACTTAACACGTTTTGATGTACCTGCACAAAAACAATTAGGCGAATTAGTTTCATTCTTATTTAAGTTTTACACAAGTTCATCATCAAAATACCGTTAGTCAAAATAATTTGACCCTTAGTCAAAATAATTTGACCCAACAATTTCCCCCTTTTTGATGATGTTAAAACTTAAATAAAAGATTAGAATAGTATAAGAATATTCAATAATGCAGTAGATAGAAACAGACTGTTCATATTTCATAGCAAATGATAGCTTGATTCTAAACAACAAGAATGTTTTTTAAAAATAAATAAAGAAAAACATTCAAAAACATCAAAAGATTTCCTTCCCCCTAAATCTAAGGCTAATCTTTTCCCTCTTTCCCCCTTTTTAACATAATTCGGAAAATGAGTCTACGGCCAAGTCTAAGGCTAAATACAAAGCCGAGTCAGAGGCTTCCCTGTTTCATTTCTTTGACCTAAGCCTACCCACCCAAAGAACATAGTCAAGAACCTTTGGGCTGTTCAAGACTTTAGTTGGATTGAACTGAAACCAGTGACCAGGTTCAACGAGGAGACAACAAAGGAATGCGCTAAGGGGAGCATCGTAACCGTAGATCTTCGTTCGAGAGGAAATCATTTTTACAAGATTGTTGAAGAGGAATTTCGACTAGTTGATGGCTACACCTCTTGTGATGGCCACCATTATTTCAAAGACTTTCGTACACTAGATGTAGGAAGAGTCCTTTGCAAGAAAGGATTTTGAGATGATGTCGTTGAGTAGGGCATACTCAACCTTCAGACAATTACTCTTTCTGTGAGAGGCAACCGGAAGGAGTTGCCCTTTAAAGTATTGATCTGAGAAAACGAACACCATCTCAGACAAGATTTCATTAGAGTTAGAAGGAAACTCATAGATCCCTTCGGTTGGAAGTCTGAAGAACATGCCAAATGTTTCTTCAGAGAAGCAGATATTTTTGCCAAGTACATTCTCATGAATATACTTGTTATGATGAAAACCAGCAGTTTCAAAGAATTCACGAACCGCCTGTTCGTGAAAAATGCAGTGGGTACGAAGAAATTTCTTGAGCCTAGAGGCTTTGGATCACTAAGGTGGAGACAGACTTAGTCTTTTTGTAGAGATTTTTGAGAGAGAAGACATTTTAGCAAGATGAGCATAGGATCATGGCGATTCGAATGCTAGAGAGAGAATCGAGGATTCAGAGATACTCAACCCTTTGAGTATGACCGTTTATTAAATACAAGAAGGCTAACGTGTGAATATTAACTTCATGATTATACGAACCGTCAAAAACTTCAAAAACCTATTCCCAAGAGACGCAGTTATCATTTAATATTAATCATGAAATAGTACTATTAATATTAGATGTATAGTGGAAAGTTATCAGAAATTTTAGTCACTCTTTAAACATTGAAAGACACCTGTCTTCAATCCATTTGAGAAGTGACTGGTTTATTTTTTGCGAGAAAAGTACATGGACAGATACAGTGGCAGTGCACAACTGTCCCAATAGCCAGAAGATGAACAGTCTAAGTACACAAGTAGTTAGACGTCTAATTTACTTTCCACATTCTTTACTTCTAATTTGGATATGCGTCTATTAGACGTTAACGTCTAATCATGCTTGTCTTATAGACGATCACAAGTCTATTAGACTTAGAACGTCTAATTACGCATAAACACCACGTGCTAGACGTGTGTTCGTTATACGTGAGCTTCCAATTTCTCTTGTCTTATAAACGTCTAAGCGTCTGTTAGACATCGACATCTAACCGCGCAGGTTATTAACCAAGACATGAATCCAAATGAAGATAAAAAATACTTGAGCAGACATACGTCTAAGTAGTTATGCTTCTTAAATTACTGATCCATTGGACGTATTGATACCTTTGTCTTCTTATTTTTCTAGTTACATTTGAACAATAGGTTCTCCCTCAGTTCATGCATATAATAAAATCAGTCAAGATCAACAAGTCCTAAAATATTTTTAAAGTGAGAAAACTTAGTCTCGGGTAGAGGCTTCGTGAAGATGTCTACAGTTTTTTAATCTATTAAGATGTATTCAAGGAGAATCTGCTTCTAATTGACATTCTCTCGGATGAAATGATGTCTGATTTCGATGTGCTTTGTCCGAGAGTGCAAAACTAGATTGTAGGTGATCGCAATAGCACTTGTGTTGTCGCAGAAAATTGGAGATTCTTCTACCTCAATCCCATAGTCCCTTAGCTGTTATTGAACCCACAAAAGCTGAGAATAACAACTACCTGCAGTAAGGTACTCTACTTCAGCTGTAGACGTAGCAACCGGCGTCTGCTTCTTGCTGAACCATGAGATAAGACGATCTCCAAGGAATTTACAAGTTCCACTCGTGCTCTTTCTATCAATTTTGTACCCTGCATAATCTGCATCTAAGAAGCTAGTTAAATTGAAACTGGAATCCTTCGGATACCACCGTCTCACACTTTGAGTCCCCTTTAAATATTTCAGAATGCGTTTAGCAGTAGTAAAGTGAGAAAGTTTATGATTAGCCTGGAATCTTTCACAGACACCAACAACAAATTGGATGTCTGGCCTGTTGGCAGTGAAGTAGAACAAGGATCTGATAAGTCCTCTATAGGCTATGTTATCTACACCTTGACCACCATCATCTTTGTCTAGCTTATAAGAGGAGCTCATTAGAGTAGCTATAGCAGAGCAGTTCTCTATACCGAACTTCTTTAGCAACTCTTTGGTGTACTTGGTTTGATTGATGAAAGTTCTTTTCTCTAGTTGATGAACTTGAAGGCCGAGGAAGAAGGTTAATTTTCCCATCATGCTCATTTCAAATCTGTCCTGCATCATCTTGGCAAATTTCTCACACAATTTGGGGTTAGTTGATCCAAATATAATGTCATCAACATATACTTGAACAAGTAGGATGTGACAATCTTTAGTAAATCTAAACAGTATTTTATCAACAGTTCCAATAACGAAATCATGATCAAACAAAAATTTAGTCAAAGTATCATAGCAAGCTCTAGGAGCTTGTTTCAAACCATATAAAGCTTTGTCAAGTTTAAAAACATGATTTGGTAAAGTATGATCTACAAAACCAGGTGGTTGCTCAACATAGACATCTTCATTTAGTTTACCATTTAAAAATGCACTTTTCACATTCATTTGAAAAACTTTAAAATTCTTAAATGATGCATAAGCTAGGAAGATTCTAATTGCCTCGAGTCTAGCTACATGTGCAAAGGACTCATCAAAATCGATGCCTTCCTCCTGTCTGTATCCTTGAGTAACTAAATGGGCTTTGTATCTAATAACTAGGCCATCTTCACTAAGCTTGTTTCTAAAGAACCATCTTGTTTAATGACTAATTGATCAATCGATCTTGGAGTTAAATGCCACACTTTATTTCTCATAAATTGGTTTAACTCCTCCTGCATAGCATTGATTCAATCTAGATCAAGCACTGCTTCACCAATTTTCTTGGGTTCAATTTGAGAAATAAAGGCAGAACTGTCCATTTCATCCATCAATTGACGTCTTGTCCTAAGGAGAGTTAGGATTTCCGATAATCAATTCTAGTGGATGATTCTTGTTCCATCTGAAGTTGGGTCCTAAAGGATTAGTCATCTGACCAGATGACTCCACGATGTCCGAACTCTCAACATTTTGTTGAACAGGAGTTTGAACGTCTAGTTGGATTTCAACCGGATCAACCACATGATCAGACAACGAAATCCGTTTAGCCAGAACTTTATCCTCACCCATAGACTCAAGACTTGTCGCTTCTAATCTGTTAGAAATATCAATGTAATCGATGGAATTATTTTCAACGGACTCATCAAAAACAACATGTAGGGACTCCTCAATAGTTTGAGTTCTGTTGTTAAATACTCTGTAGGCCTTGCTTACTGAAGAGTATCCCAGCTTGAATCCAGCATCTGCTTTAGCATCAAATGCGGTTAGAAAATCCTTCCCGTTGTTATGGATAAAACATTTACACCCGAATACTTTCAAGTATGAAACTGTAGGAATTCTTCCATAAAACAGTTCATAGAGTGTTTTATCAAAAAGTTTGTTAATTATTGACCGAATTTGTGTGTAACAAGCTGTATTTATGGCTTCTACCCAGAATCTATGAGGAATAACTGATTTAGCAAGCATAGATCTCACTGCTTCTTTTAGAGCCCTCATTCTTCTCTCAGCAATGTCATTTTGCTGTGGAGTTCTGGAACTAGACAACTCGTTCCTAATATCAGACTCCTCGAGATAAAAGGATAGGCGTCTGTTGGTGAACTCAGTTCTCTGATCACTTCTAATGCAAGCAATATTTAAAGGTTTCTGATTCTGAATTCTTCTAAAGATTAATCAAATTTTCAGCAGTTTTATCCTTTGATTATAAAAATGCTACCCATGTAAATTGTGAGAAATCATCAATAACAATTAGGGTGAACCTCATTCCTCTTAGGCTCTTTACAGGAATTAGACCAAACAGATCCATGTGTAACAGTTCTAAGCATCGGCTGGATTGAGATATCCCTTTACTTTTGAACGATGATCTTCCCTGTTTGCCTAACTGGCAAGCATGACATACCTTATCCTTAAAAAACTCTAGTTTAGGCAGACCGAACACTAAGTTATTGGAACATATGTTATTGATGGTTTTAAAATTTAGATGGTTTAATTTTTTATTCCATAACCATTTCTTGTCATTCTTGGCAATCATGCACATATGGTCAGATGTTTTATTTTGCCAGTTCATTTTATAGTAGTTTCCTACTCTACTTCTAATTAATAAAGTATTACCATGTTGATCCTTAACTAGGCATGCATGAGTTTGGAAATCAACTGACAAACCGTTATCACATAGTTGACTAATACTAATCCAGTTATAGCATAATTGTCAACAAGTAACACGTCATTAATGGTTAGATTACCATGGATAATCTTACCCTTACCCATGGTCTTACCCTTCTTGCTGTCACCAAAAGTGATCTTAGGTCTAGAGCAATCTGCTATATCAGTAAGAAGTCGTCTGTTTCCTATCATATGTCTGGAACAACCGTTGTCCAGATACTAGACAGAATCCTCCAGGAAATCACTCACATGTACCTATACAAAATAATATTTACAATCGTTTGGTACCCACATTCACTTGGGTCCTCGGTCAATCAGTCCCTTAGGAATTCATATTTGAGTTATTTTGATGGATTTTCCATTTTGTGTTGTGATTAATGCGTATGATTTTGACATAGCAGACGCCTTCCTACTAGCCTTTGATCCCTTAGCTTTTGAAGATGATTTTTGTTAGATAAAATTAGACCGGTTAATAGAACTTAACACAAATAAACTTCCTATGCAGGAACAGACAAAGAACCGGACCGGTCAAAGTACTCAACCGGATTAAGAAGTTCCACCGGTCAAGTTATCAAACCGACCAGAAACATGACCGCACAAAGAAGGCAAGATCGGTCAAAACCGAAGGCCGGAAACACCAGATAGTCGGTCATTAACCGATTAGAAGCCAAAGCAATAACCGGAAGCCATCCGGTTAAGACAAATAACCGACCAGCATAAGAAGATACTTCGGGTATCTGTTGAGAATGATACCAAAGGAACAGACTGAACATTTCCATATTCATACAAGTCTGAGGACAGTCTGCAGGTTACAGAAAACCGTCCTACAAGATCTTTCCACTTTAGGATAAATCAGAAAGGCAATCTTCCAAGTATAGACAACTGCCTAACCGACAGTTACCACATTGAGTAAAAGACAAACCTAGCCGGTTTGACCTACATACTGGAAGAACAGACCACCAGGTCTGAAAAGTTGACCTCCAGGTCTGAATCACTGAACCTCTGCTCAACCAATCAAATTCAAGGAAATGAAATGTGACTGTTGGCACATTTCACCTATAAAAGGAGGAGCTGAAGAGGAGTAAACGCAGGACACATTGGACAATTAATTTACAAGTGATAAGATTGTGTTCTATTTCTAGAAAAGCTTAAGTGCTAAGTTGAAGTGTGTATTTACAATTTCGGTTAAAATTGTACGGGTGTTATCGAGCAGGAAATAAGTCTCGATCGGATTGTGTTTGTGTATTCCTTAGTGAATATCCTTCTCGCAGTTTCGAGAGGAAGGGGTGACGTAGGAGTTTTATCTCCGAACATCCATAAAAACTTGTCTTGTTATTTACTTTCTGCCGGTTCTACATTCTAATCGATCTGTACTAACCTACCCACACCGCTTTAACCGACTCTACACTACCTAAACCGAATCACCAAGTTACAAAACCGACCCAGTAACTTCCAAACCTGTCTTTTCTGAAACCGGTTCTGCCTATCTCGTGAGTGTGCTGCTTCAACCTGAAACAAACCTCTTCCGCGCTTGAACCTGGTTCAAGGGTTTGTGACAGTTTGTGTAGTATTGAAACCCCGGTGTTAATCTCTAACCGGATTAATCACCACCTTTGAGTGAGACGCGTTAACCGGCCTAATCCCGGTCCTCCAGCCGCGACCTAGATCCTAACAATTGGTATCAGAGCAGTTAGTCTCAATACTCAAGCAAGCATGTCTTTCGATAGGCCACCAATGCTAGAAGGTGATGACTTTGCCAACTAGAAGGCACACATGTACCTACACTTAATCACCATGGATGATGAGATGCAGTTCATAATAGCCGAAGGACCGATAATCATTGATAAGGACATGAAGGATTGGACAGCGGAAGACAGGAGAAGAAATAATCTGGATAACCATGCCAGAAACCGGATCTCCAATGGTGTGGACAGAAACACGTACTGCAAGATTAGAGACTGCAAAACCGCAAAGGAAACATGGGAAACGGTTATACAGATTCATGAGGGAAATGAAAGAACCAAGGAAAACAAGGTAATGGTAGCTACTTAGAAGTTTGAAAGTATCAAGATGAAACCGGGAGAAACAATGAGAGAGTACAGTGACCGGTTCACAGGTGTGTTAGATGAGCTAGCAACTCTTGGCAAGAGGTATGATAACAAGGAGGTCATCATGAAAGCGTTAAGATCTCTTCCAAGTGCTTGGGACATAAAAACCATGGTAATGAGGGAATCAAACTGCCTAAGTAAGATGAAACTACACGATGTATTCGAAGACCTTAAGGCATATGAGTTCGAAATGAGATCTAGGACTGAAGAAGAAGTTTCAGCCTCAACCTCAACCAGAGCACTAATCACATCCACAGAACCGGTTGCACCTGCATCGATCAGAACCGCCGAACAGTTCACCGAGGACGCCATGGCAATGCTTGCACAGAAATTTGGGAGGTTCATGAAAAGGAGACAACCGACAAACAACTACAACTATGGTGATAAATTTAATGTAAGACGCTATAACTGTAACTGTTTGGGACATTTCAAGTGGGAATGCAGAAAACCGAGGAGGGATGACCGGAAACCGGATAATCAAAATAACCGAAATAACTATCAACAAACCGGTGAAGGAAGTGAGGTTCAGAAAGCACTGATAGCCGATGATGGAGGAAGCTTATGGGCTCACGTGACAGTGATGATGAACTCACATGCCTCATGGAAAATGAGGAACAGGTATTTGACTCTCCTTGTGAAGAATTTACTAAAGATGAGTTATATAATGCATTAAATTATATGGTAGCAGAGTATAAGAACCTACTAGCCCTATTACCTAAGCAACCCAACTTTAGAGCCGACCTTATAGTACCCATTCTGACCGAACCAGAGATCATACAACCTGATGAAACCCCTACCTCAGAAACCGAATTAGCACCTGAACTATCCTCTGAAACCGAACAGCTTGATGAGCCAGTTCGAGAATTGACCAAGGAGGAAAATGCCCGACTCTAGTATAAAATGGCC
Source organism: Impatiens glandulifera (assembly GCF_907164915.1). NCBI lineage: Eukaryota > Viridiplantae > Streptophyta > Magnoliopsida > Ericales > Balsaminaceae > Impatiens > Impatiens glandulifera. The sequence goes on from NC_061864.1 coordinate 44,559,519, forward strand.
GCATATAAGAGATCTAGTGAAATGGTAAGAAAGATGTGTAGTTATAAAAGACACCCTTTTTGCATGTTTGGTCTAGGATACAAAAACAATAGATCCCAAAGCCAAAAACACTTAGACAAAGTAAGGATCACAAAGGATGATCTTCCATTTGTAAGTTTTATTAGAAGTTCCTTAACCGCTGAAGAGGAACTGACCGCATATTATACGGAAGACAAATTAACCTATATAGGTCCGACTGATTCTGAGAAATGGCTTCACCCTGAGAAAAGGAAATCCAACCTGTTCAATAATAGAAAAGCCAACCCACAACCTCATAGGACAAACCAAAGATCATCCCCACACAAGGCCTTCTTAGGAAAGCCGAAAGACTCAAAACCTAGTGCAAGAAAAGTAGTTAAAACCTTAACCAGGAAAGCTATCCGGTTTGTCAAGGTCTGGATACCCAATGGACTAATCGCCTGTGGACCCAAGTAAATGTGGGTACCAAATAGTTGTAAATATGTACATTTTGCAGGATTTAAAGAAACGGCTAGGAAACTCTGAATGGTACTTGGACAGCGGTTGCTCCAGGCATATGACCGGGAACAACAACCTTCTAACCGACATCAGAATAGAAACCGGTGCACTAATCACCTTCGGTGACAACTCAAAAGGTAGAACTGTAGGCAATGGTAAGATTGTCCATGGTAACCTTACAATTGATAATGTACTCTTAGTTGAAAACCTGCGTTTTAACCTATTAAGCATTAGTCAAATGTGTGATGCTGGATACACGGTAGAATTTCTTAAACATGCATGCCTAGTTAAGAATTCTCAAGGTACCATACTACTAACCGGAAATAGGCTAGGAAATATCTACAAGGTAGACTGGAAAACTAAAGTAGAATATCTTGTTTGCATGATAGCCAAGACTGATCAAACCTGGCTGTGGCATAAGAGACTAAACCATCTGAACATGAAAACCTTAAATTATATTCGCGGTAAAAAGCTAGTCGACGGAATTCCTGACATAGTATTTAATAAGGATAAGGTTTGTTCAGCATGTCAAATGGGTAAACAAACTAGGTCAACCTTTAAGAGTAAATGACACATTCAATCTAACCGATGCTTAGATCTTCTTCACATTGATTTATTTGGACCGATTCAGGTCATCAGCTTAGGAGGTATGCTTTACACTATGGTAGTTGTTGATGATTACTCTAGGTTTACATGGGTAATATTTCTACCATCCAAACGTGAAACCGCATCAAATTTGATCACACAGCTTAAACGTTTGCAAAATGAAAAATCAACACGCATTAATAGCATTAGAAGTGATAGAGGTACCGAATTTACCAACAGTACTTTAACCGCATTTCTTGATGAATCCGGTATTAGACACGAGTTGTCTAGCGCTAGGACTCCTCAACAAAACGGCCTGGCCGAGAGAAGAAACCGAACTCTCAAGGAAGCCGCACGGTCCATGATAGCCGACTCGGGTATTGCTAAAAAATTTTGGGCTGAGGCTATCAATACTGCATGCTACACACAAAACCGGTCTTTAATTAACAAGTTTCACAACAAAACACCTTATGAGGTATATTTTGATAGAGTTCCTAACCTCAAGTATCTTAAGATTTTCGGTTGTAAATGCTATATTCACATAAATGGTAAAACCTATCTTTCTGCTTTTGATGCAAAAACCGATACTGGGATCATGTTAGGTTACTCAGTAGTGAGTAAAGCATATAGAGTATATAACAACAGAACCTTAACCGTGGAGGAATCACTTCATGTTGTTTTCGATGAATCGGTTGAAAGTAATACTGCATCATGCTTTGATCTACACAACAGACTGGAAAATAACAATATCCACTCTAATGGTGAAGATGAGATTCTGGTTTTCAGGCGGTTTGTCCATGACCAAATGGGTAATGATGAAACCCAGCCGGATCAAGCTGTCCCACGATAGGAAGCTGACACTTCGGTCCAAACCGAGGAAATCGGTCGGTCTGACATCCTTGCTCAACCCACCGATATGTCTAGCCTTGATCAAGTAAACGGTAATTTGGTAGACACCGCTGAACCGAACCTCAAAAGGAACACTAAACATCCTCCTGAGCTAATTATAGGTGACCCTTCAGAACCTGTTCGAACTAGGCGTCAAATTCTGGAGGAATACTTTAATTCCGCCTTTATATCCCAGATTAAGCCGAAAAGAGTGGATGAAGCATTGTCAGATCCGGATTGGATCTTGGGAATGCAAGAAGAGTTAAACCAGTTTGAGAGTAACAAAGTCTGGTACCTAGTCCCTAGACCGAAAGATCAACCGATCATAGGAACAAGATGAGTATTTAGAAATAAACTCAATGAAGACGGTTTGGTCACGAGGAACAAAGTCAGATTAGTGGCACAAGGTTACAAACAGGAAGAAGGCATTGATTTTGAAGAATCATTTGCCCCTGTAGCTAGGATTGAGGCTATTAGGATTTTTCTAGCTTTTGCTGCATTCAAAAATTTTAAGGTTTTCCAAATGGATGTTAAAAGTGCATTTTTGAATGGTGACCTACGTGAAGAGGTATATGTTGAACAACCACCCGGTTTCAAAAATGCTGAACTACCCAACCATGTATACCGGTTAAACAAAGCTTTATACGGTCTAAAGCAAGCTCCTAGATCCTGGTATGACACACTAACCGCATTTTTGTTAAAACATGACTTCACCATCGGTTCGGTGGATAAAACGTTATTTAAGTTTGAGAAGAAGGAACATATCCTACTTGTTCAAATTTATGTAAATGATATCATCTTCGGTTCAACCGATCCTAAGTTATGTGATAAATTCTCAACCCTGATGACTAACAAGTTTGAAATGAGTATGATGGGAGAATTAAGTTTCTTCCTAGGTCTTCATGTTAAACAACTCGAAGAAGGAACATTCTTCAGTCAACCCAAGTACACCAAGGAACTGTTAAAGAAATTCAAGATGGATACATGCTCCTCAGCGGCTACTCCAATGAGTTCATCGGTCAAATTGGACAAAGATGATGAGGGTCAAGCAGTAGATCTGACCGCTTACCGAGGCATCATCGGTTCTCTTCTATACCTGACAGCAAGTAGACCGGATATTCTATTTGCAGTCGGTGTGTGTGGAAGATTCCAGGTCAACCCAAAGCAATCTCACTACACAGCCGCAAAGCGAATCTTGAAATACCTAAAGGGAACACCTGACGTTGGCTTGTGGTATCCAAAGGACTCATCTTTTAACCTAACAAGTTATTCAAATGCAGATTATGCAGGTTGCAAGGTTGATAGAAAAAGCACCAGCGGAACATGCCAATTCCTAGGTGATCGGCTTATTTCATGGCATAGCAAGAAACAAACATCAATTGCCACATCAACCGCACAAGCTGAATATCTAGCGGCCAGAAGCTGCTGTTCACAACTTCTTTGGATCCAACAACAACTGAAGGACTTCGGTGTCATAGCCGAAGAATCCCCAATCTTCTGTGACAACACAAGTGTCATAGCAATCACCTATAATCCGGTTTTACACTATAGAACCAAGCACATTGACATAAGGCATCACTTCATTCGGGAACATGTCATGTTGAAGCATATCCGGTTGGAATACGTACCGACAGATCAACAAGTAGCCGATTTTAGACACTCATTTTTCGCACCTAATTTTATAGTTTATACTTTTCATAAATCTGAGTCTATAAAATTTTCTCGAATTCATTCACGGACTCATTGCACGATTTATATTAAAGACGATTATTTTTAGAACAATTGAGTTTTTGAAAATAATTGATTTTCGATTCTTAATAAAGTTAAGGTAGTAATTTGTCTATGTTACAACACTTAGAGAAGTTATTATACTTAGAATATTCAAGGTTTTATTTAATTAATTACCTTGGGTATTTATAAAAAAAAATTAAAAAAAAAATATATTTTACAAAATATATATTAGCGTTTTTATAAAATTTCGTTAGTTATATTTTGTTTGTTAGATTAGTTAGATTAAACTTTGAAATTTGATTTCTTGAATAAGTTAGTTTGCATTTTATTTATTTAATTAGAATTGTTCCTTAATAGGAATAATTAAAAATAAAATTGTTTATTTTTGTTTTTAACAAAATCTTTTTTTTATAGGATGAAGGGTGTATAAAGGGATAACGTGCAAAAATAAAAAGATAACGGTGTCTACACAATAATGAGAAGCATCCTAGGTCAAAGAAGGAAAAAAGAGATTGCTAAAATAAAGGAAGAAGTTGTCAAAGGAAGAATAATTCAGCCGTTGGAGAAGCAGGCTTGTTCATTTTTAATTAAAAATTAAAATGACCAAGTATTACATCATTTATTAAATAAAGATTAAATCCCATTGGATTGAACATTGGATTGAAAACTTGATTTAGTGACATGTCAAGTGGAGATTGCTCCATTATTTTAAACATTTGTAAATGTTTAAAATAGTTTTCTTTCCAAATGGGCCTTTGGGTCCTAGGGTTTCATAGCTTGGCCTATAAATACCCCTCTTAACACCCTAGCAAAAAAAAACTTCAACTTTCGACATTCAATCTTCACCTTCTTCTCTCTCTTTACACATTAGGCTGCCGGAATTAGACCCTACTTTTCTAAAAAACCTAAGCAAGAGCACCAACTAGATTTGTTGAGTCACAAGTCTCTTGATTAGGGTTTTCATTTTTTTGCAAGGATATAAAGAGTAACCCTTTGTAAGCTCTTTTTCCTTTCTTTTGTTTATTTAAATTTGAATTTGAATTTTACTTTCATTTGATTTTTATTTTCTTTGTACTTTATATTATGCATGATTTTCTTTAAATTTATTGTTTTGATAGGCGTGTAGGTTTTATTTATGTACCTTAATCATGTAAATAAGTAGAATAGAAATAACATGTAAATAAATAAATAAAAAAGCAGAAAAAGTTTTCAAAAACACTACCAAAATAAAAAAAAATGTAAAATTTGCCTTATTTTGTATAGTTAATTTTTTTTATTCTTTTAAGTAACTAGATCTAAGGTTTTTTTTATTTATATAAATGTTTAATTGTATTATTATAATTTTTCTGCAAAGTTTCATGTTAATTGGGATCCATTTGGATCACCAAATAAATTTTTAGCTAGGATTAGGTTGAAAAACCAAAAAAACAGCAAGTTATTCTACAAGGAGACGCATGTTCTTCAGCCTTCCAGCACTTCTCCCAGGGTCTCGGCGCTTTCCAGACGACGCTTGCTCTGCTCCAGCTGCTGCTGAATCAGACTTCTGACGCTTCCCAGGCGACGCTTGCTGCAGTCTTCAACTTTTTTATTTTTTTATTTGTTTATTTGTTTATTTTTTTTATTTCTGCATTTTAGATTTAAGTTTATTTTTTGTTGACATTTTTTTAATAGTTAAGAGTTTGTGGCTTGTTTGATCCTAGGTTAGAAAAAAAAAATTAAAATTAAATCCTAACTAAAATTGAACTTAGCCCAAACTTAGACTTACAATTTTCTTTAGACATAGTACTTTTTTATTTTATTTTATTTTATTTATTATTATTTTATTATTTTATTATTATTTTTATTATTTTCATTATTATTTTTATTTAAATAAAAAAACCCCAAAATAGTAAAATTTTAGACCTTTAAATAATTCACTAAAGTTTCTTTAAAATTAATCTAGACTTAGGCCAATTAATTTTTGATTAATAACTTGCCTAGTTTTGATTTTTAGGATAACTTTATGTGTGAATTGAATTATTTGCTCTCGTTTTCTTTTATCTTTGCTTATTTGTTTATCTCATGCAAACTCATTAAATGCTTAAAATGGAAAATCCTAAAATGTAACGCGTAAGAATGTTTAAAGAAAGGCCAAAATTAATTAGTAGAGACCTTAGGGGCGTTGTGGGACATAGCGTCTAAGAAACCCTTTCCCACACGTAACTAAACGCCGAACTCACATCTCTTAAATTCCTAATTTTTGAAATTAGGTGGCGACTCTCTAGTCGTGAGGTTAATTAATACTGAAAAAAGTTAAAAAAGGTCTATGACATACTTCCCATTAAAAAACTCCCAATCTCTCCCAGATTCGACGGGAAGGTAAGATATGGAGTTGTCTATAAAGCCTCGTTTTTAAAACTTAAATTTTTTCAACATTAAAATTAATTCCCCTCACGTTTTCAAAAAATAAATTTTTTAAAGAGTGCCCAGAATTTTCAAACTAGTTGATCAAAAGTCTTTTTTTTTAAAAAATCGATCACAGTTTTCTAGCGACTCTGCTGGGGACATTCGACGTTTGACTTGAAAGTAATTTTGGCCAAGTATTTAAACTTTCTTACGCTTTAATCCATACTCCATGTTCACATTAATTGATTATTTGCATGAGACTTGGAGCTCCAATGTGAAGGTGTGTGGGTATACATCGTTGGATGAAGCTCACACATCTATATTTTATGTGCTAAGGGTAGTCAATGTGAATGACACCCTCAACCCTATGCCTTGAAGGCTTTGGTGTTATTTGAGAGTTGAGAAAAACAATAGGAAAAAACCCGGATTAACCCTCTCTTCTTTTCAAATATCCCCTACTATTGAAAATGAGGGATTTTGAAATAGAGGTGAGGGGGATGTCCAATTGAGAGCTCCCCTTACATCGAGAGATCCCTTTTGGGATAGTATCCTTGTCGGTGGAACAACTCTCTCTTAAGCCATTTCCAACTTTAGAACAAAAATCCAAAAAGCCAATTCTACCAAGCCGTTGCCTCGTCTCGTCCTGTCGAGCAACAAAGCCACGTCACGAAGCCCTTTACTTGACTACTATATATGATAAATACATGTATGCATATAGATATTTCTAGGCGCTCAGTTTATCCATTCAAAGTTTTAAAATGTCATGAAACATGTGAACAATTTCGAAATTTTGAGGCTAAACTTAATAGTTTTAAAGGAGTAAAATCGAGGAAACCTAGAAAAGCTAAAAGAAGAATCTAATGTAACTAGTTTTCTTTCTTTGTGTCTTTACTACTCAGATTCTAAGCGCAAGATCTAATCAAGAAAGACGCGTGAAACACAAAGATGATCAAGAGAGACGCATGAGGCGCAAAGACGATCAAGAAAGATGAAAAGACTTGAAGTTAGAAGACTTAGACTAGATTTCTTTATGCTTGAAATGTAAATCTCCTTATGAAGATACATGAGCGACATTGTAACGAAAGGATGAGGGGTGCTTGCTTTCTATTCTTATTTTATTTTATGACTTGAGTTTGTGATTTTATCCATGACACTTAGGATTTTAATAAAATAACTCATTCTTATTTTACTCATCCTTTTCTACATGTTTTACAATGTGAATGGGTAAATTAAGCGTCTATCGCGTGTTAGGGATTATGTGCATACGAGCAACGCATTGCTTGTTTTACTTGATAAAGGGGTTCGAACTAACTTTGTTCGCTTGAATACAACACACTCATATTCACCATAATTTACAATGACTAACCCACCAAGAAGGTTCAATGAGTCAGTTCATCTAAAGATAGACGATCTTCGTGATATACTGATACAATTGCGGCAACAGCTTGAAGACATCACTGTAGAAATCGAAACTTATGCGACAATCGAACCCCTTAATCCGAAGATCATGCGACAAGAAAGAGAAAGGGTAAGCAAGACATTCATGGACGGTTGGAAAGCTGCAGAAAGGTCTATTCAAAACAAGAGCCATGCAAGCACGTCAAACTCGAGGACAAAATACTCATCAAAAGAACCCATTTCGCCTAAACAAAGTCAACAATCATCACAAGCAAGGAGTGCCACTACTGCTCCACCTTGTAGAAAATTTGACGGCTTGGGGATGTCATTGTCGAAGGCCTTAAGGAACTTGTTGCAGAAGAACTTGATTCAAACGTTAACATCAGAACTTGGGAGAGAAGTAATGGGAAAATTCACAAATGAGTGGTGCGGATATCACTAGACTAGAGGGCATTCCACTAATTGTTGTTTCCGTCTCAAACAAAAGATTCAAGATTTGATCGACGCTAAGATCATCCCAAAGCTCCGAAGAAGGAAGGCAGACATCGTGTACAAGATCAAGGAGGAAGTTCAGAAACAGCTCGACGTAAGATTCCTTGAAGTGGTAGATTACCTAGTGTGGATCACCAATGTAGTCTCAGTCGCAAAGATAGATGGAAAGATTCGAGTATGTGTAGACTATCGAGATCTGAACAAAGCAAGCCCTAAAGATAGTTTCCCACTACCACACATCAACGTGCTAGTGTATCATGCAGCAAGCAATCAACTCCTATCATTCATGGACGGATTCTTAGGCTACAACCAGGTACTGATGGCTCTAGAAGACAAGGAGAAGACAACGTTCATCACAGAAGATGGAACATTTTGTTATCGAGTCATGCCTTTCGGGCTGAAGAACGCAAGAGCAACGTATCAACGAGCTGCCACAATAATTCTTCACGATATGATCCACAAGGAGGTAGAAGTCTATGTCGACGATATGATTGTCAAATCAAAAGATCGAGAAGGACACATCCAAAATCTTGACAAATTCTTACAACGCATCAAGAAGTTCCAACTTAGGCTCAACCCAAAGAAGTGCACATTTGGAGTGACAACAAGAAAGATGTTAGGCTTCTTAATCACGCAAACAGGAATTGAGGTTGATCCGAGCAAGATAGAAGCGATCACGGCAATGCCACCTCCACAAAGCGAGAAAGAAGTGCGAGGCTTTCTAGGAAAGATCCAGTATATAAGTCGATTCATAAACAAGTTGACTATGACATGTGATCCTTTGTTTAAACTTTTAAGGAAAAATGAAAGATTCGTTTGGGATGACGCTTGTTAGAACGCATTCGAGAAGATAAAGGGATACATACCTCAAGGATCCTTTTATTCTGATGCCACCAAGACCAAGCATACCGCTAATCCTATACTTAACAGTCACGGAAAACGCAATGGGTAGTCTACGAGCCCAAGAAAACGAGGAAAAGATGGAAGTTGCAGTCTACTACATAAGCAAGCGCATGACGGGCTACGAACTTAATTACTCGCTAGTAGAAAAGGTGTGTTGGGCTCTAGCTTGGGTCACTAAGAGGCTAAGGCATTACATGCAAGCCCACACAGTCAAGTTAGTATCAAGACTCGATCCAATTCGTCATTTATTCCAAAAAAATGCTTTTGTCTCCGAGGTTAGCTAAGTGGATGATGATGATATCAGAGTACGACATCGTATACACAATTCAGAAATCTATCAAGGGGAGTGTTGTAGCAGATTTTCTCGCAGATCAACTAATCGAAGTTGAAGACGAAGAGGAGTTAGCATTCCCAGACGACGAAGTGATGACTATTAACCCTACAACATGGAAGCTATTATTCGATGGAGCTTCAGGAAAACAAGGTTATGGCATCGGGATACTACTCATCGATCCTATGGGAACATACAATCCATTCTCAGTCAAGCTCGAATATCAAGTGACTAACAATGAGGCAGAGTATGAAGCATGCATCTCTGGCTTGAAGATTGCTCATGAAAAAGGAGCGAGACGTCTAGAAGTAGTAGGAGACTCAAACTTAGTCATTTCACAAGCTAATGGTGAATGGCAAGTCAAAGGAGACAACCTCAAACCCTACCATCAACACTTATCGAATCTAATAGAAAAGTTTGAACATGTAACATTCACACATGCTCCGAGAAGTCAAAATCGATTCGCAGACGCTTTGGCCACGTTAGCAGCCATGACGCAAATTCCAGAAGGAATCAAAATCAAGCCTTTGAAGATTCGTCAGAAACAGAAACGAGACTTCGAGAAGAGGACGATTGGCAACACCGAAGTGGCGCCCAAACCTTGGTTCAAACCTCTACAGAAGTACGTTGAGCATGGAGAGTATCCTTCACACTTCCAAAAGAAAGAGAGGAGAGCTCTACGCCAATACGCAACTAACTACGTGCTACTCGCAGGAAAGCTATATCGACGCTACTTTGACGGTCAGAACATGTTATGCATCGACCAACCTCAAGCATCACAGATCATGGAGGAAGTACATGCAGGAACATGTGGCCCACAAATGAACGGATCAGCACTCGCTAAGAAGATCCTTCGCTTTGGCTATTATTGGCAGAATATGGAACAAGAATGTGTAGAATATGTTAAGAAGTGTCATCAATGTCAAGTTTACGCGAACTTGAAGCACACCCCAGCATCTCTACTTTACAACATGACTTCACCATGGCCATTCTCGACATGGGGAATAGATATCATCGGGAAAATTTATCCTCACGCTTCAAACGGACACGAATTCATCCTGGTGGCTATCGATTATTTCACCAAGTGGGTCAAAGCTCAATCATATAAGGTTCTCAAGTCATCACATGTTGCCAAGTTCATACGAAACAACATCATTGCACGTTATGGAGTTCCTCATGCGTTGATCTCAGACAATGGTGGACACTTCCGGGGAGAAGTACTCAAAGTACTAGATGAATACATGATTGAACACCACAAATCCTCACCTTATCGTCCTCAAACGAACGGCGCAGTAGAGGTAGCGAACAGGAACATCATCACTATCATCAAGAAGATGACTCAGACGTACAAGGATTGGCATGAGAAGCTTCCATACGCCTTATGTGGATATAGAACAACCATTCGAACGTCAACGGGAGAAACTCCATTTGCATTGGTCTACGGAATGGATGCAGTGCAACCTATCGAAATCGAAGTTCCTACTTTAAGAGTTTTACTCGAGACACAAGTAGTGGAGGAAGATTGGTGTAAGTCACGGTACAATCAGCTAGCCCTTATGGAAGACAAGAGGTTAGACGCATTATGTCACACGCAAGCATACCAAAGAAGAATGACCAGAGCTTTCAACAAGAAGGTGAAACCTAGGAACATTCAAGAAGGCGATTTAGTTCTAAAGAAGAACTTACGGATACTAGACCCTAGAGGGAAATTCCAAACACCATGAGAAGGACCCTACCTCGTCAAGAAGGTCTTTTCAGGTGGCGCCACGAGATTGACCACCTTGGATGGAGAAGAACTCTCAGCACCCTTCAATGTCGACATGCTCAAAAGATACTTCATCTAAAGCATGCGTGTTGAATCCCATACATCAAAGTTCATAACATCACAAGATGTGAACTACGTTAGACCTGATCTCTCTCGAGAGTACGTAGGCAACCCATCCAGGGTGCGGTCACCACTATCAATTATCGAAAGAAGTTGATAGACATTTCATTTCACATAACATACATTCATTGCTCATTACATACATCAAAGTTCATAACTTCACAAGTTGTGAACTACGTGAGACCTGATCTCTCTCGAGAGTACGTAGGCAACCCATCCAGGGTGCGGTCACCACTGTCAATTATCGAAAGAAGTTGATAGACATTTCATTTCACAACACATCGCATACATTCATTGCATATACATTAAAAAAGGAGTTAATCACACTCTAAGTTGACTCCTAAACCAAAAACTCTTAGTCAATACTAGGGGTATTTTTATTAAAATAAAAATGACTACAAGATCCTCACAGAGTCCCACTTGAGAAAATATAATGCCCAAAGCTAAAGTATTTTTCTCTTCGACTTATGATCTCAAAAGATTTTCAAAACATTCACACATACACAAACATTTTTCACAAGCATGTGCATGGAACTACGTTGGACCTGAATTCCCCTAGCTATGGGATACGTAGGCAGCTTGTATGAGCCCGGTTCTAAACATTTTCAAAAATCAAACCCTGTATCGACACTAGGGGCATTTTATGAAAATGAAATGATTGAAAGATCCCCAAAGAGTTAAAGTCAACGAGAAATTGGGATCACAAATCTATCCAAAACAATCAAACCTCTTGTGTCGAAACTAGGGGCATTTGTGGAAGATAAAAAAAAAAGATAGACCCCTGATTTTTTTTAATGCCAAGCGAACTGATGAGCGAGTGCAAGAAATAAGTAGGGATGCAGGAAAATACGTTTCTCCCCAATGGATGTCACTTGACGAACTAATGTAACTTGTGGAATCCGAGTAAAGCGCTTCGCAAATGGATCTACCTCGAGTCTAGACGAAAGCTTAAACTACTGATGTTTAAGAGAGAGCTCATAAAAAGATGAATGCCCAAACTCGGAACCATGTCATCAACAAAGGCGATGTCTCGTCTCAATTGGAGGTCAAGTGCCAAAGATCTAAGACCTCAAGAAAAGTAAAATCAATTAAACAAAGACTGTGTTGGTTGAGATATGAAATACAATACTGTTGTTCATTTAGATTCTATCTAATTGCTAAGCAAGAACAAAGTGTTTGAATCTATAAGATACACCTTGGTCATAAAGAAAAGAGGCCGAATAAAATAGAAAAATACTCGTAGAGGTTGAGATATTGAAATCACCATTTGTTGTTCATCTAGACTCTTGTCTAAATTGCCAATGAAAGAACAAGAATGTACCGATTCTATTAAATATACCCTGAGTATAAAAGAGCCCAAGGCCATAGAATCTTAAGCACACTGACCTCCGAATTTGAGAAGCGATGCTCAACCTCATGACGCGTGGTTGAAAGATTAAGCATTCGAGCGAACAAATCCCCCGAAAAACTCAGGGCAAAACGTCTTGGCGAAAGGCAAGTCCCCAAAAGTGACAGCATGAATCTCGAAGAACATCGGTTACATGTGGTTTCCTCTTAACACACTCTAAGGAAGAAAGTATGGAACCGATTCTTGAAAGTATTTCAAGACCGTTGAAGAAGACGCTAGTGCTTTGAAAATTAAGGAAGTCTAACTTCGAACTTAAATCACTAAACAAAGTTGTGATTAAAAAGTATTTCGCTAAACTGACCAGCGATACTCAAATCCATATAATCACTAAGCAGAATTGTGATTAAAAAGTGTTTCGCTAAACTAACCAGTGACACTTAAATCTATATAATCACTAAGTAGAATTGTGATTAAATAGTATTTCGCTAAACTGACCAGCGATACTCAAATCCATATAATCACTAAGCAGAATTGTGATTAAAAAGTGTTTCGCTAAACTGACCAGCGGCACTTAAATCTATATAATCACTAAGCAGAATTGTGATTAAATAGTATTCGCTAAACTGACCAGCAATACTTAAATCTATATAATCACTAAGTAGAATTGTGATTAAATAGTATTTCGCTAAACTGACCAGCGATACTCAAATCCATATAATCACTAAGCAGAATTGTGATTAAAAAGTGTTTCGCTAAACTAACCAGCGGCACTTAAATCTATATAATCACTAAGTAGAATTGTGATTAAATAGTATTTCGCTAAACTGACCAGCGATACTCAAATCAATATAATCACTAAGCAAAATTGTGATTAAAAAGTGTTTCGCTAAACTGACCAGCGGCACTTAAATCTATATAATCACTAAGCAGAATTGTGATTAAATAGTATTCGCTAAACTGACCAGCAATACTTAAATCTATATAATCACTAATTAGAATTGTGATTAAATAGTATTTCGCTAAACTGACCAGCGATACTCAAATCCATATAATCACTAAGCAGAATTATGATTAAAAAGTGTTTCGCTAAACTGACCAGCGGCACTTAAATCTATATAATCACTAAGCAGAATTGTGATTAAATAGTATTCGCTAAACTGACCAGCAATACTTAAATCTATATAATCACTAAGCAGAATTGTGATTAAACAGTATTTCGCTAAACTGACCAGCGATACTCAAATCCATATAATCACTAAGCAGAATTGTGATTAAAAAGTGTTTCGCTAAACTGATCAGCGGCACTTAAATCTATATAATCACTAGGTGGAATTGTGATGAAATAGTATTTCGCTAAACTGACCAGCGATACTCAAATCCATATAATCACTAAGCAGAATTGTGATTAAAAAGTATTTTGCTAAACTGACCAGCGGCACTTAAATCTATATAATCACTAAGCAGAATTGTGATTAAATAGTATTCGCTAAACTGACCAGCAATACTTAAATCTATATAATCACTAAGCAGAATTGTGATTAAATAGTATTTCGCTAAATTGACCAGCGATACTTAGATTCTATATAATCACTAAGCAGAATTGTGATTAAAAAGTGTTTCTCTAAACTGACCAGCGGCACTTAAATCTATATAATCACTAAGTAGAATTGTGATTAAATAGTATTCGCTAAACTGACCAGCGATACTTAAATCTATATAATCACTAAACAGAATTGTGATTAAATAGTATTTCGCTAAATTGACCAGCGATACTTAGATTCATAATAATCACTAAGTAGAATAGTGATTAAAAAGTATTTCGCTAAACTGATCAGCGATACTTAAATAATCACTAATCAGAATTGTGATTAAAAAGTATTTCGCTAAACTGACCAGCGACACTCAAATCTATATAATCACTAAGTAGAATTGTGATTAAATAGTATTTCGCTAAAAAAAAATATACAATCAGCAAACTAAGTCAAGATGTGTACTCATGTACAATCCAAAGACTAGGCGAGGTGTGTAGAAATATGGTCGAAACCACCAGGCTCGATCTACATGATCGATAAACCAGGAGCGATGCATATTCTAAACAAAGGTGAATCGTCAACGAGTGGATGATAAACCGACTTTGAAGAATGAAGGGTAAATTACACGGGTCTCCCGAGAGACTCGTCAGGTTTGTTCTCTTTTCATTCAAGGAAGCCAAAAATAAACTATAAATTGGGTATTTTTAAAACGCAATGCCTATTTTCAAGCTTGGACATGCATTTTTCTAAACCAAGTGTTTTCTACAAATTTTGTCCAAGAGGGGCATTCTGTAGACACTCATTTTTCGCACCTAATTTTATAGTTTATACTTTTCATAAATCTGAGTCTATAAAATTTTTTCGAATTCATTCACGGACTCATTGCACGATTTATATTAAAGACGATTATTTTTAGAACAATTGAGTTTTTGAAAATAATTGATTTTGGATTCTTAATAAAGTTAAGGTAGTAATTTGTCTATGTTACAACACTTAGAGAAGTTATTATACTTAGAATATTCAAGGTTTTATTTAATTAATTACCTTGGGTATTTATAAAAAAAAAATTAAAAAAAATATATATTTTACAAAATATATATTAGCGTTTTTATAAAATTTTGTTAGTTATATTTTGTTTGTTAGATTAGTTAGATTAAACTTTGAAATTTGATTTCTTGAATAAGTTAGTTTGCATTTTATTTATTTAATTAGAATTGTTCCTTATAAATAGGAATAATTAAAAATAAAATTGTTTATTTTTGTTTTTAACAAAATCTTTTTTTGTAGAATGAAGGGTGTGTAAAGGGATAACGTGCAAAAATAAAAAGATAACGGTGTCTACACAATAATGTGAAGCATCCTAGGTCAAAGAAGGAAAAAAGAGATTGCTAAAATAAAGGAAGAAGTTGTCAAAGGAAGAATAATTCAGCCGTTGGAGAAGCATGAAGGCTTCGTCATTTTTAATTAAAAATTAAAATGACCAAGTATTACATCATTTATTAAATAAAGATTAAATCTCATTGGATTGAAAACTTGATTTAGTGACATGTCAAGTGGAGATTGCTCCATTATTTTAAACATTTGTAAATGTTTAAAATAGTTTTCTTTCCAACGGTCAAGTTTGTTAAATGGGCCTTTGGGCCCTAGGGTTTCATAGCTTGGCCTATAAATACCCCTCTTAACACCCTAGCAAAAAAAACTTCAACTTTCGACCTTCAATCTTCACCTTCTTCTCTCTCTTTACACATTAGGCTGCCGAATTAGGACTTTTCTAAAAAACCTAAGCAAGAGCACCAACTAGATTTGTTGAGTCACAAGTCTCTTGATTAGGGTTTTCATTTTTTTGCAAGGATATAAAGAGTAACCCTTTGTAAGCTCTTTTTCCTTTCTTTTGTTTATTTAAATTTGAATTTGAATTTTACTTTCATTTGATTTTTATTTTCTTTGTACTTTATATTATACATGATTTCCTTTAAATTTATTGTTTTGATAGGCGTGTAGGTTTTATTTATGTACCTTAATCATGTAAATAAGTAGAATAGAAATAACATGTAAATAAATAAATAAAAAAGCAGAAAAAATTTTCAAAAACACTACCAAAATAAAAAAAAAATGTAAAATTTGCCTTATTTTGTATAGTTAATTTTTTTTATTCTTTTAAGTAACTAGATCTAAGGTTTTTTTATTTATATAAATGTTTAATTGTATTATTATAATTTTTCTGCAAAGTTTCATGTTAATTGGGATCCATTAGGATCACCAAATAATTTTTTTTAGCTAGGATTAGGTGGAAAAACCAAAAAAACAGCAAGTTATTCTACAAGGAGACGCATGTTCTTCAGCCTTCCAGCACTTCTCCCAGGGTCTCGGCGCTTTCCAGACGACGCTTGCTCTGCTCCAGCTGCTGCTGAATCAGACTTCTGACGCTTCCCAGGCGACGCTTGCTGCAGTCCTCAACTTTTTTATTTTTTTTATTTGTTTATTTGTTTATTTTTTTTTATTTCTGCATTTTAGATTTAGGTTTATTTTTTGTTGACATTTTTTTATTAGTTAAGAGTTTGTGGCTTGTTTGATCCTAGGTTAGAAAAAAAAATTAAAATTAAATCCTAACTAAAATTGAACTTAGCCCAAACTTAGACTTACAATTTTCTTTAGACATAGTACTTTTTTATTTTATTTTATTTTATTTATTATTATTTTATTATTATTTTTATTATTTTCATTATTATTTTTATTTAAATAAAAAAACCCCAAAATAGTAAAATTTTAGACCTTTAAATAATTCACTAAAGTTTCTTAAAAATTAATCTAGTCTTAGGCCAATTAATTTTTGATTAATAACTTGACTAGTTTTGATTTTTAGGATAACTTTATGTGTGAATTATTTGCTCTCGTTTTCTTTTATCTTTGTTTATTTGTTTATCTCATGCAAACTCATTAAATGCTTAAAATGGAAAATCCTAAAATGTAAAGCGTAAGAATGTTTAAAGAAAAGCCAAAATTAATTAGTAGAGACCTTAGGGGCGTTGTGGGACATAGCGTCTAAGAAACTCTTTCCCACACGTAACCAAACGCCGAACTCACATCTCTTAAATTCCTAATTTTTGAAATTAGGTGGCGACTCTCTAGTCGTGAGGTTAATTAATACTGAAAAAAGTTAAAAAAAGGCCTATCACATACTTCCCATTAAAAAACTCCCAATCTCTCCCAGATTCGACGGGAAGGTAAGATATGGAGTTGTCTATAAAGCCTCGTTTTTAAAACTTAAATTTTTTCAACATTAAAATTAATTCCCCTCACGTTTTAAAAAATTAAATTTTTTAAAGAGTGCCCAGAATTTTCAAACTAGTTGATCAAAAGTCTTTTTTTTTAAAAAATCGATCACACCGATATCTTCACAAAGCCTCTACAGGAAGCTAAGTTTTCTCAATTCAGACTCACACTCGTTTAACCGACATTAGTCAGATCATTCCTAAGGATGCTTAAAAAGGGAAATCGGTTCGCACAGACAAAACCGGTAGTTCCTCCTAAACTGTCGAATTTCAAATTTCCTAAGGTATGTATGGAAGAACCGCCTGGTCTATCAGTTAGAGTAAACCGACCGGTTATTTAGTGCATGCAACAAATAACCGCATCGGGACGAACAACTGATAATTTACCGGTTCGGAAATAGTTTATCTTAGATTATTTGGCCTTCGAACAAAAGTGGAATAATTACCTGTGTTTAAACTTACCTGTCCTGAAAAATTACCTTTTCAAAGTAAAATGGTCACACCTTAAAAGACGTGAAGATTTGATATCTTTTATGGTCCAGGTCTATGACCAACATCCTAGGCTGTAGACATGCTTATTTCATGCAACACTCTTTATCCTATGGTTAATAGACATTATTACCTGTAATACCTGGATAATAAGATCCTCTCTCCACTAGTATATAAGTTGAACAAACCTTAAACAAAACAATCACAAGTTGTATAACTCATCCTCTCACTAAGACAAATGTCTCAGTTTCCAAATATCCTTCAAGTGGATTTCAAATCTGCTCAAAACACTGAGCATTATGAAGTCTTCAAGATGATCAAGTCACTTGAAGATACTGGTCTCCAACATTTTCTAGATGACAAACATGTCATCTATTCTGAATCAGTACTGGAATTCTTCTACAATGTTAGGGTTTTTCGTGGAACTCCTCACTTTGACACACACATTTAGTCAAAAGTGGGAGGGATTGTATTCGACTTTACCGAAAATGACTTTGCAAGATGCTTTGACCTACCAAAGCAAGGGCTGACCGACCTTAATGTACTGGCCGAACTAAAAGCCGAGATCTCCTTAGCCTTTGCCCGGTCAAATCAACCAGTTGATGACCACGGTGCCAAGTCACTATTGAAAGATGAATACCAGCTTCTCAACGACGTGATCGGTCGAGGCATCCTGGGAAGAGATGTGACCAACACGTATTGCACCGTTGCTTTCAACATCATGGCTGCGATAACCACTGGCACACCGGTCAACTAGTCAAGGGTGTTGTTCGACGTCCTAATCTGGATGATTGGCGTTCGAACAATCGGTCTCGTACCTCAACTAAGTTGTCTGCTTCTGGAGCTTGGAGTTTCAACCTGTCCAGGAGAAGGGTTGAACCAAGCCCAGGTACTCACCAAGGAAGTCACCGATTCATTTTATGAGCGGTTTAAAAAGGCTTGGAAGAGGAGGAACCGTCACATCCACTCCAACGGTCACACCAACTCCAACGGATGTTAAGTCCCTCATTCCTACAACCAATCATTTTGCTGTACGCACCGGTTGTATCTTTGTTCAACTCCCTTATGACTATTTCGGCTTAGTCTATGTTATCTTCAGTTTCAATCGGTTACTTTTCAGTTTGTTGTTGCATTCGTCATTAATGAAAAGTATCACTTAATTAATGTAGTAACTCCCAACTACATGAGTAATTACTACCCAACTAACTTGGTTACCTTTGAACTAAATCCCTACCTCGAGTTCCGCAATCGGTCAAAAGTAACCTCTTTCCAATACAGCGCCTATAAAAAGGGTCATTGGCCATTTCATTTCATTCTCACGCGAAACGGCTTTCTCTCTCTAGCTCTCAAACTCTCTCAAAGCGTTTTTTCTCTTGCTCTCTCGTTTCAATCATCAACAATGGGTCGTGATTCCGCATTATTCAAACATATCATCCAGGTGGACTTTGAAGAAATCAGAGAACACGGTTCGGCTCCGGCAAAGGAAGTTCTATCCCGGATTTCCGAGGCCGGTCTCGAATACTTCCTAGGTGGTCATTTTGTTCTTTATAAAGAAGTGATTGAAGAATTCTTTAAAACCGCATCTCTCTCCGGCAGAAAAATAACCGCGACCGTCAGCGGTCAACAATTCTACATAACCGAAGAGTCGGTTGCTGAAATCCTACGCCTACCAACAGATGGACGCAACGCTTCAATGGATCTAGATCGACAAACATTCGAGGCGGCTTGCCAGATTCTCTCGGCAACCGCGGTTCCTGTAGAGGTCTCCGGAAAGAAATCAACATTGCGACCGGAATATATACCACTTTGTGACATCTTCACCAAGTCGGTTCAGGCGAGAGGTGGAAATTTCGACAACCTCACCAAGGAAAAAATCGAGATGCTTGCCGGTCAACTAAACGGCATAAATGTTAACTGGGCAAAGGAGGTTTTCAACAACCTAAAAGACATGGTGAAACCGGATTCTACCCGGTCATGGGAATACGCCATCCCACTCGAGAAGATCATGCTCCACAACAACATCAACACCGGTCCGGGTGTTACTCTTCCTTCAAGCAAGATCATTAGGTCTCGCCAATTCTTAGAAAAGAAGAAGCCGGCCCCCGGTTCTACAGGTGGCCGAAGGAAGAAGACTGCTGCTAAGAAACCTGCTCCGGTAAAGGGAAGATCCGGAAGCAAGAAGGACAAACAACCGATAGAATTCGCGGACCCGCCCTCTGAAACGCGAGATGATGACGATTCGGCCTCCAGCTCAGACCGAACTGCTTCAGATAATACCGAAGAAAATCTGTCCGGTAAAGGAAAAGGACCGATAGAAGACGAACAATCGGCCAGTCTTGAACTTGAAGAAACTGGTGCAGACGACCATGGGGAGGAAAACGTTCTCAATAACAACGACCAGGAAATGGCCGAAACTATAGTGCGCAGAATCATGGAGGAAATCGATCTGCAAGCTCATGAGGCATCTCAAGTATACGGTGAGTGGTTCGGGTACCGGTGCGACAAATTCTTCAAACATATGCTACCAGGCCTAACCACCGGACAAAGATTCGAAAGGTTGATGGAGATGAAGGAGGACGTCATCAGCCTAACAAACGCCAAGGATCCCAACGAAGCCATGGACCGACACGCAATAAGGGAACCGCGTGCTCGGCTACAAAAGCTAGCCGGACATATTCGGAAACTTACAGAAAGGTATGTTGCGGGAACACCGAAGTCCAAACTACAACTCTTGGTGTTGGATATACTTGCGGTAAAGAAAGGAGAGTTCATCGACGAAGTGGCGTGGCTTGAAGCGGTGCGCGAACAACAAAATACAACGCACTCTCCGCGTCTTGAGACCGGTGACGGTCAGAATCCAGGTAATAAGTCTCCTCTAGCGGATCAGGCTATCAACGTAACCGAAGAAAGGACAGAGACTCCTCTCACCGGCCTACACGCAACCGTTTAAACCGGGAACTCAAAACCGGCCGTCACTAAGGGCAGAGTCAAGTCTCTCATTGAAGAGTTTGTCAATGACGCGGTTAAGCCTTGGAAGAAGAAGGCTAAGAGAGTCGCGGTTCAAGCGTTCCGGATGGCTGAGTCAATAAGGGATGATCTTGGGAAGGCAAACAAGCGGATCACGTCGGTCGAAACCAACTACTGTGACGACAGTGTTCTGTACGACGCTCATCTTAAGCGAACCATAGTCTTGGAAGATACATCTTCAAAGTTAGTGGATGACTTGGAACGGTTTCAAGAGAAGACCGAGCAACGGCTTACAAAGGTCTATGAGGACCTGGGGCGGTCAAGCACCGAAGCCGGTTCAACACTCGATAGAGTCATAAGCATCGAAGAAAAGAATGCAAGCCTTGAGGAACGAAACACCAAACTTGAAGCCGACCTCAAGGCGGTCACCGAACAGGTGAATGAACTGATAAAGGCCAAGCTGGTTGCCGATAAAGCGGTTGAGGAGGCAAACGCTCAGGCAGCTAAGGAACTTCAGGATGCGCTGGATGAGCAGAACCGAGCTCAGAAGGAGGCACCACGGTCTGATGCGAACTTCAACGAACGATTACGGATATCAATGGCCAGAAATCCGGCACTTGCAAAGGCCGTAGCAGCTCAAGAGGCCAAGGATGCAGAGCGGTTAAACGCTGAAAAACAAAGGCTCGACGAATATGCCAAGGCTCACAAGAAGTCCAAGGCGGCTCCCTCCTCTTCGGTTCCAACAACACAAAAGAGGAAAGTCCCCTCAAGAAAGGCTCAAGTCGCCGAGATGCTGGGCAGAATCAACGAGACAGTTGTTGATTCTCCACCGAACCCGGCTCTGCAAACCGAGGATGACTTCGAAGAGGATCTCGAGCCGCGACCCACAAGACATCGAGTTTTCAATTCGGTTCAAGTCAGCACGGTCGGTCAACCGTTAACTCCTCACCCGGACACCACGGGAGCTGGAGGTTCCTCTTCAAGGCCGGCTCAACCGGTTAAGGGACAACCAACAAATGACCTGATGGGAGACTTCCTGCCATCTAGATTGAACTAGGGGCTTTCTTTTCTTCACTTATGTTTATTTCGGTTTCTACATATATAATATTTTGCCCTTTTGCGGTTATCTTTACTTATATATATAAAGTTATTTTTGGAAACCGGCCTACATTTACATTCCGACTTGATTTTGAATATTTTAATTAAAATAATCAAAAAGGGAGAAATTGATAAGATAAAAGATAGAATTTTTCAAAATTTTTCTCAAAATTTTCCAAAATTTTTCGAAAAACCCTCCCAAGTTAGTCTCCAAAAATCCGGCCAAATAAAACTCACAAAACCAGCCTACATTTGCAATCTTACATGATTTTGATAATTTTAAATAAAATAATCAAAAAGGGAGAAATTGTTAGATAAAATTAGACCGGTTAATAGAACTTAACACAAATAAACTTCCTATGCAGGAACAGACAAAGAATCGGACCGGTCAAAGTACTCAACCGGATTAAGAAGTTCCACCGGTAAAGTTATCAAACCGACCAGAAACATGACCGCACAAAGAAGGCAAGATCGGTCAAAACCAAAGGCCGGAAACACTAGATAGTCGGTCATTAACCGACCAGAAGCCAAAGCAATAACCGGAAGCCATCCGGTTAAGACAAATAACCGACCAGCATAAGAAGATACTTCGGGTATCTGTTGAGAATGATACCAAAGGAACAGACTGAACATTTCCATATTCATACAAGTCTGAGGACAGTCTACAGGTTACAGAAAACCGTCCTACAAGATCTTTCCACTTTAGGATAAATCAGAAAGGCAATCTTCCAAGTACAGACAACTGCCTAACCGACAGTTACCACATTGAGTAAAAGACAAACCTAGCCGGTTTGACCTACATACTGGAAGAATAGACCGCCAGGTCTGAAAAGTTGACCGCCAGGTCTGAATCACTGAACCTCTGCTCAACCAATCAAATTCAAGGAAATGAAATGTGACCGTTGGCACATTTCACCTATAAAAGGAGGAGCTGAAGAGGAGTAAACGCAGGACACAGTGGACAATTAATTTACAAGTGATAAGATTGTGTTCTATCTCTAGAAAAGCTTAAGTGCTAAGTTGAAGTGTGTATTTACAATTTCGGTTAAAATTGTACGGGTGTTATCGAGCAGGAAATAAGTCTCGATCGGATTGTGTTTGTGTATTCCTTAGTGAATATCCTTCTCGCGGTTTCGAGAGGAAGGGGTGACGTAGGAGTTTTATCTCCGAACATCCATAAAACCTGTCTTGTTATTTACTTTCTGCCGGTTCTACATTCTAACCGATCTGTACTAACCTACCCACACCGCTTTAACCGACTCTACACTATCTAAACCGAATCACCAAGTTACAAAACCGACCCAGCAACTTCCAAACCTGTCTTATCCGAAACCGGTTCTGCCTATCTCGTGAGTGTGCTGCTTCAACCTGAAACAAACATCTTCCGCGCTTGAACCTGGTTCAAGGGTTTGTGACAGTTTGTGTAGTATTGAAACCCCGGTGTTAATCTCTAACCGGATTAATCACATCCTTTGAGTGAGACGCGCTAACCGGCCCAACCCCGGTCCTCAGCCGCGACCTAGATCCTAACAATTTTCTTTTAAAACTCCTTAACTTTGAGTTAGGTAACTCAAATATGAATCCCTAAGGAACTGATTGGTCGATGACCCAAGTGAATGTGGGTACCAAAAGCTATAAATACATTTTTGTGTAGGTGATATAGGGTAGCTGCATGGAGGAAACGTGGAGCACAATCTTTTGAGAACATGCTCCAGAAGATCAACAAGTGGCACATTTTCCATTTCCACATACTAAGTGGACTTCGAATCGGTTTACACCATTGATCAACAAAATATTGTTGATATGTCCCATTCTCTAGAGTATTCCGATCTTAGAAAATACCTTTGCGGACCGTTCGTCTTCTACGAGAAGGAAGTCCGAGAGTTCTTCAAGATGACGAACGTGGTCAGAGAATTGATTACGACAACAATCAATGAAACGTCTATTTCTTTCAATGAATCTACATATGCTGAGTTTCTTGAACTTCCATCGGAGGGTCATACCTTCAATTTAGCGCTTCCAGCTGAAACCATCACAAAAATACAGATCTCTTTCTCCAGCGATGGCACTTCAATCAGGCTAAACGGGAAAAAGAAGGCCCTAAAGCCGCATTTCATTATGTTAAATGATATCGTGGTGAAGGCTCTTCAAGGAAAAGGAGGGTCGTTCGACCTGTACAGCCAGAATCGTTTCGACTATATGACGGCCATTTCTAAAGGTATGCAATTCAACTAGGCATCTACGTTATTTTATAATCTATACCAGTTGGTTTACTCAAGAAATATGGAGAGTGTGGGCTTCTCAACCCAACTCGGATGGTTTATGAAGCACTTGGGTGTGTCTATGGGCGAGGGTGAGGCTACTAACCCGAGTCGCATATTCACCAATTTTTCTATGAAGAGCACTCTTGCGAGAATGAAGCTCTCGAAGGATTTGGTTTCTGGCTCATCCATCCAACAAACAGGTGGTCAGTCCTTCACTCGGTCTAAGCGACAAGCTACTTCCGTTCAGTCTACGGGGGCTAAAAGAACAAAATTTGTAATGTAATCTGTGGCTAGCACGAATAGCCAAAAGAGTTATCTGAAGAAGGATTCTAGAGTAGTTGACTTTAGGGTAAGACAAGGTCTTCCTCCCTTTGCTTCTATTCCTATTCAATCTCTTTCTCCATCCCCCAGCCCGTTGAAGAAACCAGCTAAGTCTTATGGTCCTGTTGCTGATCAGACGAAGGCGTCTAAAGCGTCTAAGCCGTATAAGCCATCTAAGAAGTCTACTAAGGTAACTTCTTCCTCTCCTATGGCCTTAGTGCCTATTATTGATGTTCCTGTGTTGGAACAAGCTGAAGGGCCGACTGTTGAGCTAGTTGGTCCGAATAGTGAATGTATTGATAAGGTTGTGTTGCATGTCCTCCCTGAAGAATCAGTAGTGGTTGAGGCTACTGGTAATGCTGATATTATCACTGAAATAGAGCAAGTTATTGCTCTAGTTCCTACTACTGCTTCATTATCTAAATAGGCTCCTATTTTGCTGAATAATGTACCGATTGTTGAACAAAAACCCGATGTTACGGGAAACGGTGTTTTGTCTGAACTCCTAGAAGGGGACTTGCCAAAGATTATGTCTCCTCCCAAACTTATGAGACACCAAGGGGCGCTCACGGTATTTTTATCGGTGAACCTTTGCCAACTCCTAAACCAGCTATGGTTCTTGGAAAGGGAAAGGGAATTGACAAAGAAACTCCTATGAAGGTTTCGGAAGCTAGTTGTATTGTCAACCTTGTGATGGAGGAAGTGGAAATAATGGTTGTTGAGAAGATTGATATCTTAGACACTTAGGTGAACTATAGGTTAGCCACTCAATTTTATGAGTTGTTCTCGGAAAGGGAAATTGTCAAAGAATGGAAGAATCTTATAAAGATGGAGAAGAGAGTCTTGAAATGGGCAAAATCTGATGAGGTCTCTAAAGCCTTCAAAAGAAAAGATCTGGTGGTGGTTAATATCATGGGACGTACTCTCTTTCTCATGATTGAGAAGAGAAAGGCCAACTTCAACTCGCTGGACTGGGATGCTCCTACAGAGAAGAACGCTTTGAAGAGACTGGACCTCAATATGAATAACTATTGTTCGACAGTCCTTCAACAGGTTCACAGAATAGAAGTTGAGTCTGTTTTATGATCTATCTAGTGAAGACGAGCCAATGGATATCTTTGAAGTTGATCATTTTGTTTCAGAAGAAGACGAGTAGTCTACTGTCCATCTTATTGAGTTATCTAACATAGTGTTTGAGGAAAAGCGGTTAATGGCCTAGCAAATTGTTGAACAGACCCCGGTCTTGGGTCAACCTAAAACAAATTTGGGAGTAGAGAAGGTTGTTGTTGAAGCTCTTCAGACACCTATTCAACAAAAGGATACATCTGAGGTGGCTCCTCCTATTTTTGAAGAAGAAGTATCTCCAGTGGTTGAAGAAGAATCATCAAGGATTGCTGATCAATCTTTAGAATCAAAAGCTAAAGAGGAACCCTTGAAGGAGGCAGATTCCGAGAAAATACCTTCTGCTGAGGGGGAATAAGCTGAAAAAGATGAGTCTTCATCATCCTCATCTTCAGAAGAAAGTCCAATTCCCTCACCTCCATCAACCCCGATTATAACACCAACATACATTATTGATAAAGTTGTTAAATTACCTCTTCATTCTGAAGGTATTTCAGAACATATTCAGCAGGTATGTGTCGACATTCTTAATGATCAAGAGAAATCCAAGGATGCGTCCAAGGCTCCCTCTTCTCATTCCAAAGATAAAGAACCGGAACGTTCATTAAAAGTTAATGTGCATGTGAGCCCGATTCGCACTACTCCAGCCCACTCTCATGTTATATCCTCTACTCCTCATTCTTCAGAAGAAGCTTCTCCTAGAGGAGCAAACTTCTGTAACTCCATGTTAGATGTGATGCACTCATTGTAGCAGAATATGCTGGACATGCAGTCCAGATTGGCCAATCTTGAGAATGGCTCAATTTCAAGCAAGGAATAAGTGTCTTCTATTTTTGCTACTCAAAAAGAACTGGAGAAGACTATGAAGAGAAATACTTATGAAGTCAACATCATTAACTCTATTCACACTAAGTTTGAGAAGAATTTCTTCAATAGACAATCTGAGCAGTTTGCTGAATTCAAATCTTTCACTCTGGAGCTTCATCAAGATTTTATGAAGGCAATGGATCTCATGCGAACCCAAATGGGGGAAATGTCCAATGCAATGAATAGAGCTGAAGCTGAGCGAATGGGGCAAGTTGACTCTTTTACAAGGTCTATTCAAGTTGTTGAAGTAGCTGAGGCTGCTGCTGCTAAAGAAAATGTTGTTATTGAAGCTAATAATGTTAAAAATAGGGAAGGTAGCTCTTGAGGTGTTATCTCAAGAGGTGGAGCTACTAGATGAACCCGATCGAAATCAAAACGCAAAGTTTCTAAAGAGAACGAAGAAGGTTGCAGACTAGCAAAGAGAGGTTCAGGTCGTGGAGGCGAAAGAGGTGGTGGAAGTGGAGGTGGCCAAGGTGCTATCACTCGATTCCACGACAAACTAACGAGTAACTCTCTACTAGAAGGCGAAGTTGATCCAAATGTAAAAAGGGAAGGACCATAAATCTCTTTCTTTGTTTTTAATATTTTAAAACTTATGTTGGAATATTTTGGTGAACTACTTTGATTTGTATCGTATTTGATTGGTGCTTACATTGCTTTATTAAGATTGTATGGTTTTAACATCATCAAAAAGAGAAATTTTTGGATTAAATCATGAACTCATTTAATTTCGATAATTTAGCTTAAATAATTAAAAAGGGGGAAATTGTTGG
The DNA here is from genome assembly GCF_907164915.1 of Impatiens glandulifera. Classification (NCBI taxonomy): domain Eukaryota; kingdom Viridiplantae; phylum Streptophyta; class Magnoliopsida; order Ericales; family Balsaminaceae; genus Impatiens; species Impatiens glandulifera. The sequence goes on from NC_061864.1 coordinate 44,586,686, forward strand.
GAAAAATTAAGTAAAGAGTTAATTAACTTATAAATAAACGGAAATTATAAATATTAAACAATTGAAATTTGATGATGTTTAAATATGAAGGAAATTAAGTTGTCTATTTATTTTTGTGCAGGTGCATCAGACTATGCTAAATTACACATTGTCTAAGCCGACTAATTAGACGTGTTACGTAGTTAGACGTTGAAGTCTAACTTAATTAGAAGTGGCAGTCTAATGGGTAACGTAGTTAGACATTGGCGTCTAACTCCTTCAGACAAGTCTGAAGTGATATGTAGTTAGACGATGTAGTCTAATAGATACGTAGTTAGACGTTGAAGTCTAACTCCATTAGACGTGGTAGTCTAATGGGAAACGTAGTTATACGTTGGTGTCTAACATCTTCAGACAAGTCTGAAGTGATACGTAGTTAGACATTGTAGTCTAACAGATACGTAGTTAGACGTTGAAGTCTAACTCATTAGACGTGGTAGTCTAATGGATAACGTAGTTAGACGTTGGTGTCTAACTCCTTTAGATAAGTCTAAAGTGATGCATAGTTAGACGTTGCAGTCTAATAGATACATAGTTAGACGTTGAAGTCTAACTCCATTAGACGTGGTAGTCTAATGGGAAACGTAGTTAGACGTTGGTGTCTAACTTCTTCAGACAAGTCTAAAGTGACACATAGTTAGACATTACAGTCTAACATATCCGTAGTTAGACGTCGAAGTCTAACTCCATTAGACGTGGTAGTGTAATGGAACACATAGTTAAATGTTGACGTCTAACTCCCTAAGACTAGGCAGTCTAATGGAGCACGTTTAATGCCTCGCTTCAGCGGTCGTTTGAAGTTAGCATACGTCTACCCACGATCAACTAGCTATATGCTACTCCTCTCTACTCAATCCTGTGTAGTCTGACAAGCCATCTAATTGTATCCAATGAACGAACTCCACATACACAAATTTCCTTCCAACTGTTTGTCCAGTACAAGACAATATTAGAGAGGATACCGTACTACCAGTTCGGTACGGCCACGATCAATTTACTCAAAGTCTGTTGTACTCTTGTCCTATGGGAAGCCTTCCAATGAACATTTGCCATGTGTCCATGAAGAATATTCGACCGTTGGTGTCCTTATACTACAAATAGATGCTCAAGGACAATGGATGAATCACTGAATCATCAGTTATCCAACCGATTATCAATCTTATAAGCTCACTCTTTCCTTACTGATTTTCTTAAATCATTCAAGTTCAAGAGAGAAAGAATCAAAACACTGTCTAGCTGTGAGAATATTGTTCATAATATTGTAAGTTGAATAGAGGTTGTTATATTCAATAGAGTGTTAACTAGTTCAGTAAACTATATTTGATTCAAAGAGTTTAGTGAAATCCTTCTGTATGTGGAAGAAGATGTGACATAGGAGGGTTTTCTCTGAAAATTCATAAACAACTCTCTGTGTTCTTTACTTTCTGACATTCATTTTTCATTAGTTCAAAGCTTCAAATTCGACGAACACTTACACACTTGAAATCGTTTCAAGAGTTCGAAGGATTTATGAAGAATAGAAACCGATTTTAACTTCTAATAGAGTTAAAATCGAATTGTTTGTCATAAGTTGTTATCAATAGCCAAACTCTAGTTTCTATTAGTTACACTAATCCTATCAGTAACTCTCACTTTCGATCCTTTTTTTAACTGGTTGAAAAAGATCAGAAAATCCAATGGAACGAAACTTGACAATAAGAGTTTGACAAAATCAAAGACAATCTAAAGTCATTGTCGGTCCTTATACCACTAAGGCCTGGCGTCCCTTTAATTTTTCTACCTCACCATAATAGATTCAGGTATGGGCAGCCTGTTGGCTCAAGAAAATGAGGATACTACTATTTGAGCAAGAAAATGAACGGATATGAGATAAACTATTCACACCCAAAAAACGTGTGTTGGGCACTCGCATGGGTCACCAAGAGACTAAGATATTACATGCAAGTCCACCATGTCAAACTAGTATCCATATTGGATGAAATCTATTATCTGTTCCAACAAAGTCTGATGTTGCCCATACTAGATAAATGGATGATGATGATCTCCGAATACGATATGGTATATATAGTTCAGAAATCTTTAAAAGGAAGCATTTGTATATACTTCCTGAAAGATCAGTCCATCATAGTCGAGCCATCTTATGAACTTGACTTTCTGGACGACAACAGCATGTATGTCTCTTCAGACACATGGAAGTTAATGTTTGATGGAGCTTCCTCCAAGAACATCTATGGAATTGGCATTCTCTTAATAGATCCCAAGAGAACATACAACTACAACCCCATCTCTATTAAGTTGGAATACTCTATGACTAACAATGAGACCGAGTATGAGGAATGTCTGCTGGGTCTCAAAATTGCGTACAAATGAGAAACAACTAAACTAGATGTAGTTGGCAATTCAAGCCTGGTTATATCCTAGTTTAACGGAACATGGGAAGTATGAGGGAAAATCTTAAACCTTATCATACTTTCCTACTCTGATTTATTAACAAGTTCGATCATCTGACTTTTGTTCACATGTCAAGAAGCTAAAATCGCTTTGTTGATGCTTTAGCTACGCTAGCTGCTATGACCTAAATCCCTGTTATAATTAAGTTCAAACCTTTTAAAATCCGACAAAATTAGAAGCCTGATCTTGAGATCAGAGTGGTAGCCTCTATATAAGTTCCCACCAAACCAGGGTTCGATATTCTTCAAAAATACATTGAGTATGGAGAATAAGTCTCATTTCTGAGTTAAAGAACGGAGATCCTTGTGCCAGTATTCAACTAATTATACTTGGTAGATAACAAGCTATATAGACGGTCTTTTGATGGTCAAAACATACTCTACGTCAATAGTTCTAAAGCACAGTGGATCATAAAAGAAGTACATGCAAGAGTATGTGGTCCACACATGAATGGACTAGCTTTTTCCAAGAAAATACTTTGTCTCGGATATTATTGGCAAAACATGGAGCAGGAGTGTGTTATCTATGTCAAAAGTCGTCACCAATGCCAAGTCTACGCTGACCTAAAACATATTTTGACATCTTTATTGTACAATATGATATCACCATGGCCCTTTTCTACATGGGGCATTGATGTTATTGGGAATATCTATCCACATGCTTTAAATGGACATGAATTCATACTTGTAGGTATCAACTATTTTTCTAAATGGGTATAGGTAGCATCTTACAAAATTCTAAAATCCACTCAAGTGGCCAAATTCATCCGCCTCAATATCATAGCAAGATATGGGGTACCTCATGCCATTATCTCAGATAATGGGAGACACTTTCAAGGAGAGGTCTTAGCCTTGCACAAAGAATTCAAAATCGAGCATCACAAACCCCAAACAAATGGTGCGGTCAAAGTGGCTAACAAAAACATGATTAGGATCATCAAGAAAATGACAAACACGTATAAGGATTGGCATGAAAAGTTTCCCCATTTGCCTTATGGGGATATCGTACGATTTATCAGGCATTGATAGATGAAAGTCCATATTCTCTAGTATACAACATGGATGTTGTGCAACCTATCGAGATTGAAATCCTACACTGAGAGTCATGTTGGAATCTCAAGTCATAGAAAAAGATTGGGTAAAGTCCCGGTACAATCAGTTGACGGTAAAGGAAGACCATATGTTAGACGTGTTATGCAAAACCCAGGTCTACAAAAAACGAATGGATGATACATTTAATAGAAAGGTGAAACCCAGGAATTTAAAAGAAGATTACTTGGTACTCAAACGAATCTGGTAACTTTAGACCATAAGGGCAAGTTCCAATCATGTTGAGAAGGACCCTTCCTAATCAAGAAAATTCTCTCTAAAGGCAAAATCCACCTATGTACAGTTGAAGGTGAAGAGTTTATTTCTCCAAGCAATTTGAATCACTGAAATGATATTATGTGTATTATCAACACGTGCAAATTATGGATCATAATCTAGCCTTACTAGGATTATGACGGCTCGCAATTCAGACTTATCTGGATTATGACTTCTCGCAATTCGGCTTTACCAGGATTATAACTTGTTTAGTCCCCAACCTCGAATAGACTAATCGACCTCTAGTTTTGTATAACTACGTCATCACTAAGGGAGAACTACGAGAGACTTGATTCTTCCAAAGAAAAAAAATCAAGGATAAAAGGAAGATACGTAGGTAGCCTATATTTAGGTCTGGTCTCAATACTCAATAAAAACCTAGAGATAAAAGGAATGAACAATTCCTAGTTTTGACTCACATCAAATCTAGAGATATTAGAAACTCTAATTCTTTCTGCCAACTAGTTACTAGGAATTTAGGAAATAAATAGGGGCAAAAGCTAAAGGCATCTCTGTTAATCAAACGATGATTAATCTCCCCAATATAACCCTGAGACTCCAAAAAATTATAACTGACGAATATCCTTAATAAGCTGATTTTCGTGCATCGCGATTATCCAGGAAATTAGAGAAGACTAGTAAGTTCGGATTATTGTAACCATTATCGGTACTAGAACGCCCATGGTTGAATATCACGATAGTCCGACATCAGAAGGTTGTTCTACCATACTAGTAATTGTTGATCGTTTTACTAAGTATAGTTATTATATTGGATTGAAACATCCATTTTCTGCAGTCCAAGTTGCATATTTATTTTTGGATAATGTCTACAAACTTCATGAGTTTCCTGATTCCATTGTCTCTAACAGAGATGCTATTTTGTTAGTCATTTTTGTAGGAATTGTTGCGAGTTATTAGGGTGAAATCATTATTGAGCACATCTTATCATCCTGAAATTAATGACCAAACCGAAAGGGTCAATCAAAGTTTATAATCTTATTTGCGTTGAATGAGTGGCCAAAAACCAAAATTGTGGAGACATTGCTAGCTCTTGCGGAGTGGTGGTATAATTCCACATTTCATTTTTTGATTAAAATCTCCTCTTTTGAAGCACTTTAAGGATTTACTCCAGTACCACTACATATGGGTCCAATGGTATCGTGTAAGGTTGATGCTGTTGAAGATTTTGTTCTAGATTGAACACGAATGTGTTGTATTCTAAAAGAAAATTTGGAAATAGCTCGGAATCATAAGAAGCAACAAGCTGATAGAAAACGTCATGAAAGAGAGTTTAAGGTTGGCGATTATATGTTTTTACAGTTATAACCTTATCGACAAACTTCAGCTACTGCTCGTAAAAATATCAAGTTGTAAGAAAAAAAATTTGGACATTTTCTCATTGAACAAAGAATTGGTGAAGTGGCCTATAAATTGAAACTTCCAAAGGGCTGTAAAATTCATTTTGTTTTTCATATATCCTTATTGAGGGCTAAATTGGGTGAGGTGCAGACAATTAGCTTATCGCTTCCCGTAATGGCATAGGATGGTGATATACTATTGGTTCTAGAGGAAATTTTGAAAAGACGTCTAATTAGAAATAAGTAAAGAATGACTGCTCAGTTATTGGTTAAGTGGATAAATTCTACGAGTAAAGGATGCTACGTTGGAAGAATAGACTTTTTTTCGTTCCCAATTTCCTAAAATTTGTAAGTAGTTTCTAATGAAGAAACCACGTTCGAGAAGGGAAATGAAGTTTTTAAGGGGAAAGGGATGTCGTGACTATAATATTCATAACAATGAGGAATCTATTACCGGTATTACTAATATGGACTAGTGGCTATAACAGAAGTGTTTATATCTTTGTGTCGATTATTTTACAATTTGTTAGTCTTTAAATAATGATAAAAATTTCAAGGAGAGGGTATTGTATTTTGGTAGACTGATTTCTATATTTTCTCTTTCTAATACTAGAGCCATTACGGTCCTAGTAACCCTAAACTCCCAATTTCTATTCAATATGTTCAATTTGTTCTTATGTTCTCCTATTCAATATGTTCTTCTGTTCTCTTTATTTCTGAATTTAATTCTCACGTTCTTTTCTTTCCTCCTTTAAGAAACTATTATTGTTGAACTAATATCGTGATTAACCGGGTGATCACGACAATCTCATGTCCCATCACTCAAGCTTTTCTTCTTCAATCATGAAGGTGAATCATGTATTCAGTTCAAGAACTTGAAGGATGACTTGTTACTTGAACAATACCTACTAACAGTGTGCTGGTTTGATGGCGATGAAGTTTTGATTAAGTATTCAGTTCTGATTCCTAAAGTTCTTCTTGACACTGAATATCTATTTCATGTCAAAGCAATGGACGACCACATTTAGGTTAGGCTTGTTTTTCTCCTTCCTGTTGATGAACCAATTGTTACAAAATTCGAGTACGGATTGACGTTAGACGATGACGAGCCTCCTCGCAAGAATTTTCCATCGTATTGTTTTGGTCAACTGTTCATGGGTTCAGACTTTAAAGATTTATCTTTTGTCGAAGGAGTGACATTTCAATGCAGAAATTGCTCAACTATTTTGAAGAAGTCCATCAAGTAATCGTCTTACCACTCTCTTTTTTGTATGTTAATGGTTAATTCAAGGTCGAATCCATATAGAGATTTGTTTCTTGTTTATGCAATATTATTATCAATTTTATTAGCTCAAATAGGATAAGTTTTACTCAATGAGTTTTCTAGATGGTTATGTCCATAGAATAACTAAGAATATACAGAAGTTACGAATGAACCTTCACAAACCTGAGCTTAAGAAACAACAATATCTAGTGTTGTTTTCTGTTAATATCGAGTTCCAAATATGAAAACGATTAGGAAAAGTCTATTTGAATGCATTACACTTTGGAATGTGTTCTAATAATGAATAAATTCAAATTATTTGGTGTGTTACTCTAGAAACTAATCTTAAATATTTATACTCGTGAATCCTCATCAACTAACCCAGTTTCCCAAATTAGATTCTTTGTTGAGATGTCATCAAGCGACTGGAGTGAAGTTGTCGTCTCAATTGGTTTGGAGGTGGTTGTTGTTCATTTGGAGGAATTGATGAGAAATTGATTAATAAATATATATAACTCTACTCAAAGACGCAACCCTATGGATATTACATTACAATCAACTAGTGAAAATCTAGTTACTAAAGACAGTTCATCCATAGAAAGAACTTCCAGGACACGAGGCAAGAATAAACTCATTGAGTAAATTGAAGACAGGAAATAAGTTGCATGTTACTTTTTTATGGGTCATGCAGTATCTACTAGTCATAAAATTTTTATTAGAAATCTTAGTTTAATCGTACGAGATAGAAATATATGCCCAATTCGAGTGAATGCATAGAAAGACATCGATACAAATTCATTGAACTGTGTGTGGGATGTAGTTAAGGTAATACTAGTTCTCTTAATTGTGTATAACATATTATTTATCATGTTAACTAATTGTTCAAAATTATAAAGGAAAAAATTGAAAATTATCAAATTGAGCTATATAAAGAATCAACTCTTGATCATATGCGGTCCTTGTGGAAGAATTGGAGAAGTAAGTTAAACCGCAAATACCTGAAAAAAATGTACTATACGTCAAGAAACTTTACTTAATATTACTAAAGATTTTGACAAGAGTGACTGGGAATGGTTGATCACAAATCCCTATATGAGTGAGAAATTCTTTTGTTTTTTAAATTTTAAATTTTAATAAGTAATATTATTAATTTAATGCAAAAAACAAGTGAAACAAACTCGCAAAATAGATCTAATGCAACAATGCCTCATCCTACAAGAAGTATGATAACAAGAGCATTTTTTTGTATTTAAATTTTTTTCATCTTATACATATTATTATTATTATTATTATTATTATTATTATTATTATTATGTACAGGGTGAAAAAGATGGCAAACCACATTATATTAAATCAATATTTTTTAGACTCAAAATCAAGAAAATGATATTATTGATCTAGACGCATTGAAAAAATATGTAAGTCTATATTTGATTCATTAAATATTGGTTATCAAAATATGTGCAAAAGACTAAATTATTGAGTGTTTATTTTGTTTTAGACAAATTATTTATGTCTGATTTTGTAACTTCAAAAGCTTATGTCAAATAAAGATAGTTTGATTAACATAATTTGTGATTAACATTGTATATAGTTTATTTAGGATAAGATTTGTGAAGTGACTCGTCCGAAACCTGTTTTATCATCTTTTCTAGTCGTGGAAAAATGCTTTCGAACTCATAAACATAGTCATGTATTTGGTTATGGAGGTGGAGTAAAGCCAAAAGATCTAAGAGAACCTATTCTTACCAAACAACATGTACATGTGAATAATGATTTACTACAATCAAAAGTTGAGAACTTAGAAGCTGAAATTAAAGCTATAATTAAAGAGTTGCTAAAGAACAACTTCCAAGCTAATGTGCAATTCAGTGCATCAATTTTTGAAAATATGCAAAATAAGTCAAGGTTAGTTTTTATAATATAAAACTTAGAAATAATTGTTCTCTAATTTCTATGTCAATGTTGAAGGTATGGTTAACCAACAAGTATAATGATGAAAATTTTGTTCAACTCAACTACAAGGAGTAATTAACAAATTTTGAGGTATAATGCTTTGAAATGACATAAAATTATTTATGCTGATTTTTTTTTTAATAATTCATTGAATGTAAATGAGTAATATAATGATAGATAACGTTATTAGTTGTAATTTGAAATCTTTTTTTGACTTTTTTCAATTCTAGATGTTAATTTCAAACATGAGTTCTTTTAGACATATTAACATCTCTTATACAAGAATTATGTCAATCCTACTTAATTAATCGGAACGAAACATTGAACTATAAATTTCAACTTTAGTTTTGGAATTCTGATTATGATTCTTATGCTTAATTCTAAACTGATAGGACAAACATAGATTTTGTGATTGTGAAGTGAGAAAATGTGAAATTTATCGAGTTCATTCCTTTCTGGATTTGGTAATGTTTATCAATTTGGCTCTCCTCTAGATTTTCTTTAAAAAGTCATGCATGTATTTAGTTTTGGATCTAATTGAACAAAACCTTTTTATGGTATTTAGTTTTGAATCTAATTGAACAAAGCATTATTTATGTCTTCAATAAAGTTTATTATCAATTGCATGTCGTTTTCAGTTCAATATGTGGAACAACATGGGGTTTCATTTTCATTTGTTACATAGAAAAATTATATATTAGTCATTTGGTGAAGCTAACTGATTTTTTATTTCTTATATATCTTTTACTAATAGTCTTAGTTCATTCTTATCTATTAGTGAGTTTTGTTTCACTAATAATATTGAAATAGTTGTATTTTTTATGGGGAGTTTGTTTTCATTAATAATTTTGAAACAATTGTATTTTTCATACAATATCAATTTTTTTTAAATGAAGGAGAACTAGCATGACAATACTAATATATAACTATTGATGGTTAATTATTTAATCATCTAAATCATTGATTACCAAGATTTAAATATTATGTATTTTATGATCACTAATAATATTTTAAATACTATGATGACTATATATATAATAATGCTAAAAGGAGAAAATTATTATAAGGGATTCAAACTTATATATATTTGATTTTATTTTGAACTTTATAAAAAAATTATATTTGTATCTGATACAAATATTTTATTTATTTATTTTTAATAATGAAATGATTTAGTTTAGTATTAAAAATTTCTATATTAATAAATTTGAATATTTTTATAGGTACATTGATTTGGTAAACAAAATTGTAATTTATGTACATTTGCTATAGTAATTTATTTCAGTAATACATTTTTAGCCACGGTAATTTATTCTCGTTGTCATCTTTTAGTCACGATAATTTATTCCCGTAGCCATCTTTTAGCTACAGGAATAAATATTCTTGTCGTTAATTTTTAGCTATGGAACCAATGGCGACAAGTCTATTTAATGTGGCTATTGATTTTTATCGACAACATTTTAATCAATAATGACTGTAAATACTGTTGCTATTACCATATTTTATAATAGTGAAGTGATTTTGAATACTTTAAAATGATAGAAATGTAATTTTTGTAATGCACAAAAAAAAAAGTAGTTACTTTTCAGAATGACATTCTTAAAGATCATTCCTAAAATATAAAATAAAGATTCTCAAATTAGGCAAACTTCGTTATTTTTTAGTCATCAACAAATAAATTATTACATTAAAACACTAAAAGGTGAAATTTTTTATCTTGGTGCTTGGATAAACATAGAAAACACTCTCATAAAAATCGGTCTCTATTATCATTTGGTGGCATTTTGATGTGGCAATACTTTATTATTGATATTGAAAAATAAATAAAGAAATAGAATAAATGAAATGATAGGTTTGAGTCAAGATGAACTTAGTTTGGAAAAAGTTAAGGTGGGTCATTCACATTATGAGTTGCGAGAAATTGAATATATTTAATAAATCATTTCAAGTGATCTAGGCATAAGATCTAGATACATTTTTCATATGTTTCCTTCCCATGCTCTCAATGTTCTTGTTGTAATAATTGAGTATTATATCATTTAACTTCAAATATTTTGAAAATTTATAAATTAATTATATTTTTAATACTAATCCAGATCAATATATGAAAATGTGAGGTCATTGAAGATATATTTTTCAAGGTGACTTGTTATTATAAGAGGTAATCTTATATATTTATTTTGGTCAAATTATCTGTGGTAGACCTCTAATTATTTCGATGGCTCACTTTTAATCATTAAATTATCTTTTAAAATAAATTTCACCTTCAACTTTTAGAAAAATCACCGATGTCTCTTCCGTCAATTTCTTGATTAAATATAACTGTTTAAGCTTAAAATAATTATTTTATATATATTATCTTTAATCAATATTTTTTATATTTATATATATAATTATTAAATATTTATATATATATATATTATCATTACTTTTTATAATAATATAATTATTAAAATTCTTTCATATATAGATAAAATATATATATTATTTATTTTTATATATATTTATATTTATATTTATATTTATATCTATATCTATAAAAAAAAATGAAAAATGATTTATATATATTATTTTTAATCAATAATTTATATATATATATATATATATATATATATATATATATATATATATATATATATATATATATATATATATATATATATATATATATTATATAAATTTATATATATATATATATATATATAAATTTATATAATATATATTTTAAAAAATGATTTAAGATTAAAAATAAATGTGACATTCTAGTTACTCAATTACTTTTAACTCTCAAATTATTTTATAAAAATAAATAATATATATATATATATATATTATCTATATATTATATAAAAAAAATTAATAATTATATAAATATAAAAATTAATAAATATATATATATATATATATATAATAGTTTAAACGTTATGTTTAACTAAGAAGGTGTTGGAAGGGCTATTGGGTGACCTTACGGAGTTAGAGAATAGTTCAGATAATTTACTCATTTATTTTTTTTCCACTTAAACTTTCTTCTTCTTTGCAAATGAAGAACATTTTATAAATAATCCTTGCATGGTTTTTTAGACCCTGATGTTTAATAAAAAAAATTATTTTTTCTTCAAGCGATCAAGTTATAAGTTATATTAATATTGTCCTTAGTACAAAAACAAAGCATTATTTGTAGTAGCCCTCGCAATTTTATTTAATCATCTATAAAATGAAATCACATAAGTTAACTTCCCCCCAAACAAAACATATGATCATATATTTCTTTGCAATGATAGAAGGAATTAAATTATTTTATATCATCTTCATTAATCACTTAACCCCACCACTGATGAACCGCAACGCCTTCATCCATAAGTCTCCCATACAAAGCCAGGCATTGCCAATAAGCCCTTCTCCCTTTTCTAATCTTACTTAGATCCGTATTTCCATTCATCCCTTGATGCTTACATTCCAAGAACAATTCATCAACAAGACCCAACACTCCATTTTTTACCATCTCCTCAACCACTTCGGCTTCCGCTTTCATGACCACATACTCTTCTTCCTTCACATTCCTCCTTAACCAATCCGACATTCCAATTTGTGGTGTCGTCCCTTCTTCGGATTGATCTGCATCCACAGCCTCAACTTTGTAAATATCGAAATCCTTGTTCCTTGTTGGGTAATGCTTCTCGAACCATCTAGGACGGTAACCCTTGTTCTTATGCTCCGACAAGTCCACATCGATGAAGATCCTACGTGGGTAGTTTTCGAAAGAATCTCCTAACAAGTCCGGTAAATATTTGGTCCGTTTAAGGAATCTTTTGTTTGATTTTCCCGATAGAGTACCTCTCGGAGGCTCGAGTAATGCGTCCTCAAGGTTCTTGAGGGCGGCTTTCTTTGCTTCTTGGCTAGTAATAATAGCTCCAAGAAGTTTCCTTTTTGATGGAGATTCTTTGTTATTTTTATTGTGTGACGTCTTTCTCATGGTCATGAATGTTGATCCATAATGTCGGAGATACACAGTTCTATAGTTGTTGGGCTTTTTGAAAACCACTTTAGGGTTGTTACTAAGTTGAAGTGTTAGAACTCCACCTACTTTAAGCGACTTATCGATGCTTGATTGAAAATCTTTTGTGAATATGAAGTCGAAGAAATCCTCCTTGGGAGGTGCTGGAGTGGAATTCAAGGTCATTTCCTTGGTGTTGTAATTGTGATCATCTTTAATAACAATCGGGCCATGATGGTTTTCGCCGGCTACAATAAGGGCTTTGTTACCCGTTTTGATAATGCCTTTGTCGGTTAAATCATGGATGATAGATTGCAAAGGGTTAAAAGTGATGGAATGTAATGAAGTAGTTGTATGATCAAAAGGGAGAAGCCAAAGAACAGTGGAAACGAAAAAGATGGCAAAAATTAATTTGAGTATCTGTCTACCGATCCAAGAAAAAGGGATTGGCACCATTATCGATGGAATACAATCTGGGTATTCATCTTCATCATGAATCATGTATGGTTTGGTTTGGTACGCTATAAACGTATTTACAGCCATTGATTAATTATGAAGTAGAAAAGGAAGAATTAAGAAGAAGAAAAAGAAAGGGAATATTCTCAGCGTGTGCAAAACCTAGCGGCAGTGTGATTTCCACCAACGAGGCAAACACAGGTATTCCCTAGGAAGCTTGACCATAATAGCTTCAACTGGTTTAACCTTTGAACCTCCATAACTAGGAATTGCGTATAACAAATTAATGTTAATTTCTCCAGGATTGATGGTTTTCCTTACTAGGTTATTTGCATGTCTTGCTGATGATCATATTCTCTGCTAGCGATGCATGGGGAAGATATCTATCATGGTCGTTTCCATCTATTGGAGAAGGAAATATGGATGGATAGATAGTGTGATAGAAAGGATCCTTTCCCCTTCTCTTCTATTTTAGGGGTTTTCGATCGTTTTTTTCGGATGACTAATTCTTGGATGCAATGAAAGCTTATATTTTGGAGAGAGGTGTGGACGAGAGAGAAGATAGCATACTAGAGAGAGAGAAAGAAGGGAGGAATGAGATTGACTTTGTTTGTGATGACTTTGTTAATCTAACATAACCTTGTATGATGTTCTTGAGATATATATATATATATATTTTTTGAAAATTAAAATTTGTTCGATAAAACAACAAAAATAGATTATTTAGGTTTTTAATTTTGTAAGAACAAAAATAGATTTTTATATATAAAATTTATTTGAAATAAAATTATTATTATAATTGATAAAATTAGTTATTTGATTATTAAAATGATAGTATGTGCTAAATAAATAAATAAATTATAAAAAAAACTAATAAAATCTCAAAAAAAAAAAATAAATAATCCAGAAACTCATATCAAACAAACTTTTAGGGTTATTTAAAAAAAAAAGTTAAAATCTTGTTATAAAAAATGATTGTTTGGCCTAATTATTAAAATATAATATTCAATATTCATCAACATACTTTAAATAATTTTATAATCTAGTGAATTTTTTTTAAGGAATTGATAATTAATAACGAATTCTTTATATTAAATTCAAATAACCTCATATACTGATACAAATACTAAAAAAAATAACAATATATAAGTGCTAACATTTTTTTAATGCAAGTTTTTAAAAATGCACTCCAAATTAAAATAAAATTTTGAAATATTATAAATCTTCTAACTATATTTTCAATTAAAATTATCTATAAAATATATTTTTCTAAATATATCACTAAAAATGGAAAAATCTAATAATTTTTCTAAATTTCATTAAATATATCATTACAACTAAACTAGTAATAAGGAAGTCACAAAATAATGTTGATATATTCACTAACATATATTCACGTTAATGTTTGCAAATTTTTTTGCAATAAAATATATTTCTACTAATAGAGTGCTTCAAAGGTCATATTCGACTTGGACAAGTCATTTTAAACTCTCAATCGTATTGTGTTGTATCGTGTATTAATCTAATGTATGTCGTATCGTGTCTAGATCCATTCAAAATATTATGATACATGGGTTTTTTCGTGTCATGTTAATTCGTGTCTACGAGTTTGTTCGTATCGTGCTAATTCATGTTAAAATTTTTGTTTCGTGTTATTCCGATTAGAGTTTCGACTCAATCGTTTTATTTATATATATATAATTATATTGTTAGTAAAATTATAAAATATAATTATTAATTTATATATTTATTTATTTATTTTAATTTAGAAAATTTAAATTAATTTAATAAGTTAAATGTTATTTAAAAAATTAATTAATATGTTAAATATGTAAGATATGTAGATATAAATTTTAGCATATAGTTTTATAAATAATAATTTGAATGTCAATTATTTAAGATGTGATTTAAAACTTACAAATAATTATTCAAATAAAATTAGTTAACTATTTATAAAATTAAATAATTTATTTATTGAATGAAAATTAAAAATTTAGTTTGAGAATGTTAGTGTAAAAGTGGATAGTTTGGGAAAGAAAACGATAAAGGTGTGAATAATTTAGAGAAAAAAATGAAAAAAGTGGATAGAAATTTAATAAATTTGTACTTCACATATTTATAAATATATATTATAATTTAATAGAAAGGTATTTAGACATTATAAATATATATTATTATAGTATCAAAATTAAATTATTACTATAAATTTATTATTTAATATATTAATAATAATTAAAATTTTAAAAATAAATTAATTAATTAATAAAATTAATATAGGAGAGAATTATTTGGAGACTCACAATTTTATTCATATAATTTATTTTTTAATATTTATATTTTATTTTAATTTATATTATTTAAGTTAATATTTTATTTTAATATTTTAATTTAATTTGTTTAGTTTTAATTATATATATATATTACATTTATAAAATTATTATTAATTCAATGAGAATGTAAATAGATTTATAGAAAATGTTAATGTAAAGTTGAGTAGATTAGGACCTTAGGTCATGTGACTAATTATGTTTACGTGGTTTTCCTATGTATACTCGTGATTGTGTCATGTCTATACTCGTTTTATGTCTATAATCGTGTTATGTCTTTGTCGACTAGTGACCGTATTACGATCGTATAAACTCATAATCGTGTTGTGATAGTGACGTCTCGTACATGTGTCGTGTCCAACCCACGACCCGATTGAGATAATATCGTATTATGTCATTTGGTACTAATATCGTGTTGTATCGTGTCAGTTCATGTTGATCCAACCCATTGTTCAACTTTAAATTATTGTAACAAATATTATATAACTAAGGCTGTGATTATTGCAAATTAAATTATGAAGTAACTGGGTTAATATTGATAATGAAATTTGTAATATATTGCATTAACAAAAATAAATAATCTATCCGCAACTAGTACTATAATTTTATTATAATGTATTATTGCAAACTGTATTACAATTTTATTTAATAATTTTGTAAATATTTTTTGAAATATTCATAATGTAATATTATTAAGTTATGTATTAATTCTTATACATAATCTCTTCGCAACTAGTTCTGCAACGGTATAATGTGATATTATTGCAAACTACATTATATTAATATTTATAAGTTTTTAAACCATCGTTTGACATATTCGTAATATACTAGCATTACATTTTCCATTAAACATTATATATAATCTTTTCGCAAAAAGTTCTACAATTGTATGATATCATATTATTGCAAACTGCATGGAAATAATATTTAATAATTTTGAAATCATCTATTAGTAATCTATGAACAATACGTTTCACATTAACCATTATAGATAATCTTTTAGCATTATAATGCGTATTAAACGAATTTGTACATAAAACATAATTTTAAAAATATTTATAAACAATCAATGCAAAATTAGTTTCGAGTCTTATTCAATTATGTCTCATCGATTCTCGTTTCACCATTATTTCAGCCAACGAATTGTGTCATTTCCACTCCCACACATCATCATTTCATTATTTCAATCAACATATCTTCCCATTTATTTCTTTTCATCACTCTCTTCAACCTATCTTCCATATCTTCAACATTTCTTATCATATCATTTCTCTCTCTATCAAACTCTTTTATAGATTTCTTATCTGATCAAATCTTTATCATGGTTTCAACTCGTTTTACTCGCAATCGATTTCTTTCAATGACTCCAAGATCCTCCACTCCTTGGTTGGTTATAAACGGCGAGAATACTCCTTGATACACCTTAAGATACGACAATGAGGACCAAATGGCACCGAGATAGCAACAAGTATTTCCTCTAAATTCACTAAGCTACAAACGGTCAAGGCAAAGCTTGCAGCAACTATTTCCAAAATAGAAATTTTGCAGGCTCAGATGAGGCTCCTTAGGTGGAATGTATATTCTCCTAAAGGATATACAAACAATCAATAATACAACTATTTAGGTTGTCAATGAGATGATCACAAAGTATTTCATTTTTAGATCTTTTGATTTTTATGAATATGTTACTTTGTTTGAGTTTTGATACTTATTTTGTTGTTTTTATTAATTTCATAGATAAAAGATGTTTTTGTTGGTTGAGAATAGCTTGATATAATATGTGGTGGGTGCCATGGATGCAAAGAAGATTGAAAACATTATAGAAAACAAGAAAAGGAAGAACAATTAATGAACTTTCATATTTTTTATTGATATTTATGATGTTTTTGAACATTTATCTTTTAATTATGTTTGATATTTTTGGTTATGTACATGGTGGTTGTTTAATGGTTAGTAATATGTATGTTTTTTGGTTATGATTATTTATATATTTTGCTTACATAATTTTTGGTTATGTTTGGTATTTAAGTTATGAATATTTATGTTTTTTTGGATGTGATCCATTATTTATGTTTAACAGTTTATAGTTATTATTATTTATATTTTTTCCTTACATAATTTTTGAAAAGTTTATGATTATGAGTATTTATGTTTTTTGGTTATGCTTATTTATGTAATTAATGGTTAGAATTATTTGTGTTTAACATGTTATGGTTATGATTATTTATATTTTTTGCTTACATAATTTTTGAAAAGTTTATGGATATGGTTTATTCATATAGTTTTGACTTTAAAGATTAAATTTTACATTCAGTTTTATAACATTTACACATTTTTAGGCATATTTTTCATAGAAATTATTACGAATAATATTTCTAATCAATGTCTAGTTTAGTTAAAAAGATTCAATTATCGGCTATAGTATGAATGTGCAATAACTTTTGCATTAATCCAAGTTTATCGCCACATTGCTGTAATTTTTGCAATAACAATATTGTTAGGATCGGGATCAACGATAGAGAGGGGAGTCTACTTACGTTGAACCGCTTATACATACTTCGTTTGATATTAACTCTGTTAGGAGTTAATATCGGTTTCTATTCTTCGCAAGTCGTTACAAACTCTTGAACGGAGTTCAAGTGCGGAAGTGTTTGTTTTGACTTGAAGCAATACAACATGATTAGAATGATGTAATAGAGAAGAACACAAGACACAAAAGAGGTTGATGAATGTTCGAAGTAAAAACTCCTACGTCACCCCTTCTTCTCAACCTTGAGAAGGATATTCACTAGAAGATTTGGTTCAATACAACACTTGTACAAATTCAGACGAACAACCAGGACTTGGTTACTGTCTGTTTTCGAACTCCTAGCACACTCACTCTGTTTAACAAAAATAAATTATGTCAACTTATAACACTGAATACTCACATAGAATAGGCAGTATGTAATACAATTTTAATACTCTAACAAACTTAAAAGCTTATAGGACTTTGAGAGCTTGAGAAAGTTATGAATACAATTGATAATTCAAGGATTCTTAAAGCTTGTTTTCTGACTCGTGTAAAGAGGGTAAGGTTAGAAGCAAGTTGTCCTTTGTCTTCTTAAGTAGGCAGATGTCAACGAACATATTTGTTGCTCAACAGTTATATCTGCTTCAAAAGACGTTTGTCTTAATCTTGATTGGTTGTATTCCAGAATATTACATCGAGAGGATACTCTTTGATCTTGTTTATGCTTGGATGATAATAATCTAAGATGTTCATTAATGGGATTATGATTTTTGAGGAAAGTATATCTCAGAAATTTTGACTTGTCTTTGGTTATTTTAACATAGTTCTGCTGCTATCAAAAGATCTTCATCAGTCTTTGCACAAATATAAAAACAAATACTGAAGATATATAAAGTTGTCTTTTGATAATACCGGAAGTTTTATATTGTACAACGGAAATGGTAAAGTACCAGGCGCGCTCCAATGTATAATACCGAAGTCCAAAATGTCAAAATGATCTAAACCCGGATCTTACAAACTACCGGAAGCGCCTATTATATAAAACTGATTATATAATATCGAACGTGCTTCACAACATGTCGATCTTGTAAAATACCGGAAGCGACTATTATATAAAACCGATTATATAATGTCGGACACGCTTCACAAAATGTCAATCTTGTAGAATACCGGCAACGTGTTTGTAAAAAGTCGATATTACAAACTACTGGTTACGTGTCTTCATAAAATGCTGATTCTTACAGAATACCGGATACGTGTTTGTAAAATGCCAATCTTACAAACTACCGGAGGCGCTTTGATAAAATATCGATTATGCAGAAAACCAGTTACGTCTTCACATAATGCCGATTTGCAAAATGTCGGACATCATATTCTTTCTGGTTTTCTTTAATCTCCATATGATTAAATAAACACGATTAAGTTCTTGTTTATTAATATTAATAGTTGATTAACTATTTAACAATTTCTCACTTTTTGATTATTTAAACTAAATATTCATAACATGGTAATTTTATAATCGTTGGTTACTTTAATATAACAATTTCTCCCTCTTTGATTGTTTAGAATAAATTATCAAAGCCCGTTATCTATTTCTTAGCCATATCTCCCTGTTTGATTGTTTTAACTTAAGAATATCAAAACCAACAATTGATCAAAAGTATTATAATCATGCATCATTTGACTTCCTGTTTAATAACCGAAACATAAAATACAATTAGTCAATAAAACTAAGAGTGCAGCAAAAGCAATTTAATGAGTTTATAATTGAAAGACATAAAAAGGAAAAGAAAAAGATTAAGAGAGAGTTTTTAGCATCTCCCTCGTGAAATTCTCTTGATGATGTCTTCTCTCAGCCCTTCCATAAAAGTGTAGTTGGGTTGGCCCTCGGTGTTACGTCTGCGACCCCTTCCTCTTGATGGAGCAGGGGCATCTTCAATAGCAAAGTCATCACCTCGATATAGTCTTCGTTTAGATCGAGAGCATTGGTTTTCAAGTTCAAGTTGAGTCTCCATTTGGGATAGGGTCATCCTTTCTTCATCAGCCTTAGTTTGTTTAGCAGCCTCAACGACTGCATTTTCTTCATCTTAGAACCGTTGGACAGTGGCCTCTTCCTCTCTTAGTCTTTCAACATCGAAAGTACTGTGAGATTTAGCCATTTCTATTATTTGAGATGTGAGAACCTCAACGACAAACTTGGTTTCATTTTGGAGAACAAGAGTTTTGTTAAAGAAGGGTTCAAACTTCTTGAGGTCTTGTCGCATCTCTTGTCTTAGCCTGTCTATTCCCTTGTTGTGCGCATTAGAGAAGGACGCTTGTAGGTTTTCTATTCGGTTCAGTCGAGATTCGAATGATTGATAAACTTATTTCCATGAAGTCATAACCTCCATGACGATTTGTCTAACATCCACCTGTCTTGGTGTCACCTCTTCGGAAGTGGATCGATAGGAGCCAAGTGAGATAGTATTGATTGGAACAGCATGGCGGGTGCTAACCTGCATGGACATCTCAGGTTCTGGTGGAACATTTTTATTAACCTACCGGTTCTTTAAGACATTTATTCATGGCTTCATGAGTGCGGTTAGAGGTTTGTTTGGATTTAGAAGACTTACCCAAAGTGGAGTGAGCAGGGGTCGGCATCTTGGGATTTTGAACGGCAATCTCTTTTTTCAATAATCGGTCGTTCTGGAGAAGGAATTTCACTACCGCTCGGTTCAGGATTGTCGACTTGATGAGAGGAGGAGCGACCTTTGTCAGTTGCGAACGACGGAACTAAATGGGCTTCATCTTGCCCATCCTCATTTTCAATACCTTTAGACTCTGATGTGAGAAGACATGAGTTTGTTAAGTCAACAGATGTAATTTTCTAAGCTTCAGTAATGCTCTCCCAATCTTGCATTGGGATACAGAATTCCTCTTTGGCATAAGGCCCCTTTACTTGATAGTCATCGAATAGTCCATGTTCCTCTTCACTAGTCCATACTCGCTTCGATGTGTTAGCTTCTTCAACCGACAACTGCTCAGTTCTTATAGTTTTAGCTGCTTGTTCGGATGTTCCTTGCCATGAGGAGGAAGCATTTCTTCAACAAAATCCAAAGACTCGTTCTCATCATGATAATTCAATTCGATTTGAGAAGCGAGATTACCGGTTTCTTCTAAGAGGTTTCACCACCGTTCACGTACCTAAGAGTAGTGGAAATATACTCTTCCAAAAGCCCATTTAAATGATTTATCACTTCCGCTCATGTTCTTACCGTGTCAGCAATCGGATCGAAGTTGAACTGGCACACTTTGTAGAAAGGAAATAATGCTCGGCCCCTTAAGTATGCTTCCACGAAAGCGCTTCGTCTGAGGGATTCGGAGACAGACTTAGTTTTAGTGATGGAGAAGATTTCTTCTTCCAGACCTAGTAATTTCGACCACTTCTCATTTTCTACTATATCCGAGAACACCTCACTAAAACTCATTCCCAATCTGAGACTCACCCAAGAGTTAAATACATCAATTTTTATCCTAGTGTGAGCTTCAGCCTGTTCAAGTATTAGCTGGATGGATGTTTGTACCTCTAGAGTAACATCAAGAGGTGATTTATGGGTTGGAGAAGCGGTACCTTTACCTGCCCCAACAACTTCTATTTGTTTAGGTTTTAGAACCGGTTCTCTGAACTCAAGCTTCCTTGTTATTCTCATTTCAGCGAAAGATGAGAAGGACATTGGGAGTGTGTCAACTGGAACCCTTCTTATGGCATTTTCATTTAGAGTAGGCACGGTGTACAGAATTCCCTGTGGAAACGATGGAGTAAGAATGGATTCTTTATTGGCGGATGTCATAACCGTCGTATTAACAGTAGTTGAAGAGGTCATAACCATAGTTGGAGCCTCTTTTTGAGTAATGGGAGCAACATTGGTTTGACCGGTTGCAGCAGCTTTAGGCTGGCCGGTTTTCAGGAGATCATGCCGATCGATTTGGGTAACATCAGATCGGTCAGTTTGAGAAGTAAGTAACTGATCGGTTTGGGGACCCACATCTAACCGATCGGTTTGAGGGACTTCCAGCTGCTCGGTTTCAAGAACATCAGACTGATTAGTAGCAGCAAGATCAATAATATTGGTTGTAACGTCAATAACTCTCGATTGAACCTCTAGAGCCATAGGCTCAATCAGAGCAGTAGGAGGAACTACACTTTCCGCCGGTACAAATGAAGCATTAAATAGAGGGGGAGTAAGAATATTTACCTCAGGTTGAGTTCTCTTTCGAGATGAGATGATTTCAACGGTTTCTCCAGGTCTGGTTCTAGCAACACTATTTGTACTCGTGGTGGACTCAACTCCGGATTTGAGTCTTTTACTAGAGGCAGCGCTAGTAGATGTGTTTATACGTTTCGAGCTGCCCATTGACCTTCCGCTTGCCGATTTCGCAACAGTAGTCCTACCGCCAATGAATTGTTGGCTGGAAGCCTTAGAGTTAGACTCCTTGGCTTTATTTGTCCTAGTGATATATCTACCAACAGTCACAGCGGACATGATTTTCTTAGGGTTTAATGGAGTACCTAAGTCGGTAGGCACATACAGATGCTTTAGTATCCATCCTATCTGCATTGAAAAACCGAGACTTCTTTTGGTTTGGGGAGACACCATTTCACTTAGAGTATTAAACAGAATGAATCCCCGGTTGATACTATTGCCCCTGATTATAAAACTCATCATGTCGAACTTAGATTTGGTGATTATATCATAGTTTCCGCCTCTTCCCTGGAGCGCTTTAGCAATAATGTCATAGAGAATGCGATATTCGCATTTTAGGTCTTTCTTCTTTCCACTGTAAATAACCGGGACATCGCTATCGAATATGATGGATGCATTGTGGACACTACACCGGGAGACATTGCCTCATAGAAATCCCGACCGTTTATCGGAAGTTGCATAATCTTGGTGAACAACGCTTCAATAATAGTGAACTCCACACCATTCACCTTGGCATATATAGCGTCATATATTATCTTCGATGAGTCAAAAAACGCCCGGACCGCTTCATCGTAACAAATAAAAGATCCTTCCAGGAACTTGTAGAGATCGGAGTCTTCGATAGATCCGAACATCGATATCATCTTCGGTCTTCCAAATTTAAGGACGGACTCGAAGTTAATCTGCATAATATTGTTAGAGAATGCATTATCCTTAGCCATATCGGTACTATTAAGAGAACGGAAGAAGATGAAGATTATTTTTTAGAGAGAAGGTAGAGCAAAAGACAGATTTAGGATTTTTTCAAGAGAACGTGAACCCAAAATTTCGGCATGCACTTCATTATTTAAGGAATTTGACAGTCGTGTTTCAAACCGTTTAATGAAGAAATGAACGTCACTTTAATAGCGTGTGTTCCCAAATGCTATTAAAAAAGGAAAAATGGCACCATTTTGAAAATAATATATTTCTAAGAAAGATATTCATTATTTTTTTTAATATTTAATCATTAATAACCTATAATGGTCATAAAAAAATAACTTAGAATTATATAAATGCAAATGTTACTTAATAACAAGTAAACTCATTAATATAATATTTAAATAACTAGTTCACAAATTCAAAATAACCGGTTAACATTATTTTCCAATCTTTTCTTGACAATATTGGAAAAATTTTAAAAAAATATAATGACTTGGAGACCCTAGAAACATTTCTTTCTTTTTTGTTGTTTATATCCTATTGATGTAGGTATAGACTTTTTCATTGTTCAGGATCTGTGAGGTTTTTGGACCGGGTCCCATTCCAATATGAGCATCGATATCAAAGAAGAAGTGGCCAAGTTGAGAGACATAACCAGTCAGCATTCTTGGAGAAGATATCATTTTCTTTAACTTGTCGAAAATGACTTTCGACAAGTTGATTGGAATTCCTCTTGTGATGGCCACCATCATTTCGAAGATTTTCTTGGAGTAGATGTGTGTGGAATCTTTTGCCATAATGGACTTAGCAATGATGTCGTTGAGGATTTGGAATTCTATTTTCATGGAAGATTTAACTCCATGGGTGTCAACGCGAGTGGAGGAATCTGAGAAGAGTAATGTCATTTCATAAATGATGTCACTTGGAGATGGAGGGAATTCGAAGAATTCTTCCGTAGGAAGGTCGAAGGAGCGAGCAAAATCTTCTTTGTAAAAGGAAATTTCTTTTCCTTCTATTTCTTATGTGATAATAGAATCATTGATTACTCTTGCATTTTCAAAGAATTCGAAAATGGCATCTTCGAGAATTATGGGCGAACCTTCGAGAAATTTTCTCAAACCTGAGTTTTCTAGAGATTTGAACATTGAAAAGATTTCTTCATCTTCGATAGATAAGACAGAATCAAATTCGATGATCAGAGTGTTATCATCTAAACCGAATCCATTTCTTGATTTTTGAAGGAAGAGAAAACTTTTTGTTTGTGAATAATGAGTTCTAGATCGGAAAGGAAGATAGAACTTAGGATTACTTATAGGAGTTCTGAGACGCTTCGGATGTGTTGCTTATTACTTAATAAAGTCTTCAATAAATAGGAGGAGGTTATTTAAAGTTCATCCTAAAATCTATTGGGAAAAGGAAAGTGACTGTTACAAGTATGTTAGTCATTCTTTTGAACGTTGAGAGACACAAGTCTTAACGTTATTTTAGGTATGACTGTTTCATTTCTGAGAGGGAATATATTCAGATAAATAATGACAAAGCCAGACAACTGTCCCATTTTGATTCGAAGATGAAACTATCGGACCTTTCATGTAAATATCCAAAATAGTTGTTTGCACATTCTATATGTAAGAGATCGGTTATTTAAACTTGAAGAAAAACTACTTCCACTTAAAACGGAAATTTAACCGAGCGTTATTTGTTCAATCTTATAAATAACCGATTGGCTTAATTTCCAGTTTGCTTAAGTTGTTCGGTTTTATTTACAATTATTTCGATAGAGTGATCTGGTCGGTTTCAAAAGGAGAAAACCGTCCGGTTTTATTTGCCTGAATGATTCATCAATTTATTTACCCTCTTAATTTATGCAAACAAGTATTTAATGAAATCATATAATAAATGTATGTTTGAGAAGCAACAGTTTCTCCCTAAATCCATGCATATTATTTTTTATGAAAACAATATTAACAACAATAGTTTTTGAGAAGCAACGACTTCTCCCTCAATGCATACCCGGTTTTGTATGAAAACATATACAACAAAAACAGTTTGAAAAAGAGAGAGGTTCTCCCTAAGTGCATGCCGCATTTTAGAAAAGTTTAGTTGATGTCTGCAAGACCCAAAATATTTCTAAGGTAAGAAAACTTAGTCTCTTAGAGTGGCTCATAAAAATAGCAGCCACTTGTTGATCGGTTGAGACATATTCCAGTCGGAGATGCTTCTGCGCCACATGATCTCGGATGAAATGGTGCATAATATCTATATGTTTAGTCCTTGAGTGCAACATCGGACTGTATGTTATGGCAATGGCGCTGATTTCGTCACAAAAGATTGGGGATTCCTCATCCTGGATACTAAAATCTTTTAATTGTTGTTAAATCCATAGTAGTTGAGTACAGCAACTTCCAGCGACAAGATACTTTGCTTCGGTCATTGATGTTGCAATTTAGGTTTGCTTCTTGCTATACTAGGAGACAAGACGATCACCAAGGAATTGACATGTTC
Source organism: Impatiens glandulifera (assembly GCF_907164915.1). Classification (NCBI taxonomy): domain Eukaryota; kingdom Viridiplantae; phylum Streptophyta; class Magnoliopsida; order Ericales; family Balsaminaceae; genus Impatiens; species Impatiens glandulifera. The sequence continues at coordinate 44,612,077 of NC_061864.1, forward strand.
CGCTGGGGCTTTTCCTGTCCACCTTACATCCTGCATAATCTACATCAGAGTAGTTTATCAAATTGAAACTAGAATCCTTCAGATACCATAGTCCCACATTTTGAGTGCCTTTAAGATATTTCAAGATACTTTTAGCAGCTATATAATGAGATTATTTAGGACTAGCATGTATCCCGTTCATTTGCACGAGTAATAATATAAAAAAATTAAAAAAAATATTACGATAAAAATGTTTATAGGCGGGTCAACCCACAATCGGACCCAAGTATCCATTACTCTCACATATATCCAAATTAACCATAGCTCTCGACCCGAAAATTTGGACACTTTAAAAATTAAGCATCCTTATATATATATATATATATATATATATATATATATATATATATATATATTAGTTAGTTAAAAAGTTGAACTTATATTGTTAAAATGTCTCACGTTCATCAAATTTTGTGTTGAATTTAAAACATATAGTGTTATTAGCCTAGTTAGTTAAAGGGTTGTACTTGTTTTTGTTAGGTTGCAAGTTCGAACCATACCTATAGTATTTTTAATTTTATTTTTAACCGTTTTAAGTTTATGGGCGGGTCAACCCACAATCCGACCCAAGTATCCAATTAATTTCATATATATCCAAATTAACCACAGCTCTCGACCCGACAATCCAGGCACTTTAAAAATTAATCATCATTATATATATATATATATATATATATATATTAGTTAGTTAAAAAGTTGAACTTATATTGTTAAAATGTCACGCGTTCATCAAAATTTGTGTTGAATTTAAAATATAAAATGTTATTAGCCTATTTGGTTACAGGGTTGTACTTGTTTTTGTTAGGTTTCAAGTTCGAACCATACCTATAACATTTTTAATTTTATTTTTAACTGTTTATGGGCGGGTCAACCTATAATCCAACCCAAGTATCCAATTACTCTCACATACATCCAAATTAACCACAGCTCTCGACCCGACAATCCGGACACTTTACAAATTAAGCATCATTATATATATATATATATATATATATATATATATATATATATATATATTAGCCTGAAATCTTCCGCAAACACCAACAACAAAGAGGATGTCTGGCGTGCTTGCTATTAGATAGAGCAAAGAACTGATGATCCCACGATATGTAGTGATGTCAACGCTTTGACCATCTTCATATTTATCAAGCTTAATTGAGGAGCTCATAGGTGTTGAGGCAGCAGAGAAACAGCTCCTTTGTGTATTTGGCTTGATTTATGAAGGCGTCTCCTTCAAGTTGACGAACTTGAAGGCCTAAATAGAAGCTTTGTTCTCCCATCATGCTCATCTCAAACTTATATGTCATCATCTTAGAAAACCTCTCACAAAGCTTGAGATTAGTTGATCAAAAAATAATGTCATCAACATATATTTGAACAAGTAAAATATGAGAATCTTTTTCAAACTTGAACAACGTTTTATCAACGGATCCTATAGTAAAGTCGTGATAAGAATAAAAAACTTAGTAAGAGTGTCATACCGTGCTCTAGGAGCTTGTTTAAGACCATAAATTGCTTTATCCAATCTAAAAATATGATTTAGGATTTTTAAAATCGGGAGGCTGCTCAACATAGACCTCCTCATTAATAATTATGTTAAGAAAGGCACTCTTAACGTCCATTTGAAAAACTTTGAAATTTTGAAAGCAGCAAATGCTAAAAAGATTCGAATGGCCTCAAGTCTAGCAACAGGAGAAAATGACTCCTCAAAGTTAATGTCTTCCTCCTGTTTGTATCATTGGGCCACTAATCTAGCTTTATTCCTTGTGACCAAACTATCTTATTTAATTTGTTTTGAAAGACCCATCTGGTTCCAATGACAGATTGATTATCTGGTCTTATAACCAAATGTTATATTTTGTTTCTTTCGGACTAGTTTAGTTCCTCTTGCATTTCAAGAATCCAATCTGGATCCAGTAGTGCTTTATCAACCTTCTCCAGTTCAATTTGTGAGATGAAGGTAGAGTTTTCAAATTCATATAATGGTTGATGTCTAGTCCTAATAGGGGTAGAGGGGTCACCTATAATTAACTCAGGAGGATGATTTATGTTCCATTTGAAGTTTGGTCCCAAAACATTTTCTGACCGACCGGTTATTTGGTCAAGATTTGATAAACCGAATGGTTAATCAGGATCTAATCGACCGGTTTGCTCAGAGTTATCCAGACTTTCAATGGTCTGTTGAGTTGCGGTCTGATCTTATTGAGTTTTAACATTCTCAGTCGTTTGGTCAGAAGCAATGTTTTGGATACATGTGACATCATCTTCGCTATCAGACTAGAGATTGACTTCCTCCATTCTATTAGACAGATCAATGGATATAGAAGTGTTACTTTCGATAGATTTATCAAACACAACATGGGATGATTATTCAATAGTTAAAATTCGATTATTGTATACTCCAATCTCCACTTGCAGTTCTGATCCAAACATTTCATCGCCCAAATATATTTTTTTGACTTCTCCACTTTGAATTCAAAATAATTAGTCTTCGCATATTTATGTAATCTCATTTGAAGTTTTTTTTATTCTCAAACAATGAACTGACTTCGATTTCGCAAGTTAATGCCTCAGGTATCAGATTTTCAAATTTGGTATGTTACTAACAACCCGATCACTACAACTTGGTCGGGTCCTAGGAATCCACGCACTGCGTGAATTGGTATTTGTTAGGATCGGGGACGCCCTTGGAGGACCGGGGGTGTTTTTCCGGTTTTAAGTAAGGGAGGCCGCTTACAACAACACACACAACTTGGTGATAGTCCGGTTAAAGACTAAAACCGTTCTCAGCACTGCACAACCTGTCGCAGACTCTTGAACCGGTGTTCAAGGGCGGAAGTGTCTGTTTCAGGTTGAAGCAACGTTTGCGACTTTTAGATGATGTTTAAGGAGGAAGATGTTTAATGAAAATGAGTGACCGGTTTTGGAAGTATGATTTGTTTGCGGTTTTATGGGAAGATAGCGGGAAATGAAAGCGAAATGAAAGAACACAAGACACGGAATTTGTTTATGGATGTTCGGAGCAAACCCTCCTACGTCACCCCTTCTTCTCAGGTTATGAGAAGGATCTCCACTAACTCTTTAGAGTTACAATTTACACTTCCGGTCGAGCCCAACTTCGCTACTCGCCGGTTACACCAAACTCACACTTTGATGTAATACAACACAACACAATAATCACACACAAGGATTTCCGGTTTTAGGCAAACCGACTTTAGAATGTAGAGCTTTATCTCTCTAGAATTGAATGCTTTATGACTTTCACAATTTCAACTACTCAATTTTTTCGTATTCACTACTGCTGACTTGCCTTTAATGAGGACGATTGATCTTCCTTTTATAGCTGAAAGTAGCTAACGGCTACTTTCTTCTCTCTCTTGCGGATTGGTTGATCATTAGCACGCCTATCTGCAGGAGGATTTCTTGCACGCTTCAACTTCCTCAACACCTGGCATTCATGCAGGTGACTCTGAGCAGATGATGACCTAACCGGTTTTCAGATTGATACACGTGTTGATCATCTGCTTCCGGTCGTCAGCATCGGATCACCAAGGCATCATTGCTTTCCTCCCATGCTTCTGATCAGATCCGATCTTCTTTTATCTTTTCGAGACACGTTTCCTCCGTCACAGTACGTCACTCTTGAGATTTGAATCTTCCGACTTTTGATCTGTACTTTCCGGTTTCTGTGTCTTTGTGCATTATGATCCGGTTGAAGTGTATTCTTCTATTCTTTGCTAACCGGTTGCTTGAGAAAGTGAAGCCGGTTCCTGTGATCATTTGTCTTGATCACTTGAAGCCGGTTTCTTTGATGTGATATCAGCTGGTTATTGATGCACGATTTCCGGTTCCGGTTTGTTCAGTACCTGCACATGAAGTTTAATTTCTGTTTAGTTTGTCTGGCCGGTTCAAAATTAATCTACTTAATTTTTCTATCAATTTCTCCCTTTTTGATTATTTAGAATAAATATTCAAAAATTGTAATGTGTGGCCGGTTTTAAGAAAATTAACTTACTTAATTTTTCTATCAATTTCTCCCTTTTTGATTATTTAGAATAAATATTCAAAAATTGTAATGTGTGGCCGGTTTTAAGGTTTTGTTTTGAGAGAAACGTGTTTGAAAAACATGTGTTTGATTTTTGAGAAGTGTATGTTTTGAAAAATATGAGAAATAGGTGAACTTGTATGTTTGAAAAATGTAGAAAATATGTTTGAGAAACATAGAAGATAACAGAAGTAACCAAGTTCTGAAACACATCAAAAACATAATTGTTCAAAATAATTATGGAAATAGAGTTTAAGGCTTGGATGATCCCCCCTTGTCTTGCTCCTTTTCAAGCTCTTTGTCCAGACGTTTTCTTGCTTCTTCTGTTCTTGCTCTGTGCTCTCTAGCACGTCTGTCAGCATCTATCACCACACCGGCCCACACACTTGAATGGCCGGGGACCTTTTTCCTAAGGTTGAAGTTGGCACAAGCTGGTTTTGGCGGTGGACGTGGTTGAACAGTCAAAGGTCTGCAGCTTGGAGTTGCGGTGGATTCTCCGGTTGACCTTCTTTTCCGTCTGTTGAGTTCCTCCGAGTCTTCTTCCTCTTCTTCATCCAGCGGTTCCGCATTCAGTCCAACCGGTTCGGCTGTCTTCAATTCTGCCCTTCTTATCACTTCTTTAACAGCGCTTCGTTTCTTTTTGTTCCGAGTACTCATGGAATGAGATGATTGACCCTGTACCGGTTCCTGAGCGTTTGCCTGCTCCTCTTCATTGCATTGTTGGGCCAACTCATGATCCTTGTCTTCAAGTTCCTTCTGAACCCGTTCTCTTTCAATCTCTTCTTCTTGCAACTTCCGAGCGGTTTCAGCGTCTTTTTCGATTTGAGTTTGTGTTGATCCGACTTGAGCTTTGGACATTTCACCGATCTGGATTGCCATTGCTTGCAGCATATCCAGAAGTGGAGCGGTTGCGGTTTCGACCGCTCAAACAGCTGAATCATCGAACGTCTAAACCTGTCCTTTCTTTTGTCTTTCTCTTTTTCTTACAAAACCGGTATTCTGTTGTACCACCGGTTTCTGTACTTTAATTAATGAAATAGATTTCTCTTTCTTCCAAATCAAAATCTACAACATTAAATGCGCCGTATCAAAACAAATCATTCCTTTCTTGGAAACATAAATTCTCAGTATCAAAAGCATGCCTGAATTGATTTGACAATACATGCTTTTATTCTCTTGGGAAACCACAAAATTATTAATACCTAAGCATAAACGGCTACAATTTTAAATCCTTGCATTAAATGCTATCACTCATTCCAGGCTATAAAAAGGGGTTCAATCTTCATCTTTCAAACCACGCCTTCAAGCATCCCTCTCTCTAAGAATTCAAAAGCTCAAAGAACTCTCCTAAGCCCTCTTCATTGTTCATCACCATGTCTGCTGAATTAAGAAACACTCTTATCATCGATTTTGAGGATATCAAGGAAAGTATTTACTATGAAGGCATTTTTCAGCATGTCATAGTTTCTGGTTTGAAAGGTTTTCTTAAGGGTTCGGACACCATTCTCGAAGAGGAGGTGTACGAATTCTTTAACAACGGTCACGTTCTGGATGATGGTAGCATTCGCACCATCATTGATGGTCAATTCCTCCAGTTCACTGAGGAGGAATTCGCCACATTCTTCCACCTTCCTACCGAAGGTTTTTCTGACTTTCCTACGCCATTCCTGCCGGCTAAGGAAGACTTCTTCCAGATCTTCTCCTCCTCCAACACTCCGATTAAGGACTGTGGGAAGAAAGAGGATATTGCTCCTCACTACCAAGTCTTGCACGACTTGGTTCAACGGTCTATCATAGGCCGAATGCCAAACCAAAACTACAGCCGGGAGGCATTCGACATCATGATAGCCATCATCCGTAAAACCGACATCAACTGGTCATCATATCTTTTCAATAAGCTGAAGCTGCTTATGACCGGTAAGAGGGGAAAGATCAGCTACGCCCCTCAGATCACCCGGTTTCTTATGTCCAAACGTCGCAATCTCGGAACCGGTGTTCCGGTTGGACCATCCAACACCCTCACCACGATCATGATGCACAGGTGGATATCAAGGATTGAGGAACGATCACCTGAAAACACCTTTGAAAATTGGTATGTGAGGATGCTGGAAGGAGGGTGGTTCACCGAATAAATATCTTTCTTTATTCTCTTTTCCGGTTTTTTATTTTTTTATTCTCTTTTCCGGTTTCTGGTCATTTTGTTGTACGACCAGAACCGCTATTATGTCTCCTCTTTCCTATATTAATGAAATACTTTAAGTTGTTCGACTTTTCATCCTCATTATTTCATTCCGGTTTCTCAAACTCATACTCAAACTTAAAGTTAACTTCACAAATTCCGGAATCTCAAGCAAAAATGAAAATCTGAAAATCATAACCGCCCATGGTTTTACCTTTCAAAATTTACCGCCCATCAAAATCAGCCTTTACCGCCGAATGTTACGGCAGTAACTTTTGGAGGGAAAATTAGCGCCAAAAACTCCAAAGTGACGGTTCATATTCAAAACTGCCTGGAACCGCCATCTATATAAACTCAAGACAGTTCACTTAACACATGCGCTTTCTCTCTCTAAAGATTTCCAGAACTTCAAAGACTCTCTCTCTCTCTCCGATCATCATCAATCTTCATCTTCATCTCTTTCTCAAAAATCATCAATGGATCTAGGCAAAGCCCCGTTTCAATGGATGCTGCAAGTTGATTTTGAAGACATCGACCAGCACGCTGAAGACAAGAACAAAGCTGTTCTTCAACTCCTTCGAGATTCTGGGTTGGAGAAGTTCCTCTCTGGTCCGTTCACCCTCTATCCGGCGGCGGTGACGGAATTCCTGGCGACGGCGACACTGTTGAAGAGAAAAGTATCGGCTACCGTCAACGGGAAGGCGGTTCTTATAACTGAAGAAATTTTCGCGGAGGCTCTCGGTCTACCCAACACAGGCTCGGACTTGAAATTCGACTTAACCGACGCAGAATCAAATGCTGCCCGGTTGGTTGTATCCCTTTCAGGTCAGGACCTGGTGCTCCACAACAGCCGGAAAATCAAGTTGAAACCGGAATACAAATGGCTAGTGACCATCATCTCCAAATCGCTCCAAGGAAAAGGAGGTAACTTCGACAATCTTACAAAGTTTAAGCTGAGAATGCTGTTAGCAATTGTCCGCAGCGATAAGGTGGACTGGGGTTATGTGTTATACGAAGAGTTCTGTCAAATGGTAATCAAGAAAGAAGGCCGGGTGCAAGCCTATGCTATGCAAATCGTGAAGATTCTTGAGTTCCTGAATGTGGAACTAGGTGAAGGCGTACCGCTTCCGATATCCAACATCCTTGACTCTGAATCAGTGGCAGAGAAACCGGAGAAGACGATCAAGCCAAAAATCTCAAAATCAAAGTCATCCAAGGGAGCCAGCTCATCGGTTCCGGTTGAAGAAGAAAAACGACAAAAGAAACCGTCCAGAAAAGCGGTTGAGGCAGAAGCTCAACCAGAACCAAAAAGAAGGAAGAAGGTATCAGCAAAGAAGAGCTCGAAGAAACCGGCGGACTCCGAGAGAACGCTCTCTTCAGACAACCCTCCTGAAAGAACCGCAGAGGTATTCCAACCAATTCCCATTAGTACCGTTGTTCCAACTCCTATTCCATCTGATTCTCCAAAGCAAACCGAATCTTCGGGGAGCGAGGAGAACAAGTCAAATTCTAAGGAGGAAGCAGAAGAAATTGTTCAATCTGAAACCTCCAAGTCCCCAAGCAAGCAAGCCGATGAAGTATTAGCCGAAGTGGGCTTGAACACTTCAGAAGCCATACAGAATGTGGTCCAAGAGATCACAAAAGAAACCGAAGAAGACGACGTTTCTAGTCGTCGGAACCCAGAAAATCAGGTTGAAATACCTGATCAACCAGAAGTCCAACCGGTCGGTGAGACGACCAAGTCAACTGAAGATGCACCTCCGGCTCAGGAGGGAAACATTGAAGAACAGGAACCGTCCGGTTCCGCAGGAGGCAGAACAGTTCCAGAAGGCCCTTCTCAGGCAGATAAAGGCAAGGGCATTTTGATTGAAGAACCGACTGAAACCGGAACGGGCACATTGCAGGTCGACCCCCAGACTGAAGCCACAACCGGAGAAGAATACCCATATACGTTAGAGCAAGAAAATGAGTTGTTCGATGAATTTATTCAAGATATGAATAAGGGTGCAAGTGAAGCGTTGGCTCCATATATTCGGTGGGTGAAGCTCCGAAGTGAGACCAAATTATCCGACATGCTTCCAGGTTTCAGTGGAAACAAGCAATGGGACGCACTCATCCAGTTAGAAGAACAGGCACTCGAGTTAGCCAACACCCAACTAATCCAACCGGCAATGAACAAAGCTCCAGTAATTCTTGAAAACGTGCGGTTACAGGCTGTTGAGAATGCCTTTCAAGAAATCCAAGGAAAGGAGCTGGAACCGATTGAAATGAAGATGGCGGAGCGATTTATTGGAGTACGAGAACGGCTTGTGCAAAGCTTCGAACGCCTTGATAATAAATGGTGGGATACCTGCAAACGTCAATTCAATAATCCTGAGCAATATCAAAGTAGGCCCTTCTTTCTAAATGGGGAAACATCCGGCACATCTGAAAATCCGGAACAAGAAACCGCTCAACATATCAAAGCTCTGGACATCGATCACATTAAGCAAGCAGTGGCGGAAACCGTTAATTCATGCTTGGGGAACTTCAAGGCGGTAACCGAAGAAAGAATCTCAGCGGCTGAAGATAAAATGGTAAACTCTCTACAAGCTATGATGGATACAACAATGAAAACAACGGTCCAAGCCATGATCTCCGAGTCTGTCGAAACCGCAACCGCTCCACTTCTGGATATGCTGCAAGCAATGGCAATCCAGATCGGTGAAATGTCCAAAGCTCAAGTCGGATCAACACAAACTCAAATCGAAAAAGACGCTGAAACCGCTCGGAAGTTGCAAGAAGAAGAGATTGAAAGAGAACGGGTTCAGAAGGAACTTGAAGACAAGGATCATGAGTTGGCCCAACAATGCAATGAAGAGGAGCAGGCAAACGCTCAGGAACCGGTACAGGGTCAATCATCTCATTCCATGAGTACTCGGAACAAAAAGAAACGAAGCGCTGTTAAAGAAGTGATAAGAAGGGCAGAATTGAAGACAGCCGAACCGGTTGGACTGAATGCGGAACCGCTGGATGAAGAAGAGGAAGAAGACTCGGAGGAACTCAACAGACGGAAAAGAAGGTCAACCGGAGAATCCACCGCAACTCCAAGCTGCAGACCTTTGACTGTTCAACCACGTCCACCGCCAAAACCAGCTTGTGCCAACTTCAACCTTAGGAAAAAGGTCCCCGGCCATTCAAGTGTGTGGGCCGGTGTGGTGATAGATGCTGACAGACGTGCTAGAGAGCACAGAGCAAGAACAGAAGAAGCAAGAAAACGTCTGGACAAAGAGCTTGAAAAGGAGCAAGACAAGGGGGGATCATCCAAGCCTTAAACTCTATTTCCATAATTATTTTGAACAATTATGTTTTTGATGTGTTTCAGAACTTGGTTACTTCTGTTATCTTCTATGTTTCTCAAACATATTTTCTACATTTTTCAAACATACAAGTTCACCTATTTCTCATATTTTTCAAAACATACACTTCTCAAAAATCAAACACATGTTTTTCAAACACGTTTCTCTCAAAACAAAACCTTAAAACCGGCCACACATTACAATTTTTGAATATTTATTCTAAATAATCAAAAAGGGAGAAATTGATAGAAAAATTAAGTAAGTTAATTTTCTTAAAACCGGCCACACATTACAATTTTTGAATATTTATTCTAAATAATCAAAAAGGGAGAAATTGATAGAAAAATTAAGTAGATTAATTTTGAACCGGCCAGACAAACTAAACAGAAATTAAACTTCATGTGCAGGTACTGAACAAACCGGAACCGGAAATCGTGCATCAATAACCAGCTGATATCACATCAAAGAAACCGGCTTCAAGTGATCAAGACAAATGATCACAGGAACCGGCTTCACTTTCTCAAGCAACCGGTTAGCAAAGAATAGAAGAATACACTTCAACCGGATCATAATGCACAAAGACACAGAAACCGGAAAGTACAGATCAAAAGTCGGAAGATTCAAATCTCAAGAGTGACGTACTGTGACGGAGGAAACGTGTCTCGAAAAGATAAAAGAAGATCGGATCTGATCAGAAGCATGGGAGGAAAGCAATGATGCCTTGGTGATCCGATGCTGACGACCGGAAGCAGATGATCAACACGTGTATCAATCTGAAAACCGGTTAGGTCATCATCTGCTCAGAGTCACCTGCATGAATGCCAGGTGTTGAGGAAGTTGAAGCGTGCAAGAAATCCTCCTGCAGATAGGCGTGCTAATGATCAACCAATCCGCAAGAGAGAGAAGAAAGTAGCCGTTAGCTACTTTCAGCTATAAAAGGAAGATCAATCGTCCTCATTAAAGGCAAGTCAGCAGTAGTGAATACGAAAAAATTGAGTAGTTGAAATTGTGAAAGTCATAAAGCATTCAATTCTAGAGAGATAAAGCTATACATTCTAAAGTCGGTTTGCCTAAAACCGGAAATCCTTGTGTGTGATTATTGTGTTGTGTTGTATTACATCAAAGTGTGAGTTTGGTGTAACCGGCGAGTAGCGAAGTTGGGCTCGACCGGAAGTGTAAATTGTAACTCTAAAGAGTTAGTGGAGATCCTTCTCATAACCTGAGAAGAAGGGGTGACGTAGGAGGGTTTGCTCCGAACATCCATAAACAAATTCCGTGTCTTGTGTTCTTTCATTTCGCTTTCATTTCCCGCTATCTTCCCATAAAACCGCAAACAAATCATACTTCCAAAACCGGTCACTCATTTTCATTAAACATCTTCCTCCTTAAACATCATCTAAAAGTCGCAAACGTTGCTTCAACCTGAAACAGACACTTCCGCCCTTGAACACCGGTTCAAGAGTCTGCGACAGGTTGTGCAGTGCTGAGAACGGTTTTAGTCTTTAACCGGACTATCACCAAGTTGTGTGTGTTGTTGTAAGCGGCCTCCCTTACTTAAAACCGGAAAAACACCCCCGGTCCTCCAAGGGCGTCCCCGATCCTAACAGTATTAGCAACTCAAAGACTGCTTGGTTGGTTAATAGGAACACAAACACTACTTAGTTTGGGTAATAGGAACCCAATCATCATCCCCCTCATTCAGACACAAACATGGTTTTTTTTCAATGTCATTTTTAGTTTCAAAAACAACATTCCGCTGTTGAAACTTTGGGAATACGTCAGGATCATCAATTTCAGGAACCACTACACTTTCTTGAGTTGGTTTTATTGGATTTCTAGGTAATAAATTATCTACTAAAGATACACATAGTGGAGTGCGATTGTGGACTAACGTTGTTTCATGTAAAAAGAAGTCCACATCTACATCTTTTTTTATATCAGTTATATAAGAAAATTTGACATTCATGTCTGGAGTATTATATTTGGCTTGAAACAATAAATCATATCTAGATTTGTCAACATTAGTAGCAGAATAGATTAGATCAACTAATTGGGCATATGTAAAATTTTGGGGAACATTCAAACCTTTATTTTACTTTGGAGTAAAATGAGTTACATCATCTGTAATTTTTCATTCTCCATCAAAGTAAAGAATTACTTGAGCAGCAACCATAACTGAAGAGTAAGACCATATGATAAATATACGCGTATTGTAATGTTCTGTTGTTGCTTCACTCATGATTTTTACTTACTTCGTTTGTTATTTTTTGAAGATGGCGTGAACCATAACCGAGTAGGAGTTTGCTGGTAGATTTCATGGAAATACAATGTGCCAAGAATTGCCCACATGTTTGCTGCAATGGATCTAATGGATATGAGTCCCCTATCCAATAGGTCCATTGAAGCAAACTTGTGGGCAATTCTTAGCACATTATATTTAATGAAACCTACCAGCAAACTCATCCTCAGTGAGTATTACGCGTGAGTGAGAAACAATACGCGTGAGTGAGCAAAATACGCGTGAGTGAGCAAAATACGCGTGAGTCACATTTGTCTTTGTTCGTTAACATAATATTCATTCACATCCAGGAGTTATCGAATCAATAACTAAGAATATAACCTAGCTATACTATAACCAACCTAGTGTTCATAATCACTAAATAACATAAATAAACATACCCATTCTGAGAACGAAGAGTAGTGGGTCTTCAAACGGAGAGGTCGTGGTCGTGGTCGTGGTCTTCAACTGCAGCTTATCGAATCACTAACTAAGAGGGATAGGGTTTTAAGGGTTGGATAGTAGAGTCGGAGAGAGAGGGGAAGTCGTGAATGAGTTTTTTTTTTAAATTAGGACAAATTAAGTATATATACGATGAAAGACGCGATTTACCACATACGTGATTCATCTAAAACGCGTGAGTTCATATACGTGTTTCAGATGAATCGCGATTTTGGTAAATCGCGTATAATTAATTTACGTGAATTAGCACACTCGTGATTTATTTAAAACGTGTTTATGAACTCACGCGTTTTAGATGAATCGCGTATGTGGTAAATCGCGTCTTTTAGCGGTAAGTGGACGTTTCGGGGGTAAGACAGACATTTCGCAGTTCGAAAATGCCCTTTTTGCAAGATTTATCCGACGTAGGCCTTTTTTAAAATTAGTTCCTCGAAATGGCAGTAAATTACTGGGTATACATAGATGGGTAGATATTTCAAGAGTGAAGATTGATTTATTCTCTTAAGAAGAGAGTCGACAGCTGACCAAAACCTTAGTGGTTAGTTTCTGCAATTTGTCAACAAAAAGTTGGATTACAACTTTTAAACATTTACCAATCTGCGAGGAGAAGAAGATAAGGATGGGTCCGATGGGAGAAAGACTCAAAGAGGGAAAACAATTAATGCTTAGAAATGAACTTGTCCTCCATTTCTCTATCATTGATTCAAGTTGCAGATTCTTCTTCATCTCAAGTCTTTTGAATTATTCAATCCTTTCCTGAATAGCTGGTACCCAATTCTCTGATTTGAATTCTGGACATTTATTTCCTAGTATTATTAATTAATTATCGTCTTCCTTTGCTCTCTCCGTTTAAAGTTTACTCTGTGGTGGGGACATGTATTTGGTTTGGTTTGAATGGTTTTAGACCAAACCAACTTCCCCATATTTTAATCAAAATCTTTGCTTTAAGGTATTGTTGCCTTTGTTTTACTGTTTATTCATTCTTGCGCGTTAGCTTCACCACTTCACCGGTCAAAACCGTGTCTTTTTCCTCTTCCTTTTTCGTCTTCTTCAATAATTCACTTTTATGCGGTTGTTGGCAAACCCCTCATCTGAGGTTTCTTTTTATTTGCAGATTCTCAACGATCACTGATCTTACTTCATCTTTGACAATCCTGGTAAATCTTCTCTTTCTTTGGTATTTCACGATCTTGTCTGACTTAATCGTTATAATTTCTTTGAAACCCTAATTTTAGTTGACCAAGCTGTGTGATAGATTTTACTGGCGGATCCCTTCCCTTTCTTGTTGATTAGAACTCCAGTCTTTCAATCTATTTAGGGTTTTGTAGTGATAAATTTTGGTTCGTCATTCCTGCAATTTTTATATTCTTCACATCTCAATGTCTTTCCGTTTTCGTTTACATTATTAGGCTGTATGATACAGAATCTGCTTCTACGTCTATTCATTTTCATCCAGTAGGTTTTCTTAGTTCAGCCTGTATTGGAATCTGCTCCTGGAAATGTTTGAACAATCCCGATTTCTCATATTCGATTTTTTAAAAAGTGAGAGTTCCAGTGTTTGTAGCAGCAATCAATGTAAAGATGGTTTTGCTAAACTCAACAACATCCATTGATATTGATTAACTTTTAGTTTCCTTGTACTTTTTTTGTTTGAGGCCAAAGTTACCTTTGTTTGCATTTAAGGTGTTTGTCGAAAAGCTACTTGTGTTTGAATTATTGATAGATTTTTGTTTTCACTGTCAATCCAGGTGCGCAACGAAAATCTTCTGATTGATTTTGGAAAAAAAACTGATGTTTTTATCATGTCTCTAATCGGTTCACAAGATCAATACGCTAGAAGATACCAAAATCTTGACCTTTACAAGCTAAAGAAGAAGACTCAGGCCAATACCTCTGAAGAGAACATGCGGATGTACGCTGACGAATCATACTTGTTCCTTGGTGAAGAACCTTTATGTTTGTCAAACCTTGAGGCTCAGTATTTGCAAAGCCCGAGCCCCAATGACCCTATTCGATATTATGATGAAGACACCATGAAATTGAAGTTTCAAGAATTTGAAAGTGTACTTTTTGATGACGATTCGTTTGGCCAAGGAATGGAGATTGATGGA